>NW_024352947.1:3436059-3548926 GCF_902729225.1 Pteropus medius | reverse complement strand
GCTGCGATCGGTTTCTCACACAAACTCTGTCCAATGACCTCGAAACTCCTCTGAGAAGGCTAATGTTACCTTGATTTTAAGGGAACTTTTTAATTTTTCTTGAGTCCATAAAGCTAGGTACTGGGGGATTCAGGCCTCAGACCCAGGTCTTCTGAAGGTTACGATCTGGTGTTTCTAAGCCAGAGACTGGAATGGCAATGCCACTGGCCGACACGGAGCCACTGGGAGGAGCCACCTGGGGGAACATGTGAGCTCAGGACAGTGTGTCCAGAGGTAAGAGGGGAGTCAGACTAGGGGTGTGGGGAGGTGGGAATACGGGGCCGAGGACTGTCAGAGCTGTGGGTGGTTCCTCCTGCAGCAAAGAACGGCTCTGGGTGGGTGCCTGTCATGTCCCTGGTTCTCAGCTGGATGAAGTCACTGTGACGTCTTTTCAAACCAGTGCTCCGAGGGTCCCAGCTCTGTGGAACAGATAAGCTCACGAAGGCGAGAGCAACGGAACAGAAAATAGGAACGTTTGGGGCCAACCAGACCTGGAGCAGAGGAGTGAAAACCCCGACGACGCGCGACCAGACACGTACGCCGCGTCTCCGAAGCCGAACGGGGAGCTTGGAAGCGGAGGGCAGTTGGTGGCCTTCAAGGGACCGGAAGGAACGGGGCGCAGAGATGCACTCCCATTTGGAGGAGGTTGTTCCTGGTGACACCGACACGGTGGTTTCAACGGAAGAGACGCTAGACACGGTGACAAGGCAAGGAGAGCAGCTGAATGAGGCACCGCGGTCAAACACGGAAGCCTTAGGATGGGAGGGATCCGCGTGACCCAAGGTCCACCAACAGGATCAAGTGGAGAGGGAGGCAGAGAACGTGGGGGACACAGCGCAGTCCCCGTCCTGGACCAGGGGGCAGGTACGGAGACCAGGGACACACGAAGGACCGAAACTCAGGACAGAAGGGAAGAAGCCGCTTCGTCAGCAACGGAAGGACCAGAGGGCAGATGTGGACGGTGAGCCCCGTGAGGGTGACCACGAGGTAACGGGGGCGGGGGGCTTAAATCTAGTCCATAAGAGAGAAGAGTGTGCTGGAAACTACTTTTCTGACAATTCTTTGGAGATTTTTACACACGGTGCCTCTGTTATGGACGGAGTGTCTGCACCCCCCAAAACTCATGTGTCGAAACCCCAAAACACCCCCAAAACTCATGTGTCGAAACCCCACCTCCCAGTGGGATGCTGTTAGGAGGTGGAGCATGTAGACGTCGTCGTTGGGTCATGAGGGTGGGACTCTCGTGAATGGGATCTGCGCCCTTATAAGGAGAAACGTGAGAGAGATGATTTCGCTCAGCCATGTGAGGGCGCAGGAGGACAGTCATCCGCAAGCCAGGAAGCGGGTGGTCATCACACCCTGGACTCGCCGGCCGTCGGTCTTGGACGCCCCAACCTCCAGATAAATGGCTGTTGTTGAAGCCACCCAGTCTGTGGTACCGTTAGAGCAGCCTGGACTAAGCCACTGATTTGGGGGTGACGCGGGGCCAAATCGTTTCCTCCCTTTGAGCTTTCGTTTCCTATCTGAAAAATGATGGGGTAAAGGTGTGACTAAAGTTCAAAGGCCTCTTCCTGCCCTGATCTCCTCGAGTCTACACATGCACTTCTTTCCTTCTCATTGTTCCAGCCTCTAAATCTTTTCTTCGCGATTGTAATTGCAGATCCCATCTCTCCTTGTTTTGGACACTTCCTTGACACCTAACATCATGCCATGCAAGCGAAAGTTTTCCTGAATTAATAAGTTTCAGGGACAAATGTGTGCCTCATCCTCTCTCCCACCTCCCCAAAGGCTACCTACGGAAGCACAGTCACCGGCAGTTGTAACACTTTCTCAAGTAATTCGGCCTTCTCAAAAACGCTTATCTAAAGCCAAGGTACAAGCAAAATCCAACGTCAGGTAAACTAGGGCCCTGAGTGTTTCAGATCCCGCCCTTCCCGCCAGTGTGTACACGCCAGTTTCCAAGAGGAAGAAAGGTAAGTCTGATGACGCACGCGGAGGAGGACTTTCCATCAGCTCCTCGGAAAGAACGCCGCCACAGTGCGTATCTGTCTAAAGCTCTCCATGCCTTCGTTATCGAGGGAGCAAGGACCGAATCCCCACTGCTCACCCAGGGTCTCCCATTTGTCCTCTGTGAGATTCCTACCGCTGAGAACACTGACTGCACATCCTGTTTGCTGTCAACCTAACACATACTCGAGCAACCGATGGCGGAGCCTCCCGCTCCCAGAAAGAACATTAGCCTAAGAGCTGGGTTTCGGCCCTCGCTCCGCACTGTTGAGCTCTGACATCGTACAATTAGCCTCCCTGTGCCTCGACGAACCGGGGCTAAACGCTCCAGCCCCACTGATTCGGTGTTGTGAGTTAGCATTTGTGCTTCATGAGTGTTCTTATTAATTGCTGACTACTTTCTAAGAGGCTTCCTGTCATTACTGAGCAAGATGGATAAGCACTGAGTAGAAATCTGTGAAACAGCTAATCCTGCAAAAGAAGGCCAGAGGAAAGCTAAAAGCATTCCCACGGGAAAGATTTTTGCAGGAGGGACTGTTTCAAGTCTCAATCTATTCTTAAATACACAACTACTTGACATAGTGTACCTACCCCAGGAGTAACCCAACGGTGCTTACACAAATGAAAGACAGGCAACACTTGGAAAAATCGACCCTTGACCAAGGTCACTTTACGTCATGGTTTTCCCAAAGTCAAGGAATTCCTTCTGTATAATTCCGTAAGACTGCTTGACTAAAAAGACCCATGTTTTTAAATACCACCTTACAGTCCATTGCTACACTGGTAAGTTAATAAAATTTTTTAAATAAAATAAACCACACATTCCAAATCATGTGTATGTGTGGATATGACAGTCAACAAACCCATTAGGGGCTGAGGGCGCATTTTATGATAGATCTTTCTCCGTGTCCCAGCACATCCAGAGTTTACACATCTATATTCTCGATTTCCCTCAGAGATAAACACACCCGAGTGGGCATGCTTCCAGCTGGGGGGAAGCCACTGAATCAAACATGAGCGTTCTGCATAACCATTTGAAAGAGATACCAGCAAACTCAGAACAATTAGTGGAAAAGAGATGAGAGAGGGCCTGCCATGGGCTAAGCAGAGACAAAACGCCCCTTCACAAATGAAGAATTAACTCACAGCAGTGGACGTAAATCATGGACACGGCCCATTAAAGATGTCACCTTTTCTTTCCCTAACAGTGATCGTGGACCTCTTCTAGAAGAAGAAGGGAAAAGAGCCTTCTGTGGACAGAAGGATGCCAAAGACGCCTCCGTGAGCTGTAGTCAGCAAGAAAAATCCAAGATAACACTTAAGGTGCTCTGATCAGAAAATATGAAGCATCTGGTCAACTTCACACTTACCGTCGTCTCTTAATGACTGATTTTTTTTTTTTAAGCACAAAAGCTTCATGCATAATCTGTAACTATTTTATCTAATGTACAGATTGTTAATACTCCCTGGCTATCTGCTTTAAAAAAAGAAAAGAAAAGAAAGAATTCAAATGGACAAGATTGCACACAATAGAGAAATAAATGCCCCAGAAAAAGAGAGAATTGACTCTAAGAACTACATTCTCTCTGTTACTCAGTTAACATTTCTGAACCATTAACATTCTCAGGGTAAGAAAATACAATGGAAGGAGCAGGAAGAGCAGGACAGAGGATTGGTAAAGGATTTGAGAATTTCCATATTAAAAGTGTAAAATGTAGAGGGAAAGGCAGGCATATTATCCTTTTAGATGTTAATGCTGCCAAAAAAAAAAAATCCCCCTGCTCCCCTGTGCTCCTTCTTCAAGGTCATTTATCATCAGCACAACAACTTCCAGATGCTTTATGAAAAGAACGCCAGCCTAGGACTGCCAGACCCAGGCCCAGCACCCACTTATCAGAGGTGTTGCTGAGGCTGACAGGCAGCTGTCTGGGGGCACGGGCTTGACCTTACTTTATATGTGCACAACCCATGAGCAAGCCCAGGACCTCGGTGCCCATTAAGCATTCTGATAACACCACCTCCCTGAGCTCGGCTTAACATTTAAGCCTGCAGGAAGCCCTGAGTGCATGAAGCCTTCCAAAATATGCTAGCTAATTTTAACCCTACAGAGTTCGGGGAAAAAAATGAATTTAAAAATTACACAGCAACTAAACATTTTGCCACCTGAACAGATCTTGTGGCTTTGAGAAACATCTTTTCATGTGGCTTTTAATATTTTTTTAAACCTTATAAACAGTTCTCCACTAAATAAAATACCTGTATTACTAGCAGGCTCCCCAACTGGGCCTTGGGCCAGCAGCTGCCCCAACAGCACTGGTAATGGTGCATGACAGGCAGCCATCGGGTCAAATCGCTGGCCCTCTGATGCTATCCTGGTTTTTACCCTTTCCAAATGCCCTTCCCCCCCTTAATGCAAAAAATGGGTGCCCCCCCAAAAAAAAATCAGAAGAACGAAAAGGGAAAAACATTTACAAAATTCTTGGACAAATGTACTGTGTTCAGTTGCTGAGCACCCAAACCCGTGAAGACTATTTCGCACACCTAAAAGTTACTGTCTGGTTAATGTTTCAAAATTTAAATATCTCCATGACTTTCTGTGAGAGTGGAGGCGACCGTAATGGGAAGGGACATCTTTTTCCCCGCTGAGGAAAGAAGTGGCATCGGGAGCTGCCGTGCTGGGCGGGGCGGAGGACCCCGGACGGCGACGAGGCCGGAGTGGAGCGAAGGGCTGCGGCGAACGCGAACCGGGGTGTCCCCGGCGCGCGGCGGAGGCGCCGGGCCCCCGGCCTGGGGAGCGAGCGTCCGCGGCCGCCGAGGGGAAGGAGCCGCGAAGGAGGAGCAGGGCCGGGAGGCGCCGCAGGAGGAAACCGGTCCTCGCGCGGACACGACCTGCCCCGCTGCCGGCGCCGTGGAAATTCGGGCAGCCACCTGCCCTCGCGCACTCACGCGCACTCACGCGCACTCACACGCACTCACACACTCCGCTGCGCTCGGCATCAAACAGCAGCGTTTGGGGACCCGCACGGCCGCAGTGTCCCCGCCCCCGCGAGCGCCCCCGCTTCTCCGCCCTTGCACGTTCCGCAAGCGATGCCAGCGCCGCGGCGCAGCCCGGGAGCGCGGTGACCACCGAGGCGCCCCCGACCCCTTGCAGCCCCTGGCCTGGGGGCGACCTCGGGCAACGCGCTGCACCCCTCCCGGCGACCGCGGCGCGCGCTGCGCCAAGCGGGCGGATCGCGGGCGCGTGAGGGCGCGGGGCCAGCCGACAGCCCGAGACCCCGGCCCCAGCCCACGGCCGCCCGCGCCGCCCGGACCGGCCTGCTGCTCCCCGCGCGCGGCAGCCCCGAGGCGCGGTGCCCGCTGCCCCACCGAGCCCGTGCGCCCCCGCCCGCCGCGCTCCGCGCCCCGCTGTCCACACACGCACGGACACGCAGCCCGCCTCCCTCGCCCAGCACGGACACCTGCACGCCCGCGGCCGCCTCTCCTCCGCGTCCCCGGACCCCCCCGCCCGCTGCCACTCTGCCCGCCTCCCCCGGGGGACACGCGGGGCGCGCTTACAGTCCTCAGGAACTGGATCTCGTCCTCGCCCTCGCCCCCATCGGCCATGGCTCCCGCCTGCTGGTCCGGCCGCTCCCGAGCGCGCGGAGCCCGCTGGCCCTGGCGCTGCCCCTGGCGCTGCCCCTGGCGCTGCTCCCGCTGCCGCTGCGGCCGCCCCTGCCCGGAGCCGGGTGGAGGGGCCGGGCACCGGTGCGGAGCGCGGGCGGCCCTGCTGCACCGCGGAGGCGGCGGCGGGCGGGGCCTCCCTGCGCGGCGCGGCGCGGCGGGGGACGCGGGACCCGCACCCGGCGCGGCCGCAGCGGCGACTGCTCGGCCGGCTCCTCGGCCCGCGAGTGCGCGGGGCGGGCGGCGCGGGGCGCGCGGGGGCGGAGCGCGGGCGGCGGGAGGGCCGGCCCCTCGGCTGCAGGTGATCCGCAGCCGCTCCCCGCCGCCCGAGCCCGGGCCAGCGCCGCGTACTGGCCGCGCCGGGTATCGGACCGGGGCGCCCTGGCGCGGGCGCAGCTCCACCTGCGCCCCTGTTCACCTGCCCCTCGGCCCTCATTCCCGGGGCTCGGCGACCCTCCTCCCGGAGGGGCTGCGGCAGGAACGTGCACAGCACTGCGGGGTGCACGCGACAGGCGCCTTTCATCGGGTGCACGGAGCGGAGAATCTCCAAGTAGAGGGTACCCGACAGTATTTTACACTCGGATTGCCTTTGCTCCCCATCCGCATGAGAATTCACCAGTACCTAGTTTCGGGGTGCCACGCTTTCGCAGATTAACCATGCAAAGTCATGGTACACAGAACCCCAACAAATCATTCAGCGACTACGTGGTGAGCGCCGGCGCCAGGCACTGTGGTGTGAGACAGCAAAGAAGTGCAAGCCGTAATTCCACGAGGACTTGCAGTAAAGGACGGGCCACGTCTGCGCGACTCGCTGCCGAGCTCTCAGCTCGGACTGGGACACCATCATCCTCACCGCAAAGCCCGTATTTCTGGAGAAACTCGAGCGCTCCGCGACACATCTCAGCCTCTCCTTCAAGCTACACAGCCCACCAGATCGCCACTTAACAAACGTCTGTGACTAGGACAAGGCAGGGTCTGAGACAATTTGGACAAGAAAGCACTCATCTCTTGTTCCCAGCCCACAGCTCTTTCATTTAAGATACATGACAATAAGTACACGCAAAGCAAAGGGTCCACTGTCAGTCTCCCCAGGTGCAGGGGCTGCAAAACGGAGGTGCTGCATCCATTTATTTACCCGCGTTACATATTTGCATCATCTAGTTAGTTATTAAAACCTGCCAGTAAGTTCTATGCAGCTTACATTTTATTTAGGCCTTCATTAACTTTATACTGACTGAGCTACTTTTACACATTTCCAGTAGGATGAACAGCATGGAGAATGTCTGCAAAAAACTCTCCCCTCTGGTGAGAGCAGCAATGCTCTCTCTTACCATACTAGTCATCCTAAGTACTTGACACACGCTGCACACTGAGCCGCGATGACTAACCAGTTCTTAAACCGTTATAACTTTACTCCGAGGAAACTCTAAAGGAGCAATCCCGGAGCTCACAATATGACTATTTTCTGAAATCGGCTCATAATTTATGTTAAATAAATTATGTTAAATAATTTGATCTTCCAAACTTATGACATATCAAATCGACCTTTCTCAAAAAGTATCTCACGAGAGCTACTCATGGACAGTTTATTTAAAACAAACATCCATACTTTGAGTGGGAACTACCCCGTTCCGCCCGTATGGGAGGTAAAATATTGTATCATCTCAAACTCACCAGTTTTTCATCTTGACATTTTAACTAGGCTGTTGACTTTTCTAACAAGAGCTACATTTATTATTTCTTTAATTCTCTCAACAGAAGTGATATAATGCTGCATGGCCAAGGTACTCAATAATTATTAATCACCATATATGGTCTTCAACAGCAAACAGAGTAGAAAAAGTCTATGAAATATGCTATTTATGTGGACTTTAAAACACATAAATACTATACTAATGATGTTTATAGACCTCTAATCTGTACTAAAACTATAAAATGTTTGAGAATGATACATGATATTACTTTTGAAAAAGAAAACAGAAAATATAGCAAGTGGTTTAATATTGGTAGTGAGTATATGGGTGTAATCTTTTTAGTACTGATATTTTTACATATTTTATATTTATAAAAATTGAGAATTTTCACAAGAAATCTACTAAAGCTACTAAAAGCTACGGAAATATTTTACTTATAGTGTTTTTATTTTTTTTAATTTGACTGGGCGGTTTAGTTTATCTATGATATCCTAGTTTCTTCTGGTGAAAATGTAGTAAGAAAAATCTTTTTGGCTGGAAAGATCACAGAATGATAGGATGAGAACTAATCTCAATTTCAAAATTAATTTTAATTGAGAAAAATAAATGTAATTTAGAGACAGCTTAAAGTTTACGTTTGCTGTCTAATTCTTGTTGTACACTTAAGCTATAAGAGATTAGGAAGTACACATTTTCACAGGCACAAAACTACAGTTCATAAAATAGAAAAAAATATTTTGCTTACTTAGAAGTAAGTATCCAATACCTGATATCTATTGGTTTTGTAATTTTTATTAAAATGTTCCTTTTTGTAAATACATATTACATATAATAGTTTGTTTTGTTTTTTGCTACTGAAATTTGCTTTATTGGAATCTTTATACCCAATCAACAGTGTTCTCATAGCATTTCATCTTAGGACTTCATTAATCATAACATAAAATAGTTTATAGCATAGTTCCATATTTTTCAGTCAAAATTTGGGAAATGTTTTATTTTTAATGACCGATTTTATATCCTGCAAGGCGGGGGAGTCGTATTTTTTTCACTAGAATTTTTCTATAGTCATCTAATTCAGAATGGGGCAAAGTAGCCCACTGCTCACTTAGCAGGACTCTAGACATCCTTAAAGAAGAAAAAATTAAGACGGATGTAAGATATTTCATTTTGCTTTACTATTTACTAAACTGGCCAATCATGTATATGAGCATTAGAAAATTAACCTCTTCCTCAAGGATTCTACAGGAAGTCAGCTAAAGTACTCAGTGTTACCATTTTAATTCAGCTTCTCTCAGTTAAGATCACATCATTTAAAGATTTAATGCTTCCAGGATGGTCCTTGGGTAATTATAAAATTAGGATTGGCGAGGTCCTAAGCTCTTGAAGTTTAGCCGGGTCCTTATCAACTCAGACTTCCAACACCAGCATCTCCAGGGACAGGTTCATAGTATTTCTTCTTATCTCATTTCAGAACGTAACAAACCAAAATTTTAGAAAATTTCCATTGTATTTACATCTTTATTACAAGTATTCTATAATGCTGCGGTTCTGACATACACCTGAACTGGAAATGAACGCCAGTGGAGCCCAGGTACCGACGGCAGCCGGTCTGGGGCGGCACGCCCAAATCTCCAGGTCCGCATGGATGCAGGGGGGCCTCGAAGGATGTCGAGCATGAGGGCGATGATAACACAGGCTCGTTTATTGAGCATCTGCTGTGCTCCAGTCATTTTATTTTTGTTTCTTTTCATCTTCACAGCAAGGCCATTTTAGAGGAAAGGAAACCACGGCTTAAAGAAAGGAAGCAACTCGACCACAACTGCACAGCTCCGAGGGGTGAGGCAGGGTCTGAGGCCCCCAAAATCAGAGCTCTTTATCAACATTTTCTGCATCACTCCTCCCCCATCCCAGTTCAGTGAGCACAAGAGTCTAGACTGGCAAGAACTAAAAACAGCCTTGCAGCCCCGGGAGGTTTGGCCCTGGTCTCCAGCCAACCCTCGGGGGCCTGCTAGCTCTTGGAATGCCACGTGAGTTCCGGAGAAGAGGACAGGGATCACGATGTGCTCGCAGATGAAATCCGACTTCTACCCTCCGCTGTAATTTAGATTTTAGGGGAAATCAGTTTTGTTTTTCAAGACCTGAAAGTTATTCATCGGCACCTTATCAGTTCCATAAATTAGTCTAAAAATTATGCTCTAAAAAGGATGACGCCCTAAACTATAATTAGTGCTCTGATGTCCAGCGTCAGGAATGAACTGCACGTCCAGGATAAAAGCGAACATGATCTCGCTCTTGGGATCGACAGAGCTCTGACGTCACAGAGAGGTGTGACCCTAAATGACTGTGAGTTGGCTAATCAGCACCTTCTCCACTGGAAGAGGTGCTCCTGAGCAGGGATGGGGCCCCCGGAGACGTTTCCAACCTAGATGGCTTCGGCTGCCTCACGGGTAGGTTACCATGGTTGTCACACACCCCCTAAGGCAGATCTTTCTTCTGGTTTTCCTACTTTGATTGTACCACAAGTCAGATCCAAAAGCGTGTCATCCTCTCTGATTCCTCCCTGTTATGGACTGAATGTTCCTGTCCCTCCAGAATTCATACTGAAGCCCTACCTCCCAGTGAGATGGCATTTGGAGGTGGGACCTTTGGGAGATGACTAGGTTTAGATGAGGTCATGAGGGCGGGGCCCATGACGGGATTCGTGCCCTCATAAGACAAAAAAGAAAAAATGGTCACGTGAGCACACAGCAAGATGGCAGCTGCATACGAGCCAAAAGAAGAGGCCTCAGAATGAAACTTACCTTTCGAGCACTTCCCATCTCCAGAACTGTGAGGAATAAATTTCTATTGTTTTTAAGACACTCCGTTCGCGGGATTTTGAAATGGCAGCCTGGGCAGACTGAGACGCTCCCACCCTCACCACCCCGCATCGGTGTCTTTTTGTGGGTAAAAGACATCTTCCTGATTCTTCACGGCACTGACCTCGTAGCTACTTACATCACTGACTTTGTAACTAACCCTTCCGCTTTCCTCTTTTGGGGGTCATCTTCCAGACTCCCACCAGGATAACCTCCTACAACGTTTCCATCTCGTTACTTCCCTGCCCGGCAAGAACTGGTGAAGGGAGGCCCCGACACCCGCCATACCCCACGCAAGCCCCTCTGCCTGGCAGTGGAGACCCCCAGGACACAGCCTTCCACACACCTCTTCAATATGTATTTTCAAGTACTCCTTGTTTTGCCCCCAAACCAAGCCACTTTTCCTTGGATAAAACGTGTGCATCGATCAACCATGCCTTTTCTTTGGCTGTTTCTTCTGCCACCAAGGGCTACAAAATTCTGTCAAAATCTGTTCCAACCTCTAAAGCCTCTGAGCTTTGATTTCTCTAGCTGGGGGTGATAACCCCGTTCTGCAGATCACAGCCCTTCCTCCTACGCTGCAGGATTGCGTGTCTAAGGGTGGTCCCCCACCAAATGCGCCAGCCACCCCCAGAGAGGATCCATCTTCTCGCATGGCGCTCACGTTTCATGGATGTTATTAAGAATCCTCCCTCCAAGGTCATAGGTCATGAGTCACTGCCACCACTCTGTACATAACTTTCCACTTTCACTTCCCTTTTAAGAAAATTCCAACTTGAAACATCATTCTTTCTGCTGTCACTTCTGCCACACAGAGGTCATTCACTCACCGCAAGGTACGAAGCACCTCAACGTCTTCACACACACGTAATCCCCAAAACCTTTGGGAACATAGAGTCCGTCCCAGAACAGGGCCCAGCTCTCCAGCGTCTTCCAGGTTTTCACGTATCAACGCGGGACACGAGCAGTTTCTTTGAACTCAGTCTTCCTTCATCCATTCATCCAACAAATATTTATTGAGCACCTACTATGTATCAGGCCTTGTCCTCATGAATAAGGCACAGACTCCACATGTCAGGAGCGTTCGGTGCTACGAAGAAATATAAAGCAGGATAAGGGGGTAGAGAGCAAAAGAAGGGACAGTTTTGTAGATAAAATGGACAGGGACGGCATCGTGGATGAAGTCCCATGGCAGCGATGACCTGAATCGAGAGAGAGAACAAGTCTCATGGCTACTTGGGGGAAGAGTGCTCCGTGCAGAGGGCCTGGTCCGTGCAGAGCTGCACAGTCCAAGGGCAAGAAGGGCGGTGTGGTGGGCGGAGCGGGGAGGACAGTGGGCGGGGAGGCCGGGGTGGCCGGGAGCACAGCGCGCATCCTGCCCCGGGCCGAGTGGGAACACCCACCGCTTTTCTGAGGAAGGGGGTCTAGTGCGCTCAGTCGGGTTTACACAGGCCAGTTGACTGTCCATTTTAATGTCTAACCTGAATCTCCATGCTCAGATTCACGGGTATTAGAATCTTCCATCTGAGTATAAATTCTCTTTATCTGTCGAGGTTGGCCAGAAGGTCCAACTTGATGGATTACATTCAATAATTGTTGTACCAAGCCATCCTTGCTACTGACGTGGTAAACGGCTAAAGCGCATGGACTCATGCTCATCCGGTCACACCCCCAGAAACGGGACAAGGCAGCAGTCAAAAAAGGGACCCAGAAGCTGAGCAGACTCAGTCCCGGTCCCTCCTTCAGGAAGCTGCTCGCCTGCCTGCACCTGCTTCTCCGTGTAGGAGACGAGGAGATGACGATACCTCGCGAGACTGCTGTGGACATTAAGTGAGATAATGAATACAACTCACAGAGCACAGTGCCTGGGATATGGACGCACTCATTACATTGTGCATGCGTGTGTGTAATTTAATTTAGAACTGCTAAATTTAGGACTAAAATTACTGATAGTCTCTAAAACAAAATCAGTCAGGTGGTATATCAAGTGCAACAATTTCAAAAATAAGGATTTTTCTAATTTTTTCGTAACTATTATTAACAGAGAAAGGGTTTCTTTGGTATGAGGTCATCTAAGACACAAGTGCACTCACTTTCCCATGAACACCAAATATCTTTTAGAATATTTGGGGGGGGTTGGAAGCGACAAAGACCTAAAAATCAGGAGCTTAAACAACACAGGGGGCTCATGTAACATTAAGCCGAAGACGAGGCAGTCCGAACGGGCACAGTGGCTCCATGAAGCCATCAGGCGCCATCCTCCTTCTGTCCTCTGATGCCATCGTCCTTCGGTCACAGAGTCAAGCCCCACTGTCGTAAGAGGGCTACTGCAGCTCCAGCCATCAGGTCCGAGGTCCAGATGGCAACGAGGGGTCTATGGTGGAACAAAAGAACACCTGCCACCTCCGTTTCAGCGGAATTGGCCTCGACCTCATTATAATTGTCTTTTCATATTATGTATGTGCCTAGTTTACACTTTTATGATTAAAAGAAGGTCTACAATTCGTTAAGAAAAGAGACATACTTTAGGTCATCAAATCAGGCCATCCACTTGCTCAAACTCCAAAGGGAAATATTTCAAGTATTCCTCAAAAGTCTAAAAACAAAATAATTAAGTAATTTATTTAAATAGCCTCCTCACTGTTTAATCTTCAGTTTAATCGGATTTTCCTGTCACATATAATATAATGTATTGGATTTTTTTAAGGCGCAGGATCATACCATATTCCAGCTTTGACTTAGCTATAAAAGACCCATTTGTCTGGGCAGGGGGAGCTGGGGAAAGGGTGGATAACACACACATCTAACACTGTAATACCTCCAGAAGAGTATAAAATTCAGGAGAATTTTAACACGGACTGTTACAGGGCTTAACTGGATCCAAACCAAATAACAATGTTATCATACAAACAGAATTATGTTTTCAATTGGTCACTGGACGTCATGAACACAGTGAAATTTCTAAAGGTGATGGACTAAAGAGCATGAGTTTGAGGAAAGGAGCTATAAACCGCAAGGCTGTGACTCCTCAGCCGCTGTGCGGTGACGCTTGGGCACGATTCTGTTCTCATCCTCGGGGGACAGGTGCATGGAGCCACAGCAGGAGCTTAACCCAGCCACAGGGGGGAGGCTGCCCAAGCCAGCACCCTCCCCTGGGCTGCAATGAAAGCTGAAGGCCATAGGCCCATGAGAGGCCCACCCCTGAAACTCGGCCTAGGAGGCTTTACGATTGACTCTGGTGCCAATTCATTCATTCATTCATTCATTCACTCATTCACTCATCTTACTTATTGCCTGCTCTCTTCTTGGGATACGGAGTGAGCTAAGAAGTGCCAGGCTTCCTGGAGCTTACAGAGGCACCTGGTGCAGAAAGTTGAGTGCTGTGACAGGCTCTTAGCACGGGGACAGGACAACGAGGGCAGTAGGGAGGAAGGAACTGGAAAGCCGGATGGTAAGCGCGTGCCATCCAGATGTGGGGAAGGCCTGGGCCCAGGAGGGCAGCGGTCCTCTGATGAAGGAGCACAGAGAGGCCCGAGGCAGACGAAGAGATCTTCCAGATGAGCCCAGAAGCTGAGAAACGGTGACAGCGGCGCAAATCTCTCTTCTGGGCCCGAGCTGGGCCCAGGCATGCCATCCGAGCCCGTTGCTGGTGTGAGCTCATCCTGCACTCAGGCGTCTGAATTCCCTCAGGTGCCGCCTCACGCTGTGCCTGAGCCCGAACACCGGGCTGTCTGGCCTCCGCTCCTCCCTGTCGTTTCCCGTTAATAACTACGTTGCTCAAAAACCAGTTACTGAGTGTCTGTTACATACCAGGCACTGGGCTAGGTACAAAAAATACAAATGTAACAGAAGATGGTGGGATGGTTGTTTTTTGTCTCAGCTTCGACTAAGGCACCAGAACCAAAATCGACAGAGAAGTGAGAAAGAGCCCACCATTCCAAGGAGAAATTCTAGAATATCTATTCGAGAACTGCAAGAAGGTGGTGGACACTAACTGTGAAGCCTCTGACGGTGCGAAACGGTAGAGGCTGAAGTCTCTGGGAAGGACGACGGGTGGAGGAGAGGAGAGCGTGTCCCCTCACCTGGAGCCTTGAGAGGGGTTGCAAGGGGACTACTCAGAAAGCGCCACGTAGGTCCCGAGATGCATACCCGACTCACACCTGAGGAAGGCAGACAGACAGGCCGTCCCTGGGGCCAGGCACGGTCGCTTGAGCAGCTGCTTTTCCACGGGCCACGGACAGGTTCTTCCTGCAGCTTGAGAGTGGTTTTAGGGGCCCACCCAGGAGGGCTTCCTGCCAGGGGCTCTCGGCTGCGGCTGCGCCGAGGATGCAGAAGCTGGGGTGTACAGGGAGCCGAAGTGGGCAGAAGTGGGCCTCTGAGAACCCCTGAAAACCTCTCTGATGGAAAGACTCACCTTTAAGGACGGGCCAAACACGAGCAACTTAGCACCATTCTTCGCTCTGCGACCCTCCAGGCCTGGAGAGCAAAGGCCAAGCAGGGCAGGGGGCGGGGCAGAGTAGGGAAATGGCAGCTCACCTCGCGGTCCCCAGCGCCTCTCGGCCAGCTGCTCCCAAGCTCCAGGAGAGAAAACACTCTTCACATGAAGTTCAAAGTCATGACTGTGGAACTGACTAAACATTCTAGGATTGAACCAAGACTATTTCTGTGACTAAAAGTAACAGGCGTGTCCTCTAAATTAGGGGCCCGGGATTTCATTCATGGAACAGGACAGAAAAAAAGCAGGTCTCTAAGTGGTTTTAAAGGGACAGGGAGAGAAACCAATCAAGCTGTTTTCTGAGTGTCCCTATGCGACTCTGGTCTTTCAACGAAACAGCTGCACTCGAAGCCAACACACAGACTTGCCCTTGGGAAGCCCGGAGGCCGGCAGGGAAAGGGGCTTAGCGCAGTTATCACTCCAACTGCCAAAACCCAGAGCTAGGACTGTGGGATGTGGCTGGAGAAAGAGGGGAGATGTGGGAGACTGTGTTGGAGTTGCCACTAAAACACAGGCCACCCCGTTAAATGTGAACTTGAGACACAGCAGTGAGTCAATATTCTCGTGTTCATGTGTCCCATGCAGTGATTTCATCTGCTGATCTGGTGAGGCTGTGCTCCGGGGACAGAGTCTGGCCCTGTAATCCCTCTTATGGGTCCTCATCGCTCTTGTTCTTCCTGATTCTACAGACGAAGCTGGTCATGCCTGAATCACTACACACCTGCCACTCATCTACTGTTAATTATAACCACCTCACAGAGGAATCGTGACCATCCCAGTGAGGTCATCTCAATGTCATTCATCTCTACGTTGTGGCTTGTACTCCAGCCCCTCCACCGCTGGCCTCTCCACCTAAGCTGAGTTATATCATGCGCCCACTCCGCCCCTCCATGTGGACAGACAGCAGGCAGTCAAATACAGCTCCCAAACAGGAGAGGCAGCTCCCCATCCTTCCCCAAGCCCCTCCTTCCTGAAGCTCAGCTCAGTTAGCGGTGCGGTGGCTCAGGCCAATCACCCAGTCATCGTCCTTGGGTCGTCTCTTTCCTCACTGTCCACATCCAATCCACCGGCAAGCGCCCCCGCCCGAATGTCCTCCCGGCCCAGCATCCCTAACTCCGCCCACGGCCAGCATCCGAGTCCTGCCTCCAGCCCCCGCTCCACGTCAACACCTCTTGGCTCCCCTCTTGCCCACTCTGAACAGCCCGGGGCCTTTTACAAACGTAGAGTGGATCCTGTTATCCCCCTGCTTAAAACCTCAGACCTCTTCCCAGCGCCTGGAAAAAAATCCTCCGCGCCCTTCGTCACACGCCCTCGGGGGCCCGTGCTCTCTGTTCCTCCCAAGCCCTCGCGTCATCCGTACCGACCTCGGTTCGCTGAACTCCAGCTCCCCGGGCCTTCTCTCAACCCACGGAACAGGCCGAGGCCGCCCCTGCGCTCCCCGTGTGGGGTGCTCTCCCTTGGACGGTCACAGGGTCAGCCCTTGTCATTATTCAGATCTCAGCTCCAGCATCCCCTCCCTTAGCACAATTGCCAAGGCCTTCGCCCCATCTCTTCCCTCATTCTTCTGCCTTATTTCCTCCTTAACTGGTTATCACTACCCGAAATTATCTTATTATGTGCTCCCCAAGCAGAAAGCGAAATCCTTGCTGAAGTCATGACAGCTAATATCTGCCACCTCCCCCTCAGTCCCACGGACTCGTCACTCTGTCTCAGGCGGGGAGGACTTCAGTCTCTCGGGAGCCGGTCTTCACGAAGCCACACTGTTTACTACTGTTCTTATTAAAATATTTACAAAATGGTTTCCCAATTATTTTCTTCCAGCCTCTTTCCTGATGTGAAGGTTGTATTTATCGACCTAAAGAAATCTAGATTATTCTTTTGATAAATATGTAACTGATTATTCCTGTTAGTTTCCAAAATTAAAACTGCAAATTACCAAAACTCGCAGATACATATGACTCAGATTTTTTTCCTTATTTTAGATTCAATTTATACCTTCTAAGTAAAACCACGCAGAGCTGTCCCAATATAGATAGATATATGGATGGATGGAAGGATGGATGGATGGATGGATGGATCAGTTGACAGTTTTTTAAATATCTCCGCCCTGTAGGTATCATTTAAAATCAGATTTCTGTGTCTAAAAGCAAACATACTTTATATAGCTCATTACTAAGGAATTTAGTCTTTTTCAATTTTTCTCTCTGAACTCTGCTTCAGCCGTCTCATTTTAAAACCGACTTCAGCATTCCTTCGTGTTCCTCCTCGCAGACTGCCCCACTTCCGAGCTTGCGACATCCTCATTTACATCCCCCGCCCTAGAAGGTATTTCGCTCAGTCGATTCGTTTTCATTTTACATTTTTCTTTTTCCCTCTATGGAAAGTACTGTGTTGTTCTTAATAAAGTACATGTAAAAATGCCCAGTCTTCTTGCCTTGGCTTCAGTTTTTATTTCTTTTTCAGTTTCTATTAATTCAATTTGCATAGCCTTCAAGTGCATTTTAATTATTTGCTCATCAATCTGAATCTGTTACTATAAGATATCTACGGAAAGAAAAAAGTTCTTCTCGTTTCTGAACCCTGCATCTCGGTCTGCAGCAACGACGGCGTGTCATTTCCGAGACTGCAGCCCCACAGCTGGAAGCGCTCAGCCCCAGACCAGAGCGCCGCGGGTCCTGGGTTCCCAGGGCCCTCCGCCTGGTGGCCGGCGGTCCATCCCAGAGCCTGAGGCGAGAAGCAGCAAACTTCCCGTCGCTAACTAAGGTTCCAGGCTGTTGTGGGCTCAGCACCCCGAGCCCTGCTCTGACCCCTCATCTCTTTCTCGACTGAGACTGTGCCTCAACATCAAAAGGCACGCCACCTGGCGCAGGAGCTCGGCCAGAGCCCGGGCTGGCAGGGTACCGCTGACTATCTCCCCACCTACGCTTCTGGTTGCCCCTGATCCTGCTCACTTCCCCTCTGTCTGATGCTGGAATTCCTTGTTACAGGTCAGCTCTCTCCATTCTCTAGCTCCTCTCTCCACGCCCCCCACCCCCACGACACTTAGCCCTGGCCGATGCCACGGTCGCCTCTGGCTGGACTCTGCTGACCACTAACCGGCAGCACGCACCCCTGGACTGCCCATGAGAGGTAAACAAATACCTGCTTTACTTAGGCAATTGTAGTTGGGGGGCCTGTGTGTTACAGGAGCTTGAGCTTGCCCCCTAACTTACACTACACTTTAATCCTAAGAAAGAATACAAAGCCAGGGATCAGCAGGTATTCTAGGAAAGCCACTACCATGGAGAAGAGATACGAGGATAAAGAGAAAAAGGGACCTCAAGAAACAGAGAAAATACGGGGTGTAGCATAAAGCCGACTGGCAGCGACAATAGCAACGGTGACTCATCACAGAAAGCATGAGGTGCTGTGCCCATAAAACAAGAACGTGTGCCTGTGCAAAAGGAACAGAGAGCAAACGAGTGGGAGTTTGTAGGAATTTGAAATGTTAACCAAAAGAAAAATTTCAATAGAAACGTTGTAAGTCAAAACTGGGATTTCCTAGACGTAGAACAAAGACACCGAGATGGAACATAGGAGAGAAAGATGGGGGCTCCGTCTAGCAGCTGTGGCATCTAACTCACAGCAGTGTCTAAAAATAAAGAAAATAAAAGCAGGAAATTATCAAACAATACTGCAGGATTGACGCCCCTACGCAGAGTCGGAGCGGGCTCTGTCCGGGTCCCAGGAGAAGGGAGCATCCGCTGTTTAGTATCGAGGTGCTCATCAAGTAGCCGTAGGCCTGGGGGTGGATGGTACCAGGAGAACCAGGGCCCAGCAGACCAGGAAGGACCAGTGGCAGACGGGCGTGGGAGCCGCAAAGCCACTGAGCAGTAGCATCATCAACGTGGGGAGAGGTGAGGACCCAGCCCATCTGTTCCCGTCTAATCCTCATCATTAGAGCAGGCAGGGCCAAGTTAGAACATCCGCCCTAACCCCAGAAGGCCACCAGGATACTGGGCGTGATCCGCTGCGTCGGACTCCGAGCACCCGAGTTCCCAGTGCCTGGCACAGAGTAGGGAGACAAGGGACGTTGACTGAAAGAGGAACAAAGGAGCCACCAAGCGAGGTGATACTGCCCCCCGGAGTGGGCAGGGCGGGGCCGGCTGGAGGGAGGCGCAGGCCGTGCGTGTGGAGGGCCTTCTGCTCGTCCGCTGTTCAGGGGGTGAGTGGGAAGGGCTGGACGGAGAGGGAGGGACAGGGACAGAGCGTCACCGGGACGGGTAACACCAAGCCCAGCAGTGCGACCTGGAGACCGAGCAGGGAGGCTAGCAGCCCTGGGGAAACATCAAATTAGGTCCGATAGTAATAATGGAGAATCCAATAGCCCACCCGTGCTGGGTGGGACACCTCGCCCCAGCAGATGCGGCCCCTCGAGGTGCTAGAGAAGAACCAGCCATTCAGAGCCCGCAGGAAGGAAATGCGCTGGGCTGCTCCCCAAACAGTTAAGAGACGCATGCCGAGCGGCCCTGTGTAACCACAATCACAGCCCAATTAAAGTCAGAGTTTTAAAGAAGAGAACAGGCCAACCTCCCACCAGGAAACAGCCCTGAGGATGAAAAAGCAGTCTAAGAAAGAGCAAGTAACTCGCAAAAAAATCTCTACATTTCAAAGCACCTTAGTTTAAACACAAGACCAATGTAAGAGGTGATCACAAATCCAAAAGGCTACATTCTTTAGCAAAATGTGACTAGGTGGCAGTGTTTTTCCTGAAAGGCTACATACAGCAAGCAAAGCGGGGGAGAGAAAAAGGGTCGAAGGGAGGGAGTTTTTACTGCTGGGCACTCATTTAGGTTAACTGACTACTCTGGGCATGTCAATCACACTGAGATAAAAATTAAGTTGATAATGAAACTAGCTACCATTTCTTGAGAATTTTTCATGAAATGAGCATAGAACTAGATGCTGGAAACATGTTTTCTCTCCCTAATTAGCTCAAGGTTGTGGGATATGTCGAATCTAGATTTTACTCAAGTGCTACAGAAAACTGTTGAAAGGTTTTAAGCAAGAAAGTAACATGATCTGATTTTTTTGTGTAATAAAAAATATTTTTTTCATTTTTAAATCGAAGTGATGGTTGACTAAAGCAGAGCTAATAACGTACTGTGGAGTTTACGGGTATATGTTACAATGTTATGTAAAATGTTTGACAATAACGCAATGGACGGGGGGGGGCGGGGGGGGAAGTATATCGTTACAGGTTCCATCCCTATATGTGACATGGTACCAGATTATTTGAAGATTTGAACCGTGATAAGTTAAAGATATATCTTTCAATTCTAGAGCAACCACCATACATATATACAAATGTATGTACATATATAAAATAGCTAATAAACAAATAAAGGAAATAAAATACAATAATAAAAACACTCAATTGGTCAAAAAAGGCAGAAAAGAGAAAAACAAAGAAAAATAAACAAAACAAATAGGAAGATGGTGATTTAAACCTAAACTTACCACTAATTATGTTAAATGTAAATGGTCTAAATATTTCAATTAAAGGCAAGATTGTCAGGCTGGATATAAAAATCTCTCTCCTGCTCACCTCCCCTCTCGCCTCCTGCTCACTTACTTACCGTCGGCTTTATATGTCACCTCTCTGCACCAGGTCCCTCCTCAGCCCATCAGAACAAACGTTCAGCTGCTTTTCTTCCTGTTACATCTACATCACTGAGCAGCTGTAAATGTAGGAAAAAAGTTGTACCAAAGAAGAGAAAAATTCCTCAAAACGAGCTGAAAGAAGCCTATCTTTCTTTTCCGTCATCATCTTAAGTTCCTTTTACACACCTCGCAAGTTCATGTACGTCCTTTGACAACTAGCAAATGAGGAAACAGCAATATTAACCCTAACTATCCCACTGTATTAACTTCTAAGGGCTCCTGTAGCAAATCACCACAAATGAAATGTCTTAAACAACAGAAATTTATTCTCTCACAGTTGTGGAGGCTGGAAGTCTTAAACCGAAGCGTCAGCGGGGCTGTGCTCCCTCCAAAGGCTCCCGGGAGGGTCCGCCTTTGCCTTTTCCAGCTCCCGGTGGCCCAGGTGTTCCTTGGCCTGTGGCAACATCACCCCTCTTCTCTGTGCTCATCTCTGTGTCCTCTCCTCTTTGTATAAGGACACCGGCCATTGGAAATGGGGCCCACGCCAAATCCAAAATGGTCCCGCAGTGAGATCCCTAAGATTCTACTTCCAAATAAGGCCACGCGCGCTCTGAGGGTTCTGGGCAGACATGAATTGCGGGGGGATGTCAAACAACCCACTACACCCACCATCCTGAAACTTATGACAGCACCAGAGAACGAAGAGTTTTCCTTCAGAATTCACACATATGTCTTCCTAAAGTCCTCAGGAGTTTATGTCACATTTTTCATTTATTATTCATTCATTCGGTCAGTCGGTCATTCATTCACTGAACAAGCGTTGATTGCACATTTACCATCGTGTCAGACATACGAGTCCAGGCTCTTCTAAGAAGCCTGAGTTTTTGTTAAACCATTGTTACCCCCGACTTCTTTATACTGATTCTGTATCTCTCCTTTCCAAAGGTAATTGTCTGCCAGGAAAAGAATTTCTTCCAGGCTGGAGTTATTTTCACACTTCAGTTTTTAAATTAAAACAATAGTAAAGTGCACTGACATTTTGTTCCTAGAGATGCAGAGTAATATTTTTACAGTTACTCCGGCAACCACAGAGGCAGGAGTGGGCAGGACGGGAGCAGAGGAGCTGCCGTGGGGCGTGGGAGGTGGCAGGAGACCTCGCTGTGGCGAGCCGGCGCCGGTCCCAACGAGATGGGGCCAGAAGTCCAGCTACTGCCCAGAAAGTGGCCCGGATCCTTGGCCTGAGTCATCCCATGACTGGGGAATGTGGACAGATTATTTTCTCAAGAAACGAGTGATAAACTGAGGGGTGTAGGGACTGAGAACGAGTTCTAAAAAAGAAATGTTTACATAGGGCCAGACGTCAGCATGTGAAGGGCAGTCGTCGGTTGAACACTCTTTGCAGAAAACAGGTACATGCACTGCCAAGTTCACGGCCGCTAATATGCTGTCAAGGACTTGTTTTGCCAATGGTACCAGATTCCAGGACAAAGTCTGAGCGGGGTCCCACTAACTCTACTCTCTGTATGTTTATCAAACATGGCTCTACCATTAATTTCTCCGTCTCTACTGTGGACCCACTATGTGCACAGAACTAAACCGGGCACTTTGGAAATTAAAAAAAGAAAGAAAGAAAGAAAACCTACCCTACTTCGGCCAAAGATATAATGTAAATGAGACAAATAAACTCATGCTCATGTGATCCGCACATTTTACCTCCTGAGTCTCAGAAAAAGGTAGCTGTGGGAAAGAAAGAAAATCCACAATCCTGTTGAAAGTCAGCGCAGTTAAGAGTATGGGCTTGGCTTCAAGGGGCCCTGGATTTGAACTCCGACTTTCACTTACTCGTTACATATCCTTGCAAGTTACCTACACTTACTGACCCTGTTTCCCCAGTTGCAGAAAGCAGGGGAAATTCTTACCTCGTGAGTTTGTTGTGAGAATTCAATAAAAAACATGCATGACGAGCACTGACAGCACGTCTGGCACATCGCCGATACCCAACACGTGTCAGTCGGCACTACCGCTATCTTTCATAGGTTCTGACTCACCTTTGTCATAACTTGGCACACGGGCACAGGTGTGGTGGCTTGCTGCCAGCAATACGATGACCAGGAGCACCAAGAGGGTATGGCGGCTAACTTCTAAGGCCCAGCCCTCTTGGCAAAGCACAGCATCTAAGTGACACTGGAGCCTGAGGGACAGAGCAGGCACAATGACCTGGCTATCAAAGGCAGGAACAGCCTAAACATTCGGCCATCAGCTGGGACCCATCCGATGGGGAGCCTGGCTCCTGGGACTTACTAGTTGCTGTACCAGATGCCTCGTCAGAGGGCAGACAACGTGGCCAGGGCGGGGTCGACCACCACCTGCTCCGCGGACTTTTCCAGCATTAAGAGACAAAGTGGTGAGTCCACGGAGAAGTGGTACTCATGGAAGCCGGCCGGTTTCCCCTGGGGGCCCTGGTGTCACTCGGAACCCAGCCCCCCATTGTCTTTACTGAGTCCTGTTAGAGGATGACTCTGCCTCAGGTGTGGCTTCGTGGGGAGACCGAAGCTGGGCTGGGCCTCAGGAGAACGGTCCAGGGCCCAGGGCGCAAGCTGGCTGACAGGAACGTGGTACAGGAGCTTGTCCTTGGCCATCATCTTTGTGACACAGCAAAACATTGTTTACTGGGCGAACAAGAGGTGGTTTCACCCCGCTGTTAGATCAGTCACCCAATTAAAATCATTTTTAAGATAGTGTTCTGTTCATATGCCAAAGAGCTAAGTATGGAACTGTGTGACTCTACGAGTGTTCAAAAATATTCCACAATCACTAAAATGAAATGTGAATTATAAAATGAAGCCAGACCAGAATACCTCACTTTCAGGTTATCGTATCTAGCAAGTAGACAATATTAAAATCTAAATGTTTTTAAATCACAGTCAGAACCAGAGAAAAATGTTTTAATTTGTTAATCTCTTTAAAAAAAAAAAAAAGCACACATATAAATAACCACTTTTTGCGAATGTGATCAAACTGGTTATAAGAACAACTAAAGCCAAACTAGTTTTATTTAGCTTCCAGTGAGAAGATATAAATACTACCCGGGAACGAGAGACACAAAATGTAAAGGATTCAGAAATGAGCAGGTGCCCAGCCTGAGGGGGCGGTGACGGTGACACCAAAGCTGAGACCATCGCCAGGGCCCTTAGCGGACCCTCTGGTCAAATGAGGGTGTGAACAAATTTCCCTCCTACGGGATTGTTGAAAGATCATATGAAAATGCGTCCTATAATAACTTAAAGTACAAAGCAGACATAAAGGAAGACTGCGTCCTGCTCAGCGTGCGGGGCAGCGAGCCGCCGGTCCGGCGGTGACTTCGCGTCCCTGTCCCTCACCTCGGACGCACCTAGTCGTGTTCCGACTCTGGATTATAACGTTTTGAGAAACATTTGCTTACGTGCAAAGGCCGTTCTCTGGGCCGCGGCCACAGCTCTCGTGTGAGGCGCTTTCTATTTGTGGCTTTATCTCTTTGCCTGACGGGTCCCTAATCTCGACACGGGCTTCTGCAGCCCTGATTCGCTAGGCCGGGCGGTTCCGTCATTTCTGCGACTTACCCACAGGACAAGAACTGGCCACCTGATGGCGGGTGGCCTTCCCCGATGACAGTCCCCAGAGGGTTAGAGACCCAGACGCCACTAGCTTGCATTCCTATTCTGCAGAGACAAATCACCTCTCTGTCACGGGATTTCTAAGGCCACATTACAGAGCCTCCGTGGCTGCTCTTGCACAGGCTGGTGGCGTGGCACAATAAATGGACAGGAAAGGGGGCAGAGAGAGGGGCCGGAGCTGAAAGGTTGGGGTAGAACGAAGCCTGCCCCTTCTGTACCCCCTGCTGGGCACCGCCCCCTCCCCCGCCCTCCCTGTTGCTAAGTGAAACCTGTGAAGAGGGAGGTGACAGTGACATGCTGTGAGGCGGCAGGGACTCACCTGCCCCATCCCTCTCGTCCTGGCATTCAGGAAGTCCTGGGCCTCACGGAGGCACCCCCCTGTGGCTGCCCCAGACTCGCCACCTGAGGGTGAGCCTAAGAGCTCAACCCTGTCTTGAAAAAAAGGCCAAAATCATAGAAAAGACACTGCATAGTTGCTAACAAAATGGGCGGGGTCAGAATTCAAGTGTATTCAGAGTAATTCATAATATTTGCACCATATTCTTCCATTTTCCTAAGTCTTTAGTCCTTTTCTTTTATGGCAAACCAGTCACGGAATAACAGCATGTGGCCTTATACATCCCTAGAGGAACGACCTAAAGTGAACTCAGAAAATGGACTGCGGAATGCCGCACAAGGGCTGGGTGCTGCTTACAAACCTGCATCTCTAACGCCAAGAGCTGCGGCATTACCTATGCCTTAAATCCACCCCAAATCCACATAGCTTTTACATTGCGCCTCAATAATAAGTATTAAATTGCCATGAGGATTCTAAAGCATTAAAAACTGTCCGAAGCTAATTTCAGTGTTTTCCTCCTCTATATACTCAAAGCATAGTTATTAACGTGCTTAAAATTCATCTCCTAACCTGCTCGGAAAATTGAGAAATTGAGAACATGCACACAGTATGGAAAGGGAGAATTAACTTGGACTGTAAAATAGCTTCAAAGGGAAGACGACCTTCCGAAGGGTGAGAGGACATGTCACTTACAACAGCAAACAATTATGGTCACCCAGATGGTGGAACAGGGGACCCTGGCCTCTGTTCCCCAACAAAGATCGACAATTAGACACATCTCCACAAATGAAAACAGCTCCGCAATCCACTTAAGAAAATTGAGCAATATCAGGAACAAAACCCTGAGGACAACGACACAAGCGAAGGACGACAGATTCCTTTTGCTGGCGTCACCCCATGTCCCAGGCCAGCACCGCTCGGGGCAGGAGGGAACTCCGCTCGCAGGGAAAGGGGCCGTGGGCGAGCGGCCCGCTTCCCAGCCTTCGGGGCCCTGCACGAAGGTCCCGTTTTGATTTCCCCTCCACCCGGACCAGTAAAACAGAGGTACAGAGATGCAGGAGCAGCAGCATGGTGGGAGGGACCCCGGTTCCCAGGGACCTGCTCTGCAGGTGACCCCGCAGCTTTTGCCACTGAACAAAGGAAAGGTCAGCACAGCCACAGTGGATCGGCCCACAGGTATTCACACTCGCTGATGGCAGCTGCCTAAGCCCCATGGTGCTCCCGCCCCCAGCTCCCACCAAGTGCGAGATGCCAGCCTAGAACCTGAGGCTGCCCCCACCGCTGTGAGTACACTTGGGGCTGCCCGTCCAGCTATGCGCCTGCACATTGTTTGCCGGATGCCTGACACCAGTCTCCACTGCCATGTGCACAATCATGGCAAGGTCTTACAGCCACAGAAGTGCATTGCAGATATTTAGGCCCGCAGAGCTGCTTGTGGGTCAGGATTTAGCCCTACGTCCTGTCACTGGCCACCACTAGTCCCTTCCCAGCTGCTCACCGACACACCCTTGGCCTAACCTTCATTACCAGCTTCCACTGCCATGTGCATGCCGCGGAGAGACCATGCAGCCACAGGAGGACGCACCAACAGCGAGGGCCCCGCAGCTCCTTCTGGCCCCAGATCTGGCCCCATCGCTGTCACTGGCCTGTGACACTGGGCTCACCAGCAGCTAGCCCCTCCAGTTGTGCACTCGCATGCCTCCAGCCTGACACCAGCCTCCACCGCTATGTACCCATGGTGAGAACCAGCAGACGCGGTGGTTCATGGCGACATCCAGGGCCCCAGAGGCTTGCCCTGGCCCCCACCGCTATGTGTTTCTGCAGCGAGCCCATGATTAAGTGACTTAGCTCATGTTATATATCAGCGTCCCTGTGTTCATCCACTCGGTCGTTTATTAACCATCCTACAAATGTCCACCGGACGCCTTCATGCACAGCCAGGCAGGACAACGTGCTCCTTGCTCCCCAGAGCTGGACTAACCAGCAGTCTGTGTTGTGTCTTATTTTCTAGCTCTAGTATTTATAACACAGAAGACATGAAATGAAGATTTGAACTAAAGAAAAGATTAAGAATTAAGTAGGTTCAGCAATTGTAAGTTAAATTAGCATCTCCATGATGAGTCCTATTAATAGCATTAAAAGTAGGATAAAACATACACAGGGTGTCACTTGAGACATTCTTGTATAATTTCAGATCTATTCTTCAGTTACATTGCAATTAAAAACAACAACAAGCAAGGATTCTCAAAGCCTGACAAAAATCACTAGATTCTAAAAATGTTTACAAATATTTAGCACCTCAGTGGCGACAACTCTCTTTTATGCTTCTTACTTCAGAATATTACTAGTATCTGGTCAGAAGGCACAGATGAAAAATTACACATAAGAGCTCATGTATATTGAAATGGTGAAGAGGTAGACGGAGAAAAGAAAAAAATTAAAATAATTTCTTCAATTAAAAAAAAATGGTGAGAAATGACGTTTTCTATAGAAGTTTAAGTTGACATTCCTAAAAGAAAGGAATGTCGTCTCAGAGCTGCAAAGGAGAGAGGAATATTTATAAACTTTTGAGATTTAAAAGTAGTACCTGCATTCTGAAGCAAGCCCCTTAAACATTCTCCTGAGCACCCACTTACTACGCTAGGCTTTCAATGACTAGTCTTCCAATTCTATACAATTTCTATTCTTTTTTTGCAACGTATTTATTTATTTACTTTATTAAATTTATGGGGCTATTACTCAGCCATAAGAAAAGATGAAATATTGCCATTTGCAACACAGATCTTGAGAATATCATGGGAAGCGAAATGTCAGACAGAAAAAGTTGACAACCATATGATTTCGCTCACGTGTGAAATATAAAACCGAAAGCAATAAACGAACAAGACAAACACACAGACAACAGCTCAGTGGTGACCAGAGAGGGAGGGGCAGATGAAGGTAAAGAGAATCAAACATACAATTTCCACTCTTTAAATAAGCGAATAAAGAGGAAGTCAGAATAATACGGCAGAAAGGGCAGGATTTTGAAGCGGGGTCCCTAATAGCAGCTATGGGGTGGGCGGTGCCGTGGGGCACTTGGGAAGCCAACCCACTTGCCTGGACCTCCCTGTCTGAGAACGTGAGGGAACTGTACCGATGACCTCGAAGGAGGTCACTTTGACCGCCGCGGGCACCGGCCCAGCTGCACCCAGAAGCCGGGTACTGGAGCGCAGGGCATCGGACGCCATGAAGTCGCGTTCGGCTGTTTCCCTATGCCCATGTGCCACGGGCCCACAGAACCAAATTACGCAAACTTAAGGTTCGGCCCAGAAGCCAGAGAAGAGACAAGCGAGGGTCGTGTTTACTTCCCACCCGTTGGACGACTACAGAAGCCAGCGAACGGTGACACGCACCGCCACCTTCAGCGTCGCTTCGAAAACGTGGAAACTTACTCGCGTGACGGCAGGTGGCTCTCCTCGGATGACGGACGCCCACAGGGATTCAGGGGCCAGGGTGCCACTGGTTACCTGGAGGGAGCCGCCGGACCACCTCGGGCTCCGTGATTCCCTGCCGGGAAATGCCTGTCCTCTGGGCTCAGCGCGGGCGCTTGGCGGGCGCGTGGCGGGCGCGTGGCGGGCGCGTGGGGCTTCATCCTGGGAGACAATGGCAAGGCAGTTACTCAAAACGTCCTCTCTGTCCTCCTCGCCCCCACCCCTCTCATTCTCCCTCCCCCATCGCTTGGTCTCCCTCCCCAATTCCCCTCAGCCACACCGTGTCTGAGAAGACGGTGGGGACAGCGGTGTCCCCTCCCAGTCACCCACTGGGACCCAGGGACCAGAAGGAGGGGAGCTCTGCGGATATCTGACTGCTCAGCCTCTCTGCCCGCGGCCCAACCAGGCCGCGAAGGGCTCACGTCACCCAGGGGTGGCCAGCGAGCCCCAGAACTGCGGGACACCCGGAGCGGAAGGTCCCGAAAGTGCCCCGACGGCGAGAGGGGACGCGCCTGCGCAGAGCGACCGCGACCCAGAGACAACGAGGAACCCCGCCGCCTCACAAGCCAATGGGGGTCAGGCCAAGCGTGACAGGTGCCCGAGACACCCACTTCCCCTCTCTCCGGAAGAACCCCACCTGGGAATGGAGACAGGAAGACACGAACCGACGCGCCCCCGCCTGCACCCTGGCCTCCCAGACACCTTTGGAGAAACAGCGGACACGGCAAGAACCGCACAGTGGCCGCCTGGTGGCCTGGGGGAGCTGGACGGGCCCGGCCGCGTGCCTGGGCCTGCGGGGGGACCCGCAGTCCCTCCGCATCCTGGGCGGCAGGGCACGGCCACCCCCCGGGCGAACTGGCTCCCGAGTCCGTGATGCCGGCGGAGCGCCCCTCAGCTGGCTGAGTCTTCTGGGCACCGGGTCGGCCAGCCTTGCTTAGTTCTAGGATGTAAACTAATTTTTAAAAACCTGCTTTGGGAACTTACAGTTCTTTTTTTAAAAGATTATTTTTTTAGAGCAGTTTTAGGTTCACAACAAAATTGAGGGAAAGCAGAGAGTTCCCATCCACCCCTGTACCTCCCACGGTCTCCCCGTCCTCAATATCCCGCACCAGAAGGGACAGTTGTCACAACGATGAACCTCCCCCGAGATATGGTCATCGCCCAGAGTCCACAGTTTCCAGAGGGTTCGCTCTTGGAGTTGTATTCACGGCGCTTTGGGAGGCTGTGTACTTAGCGGGTTCTGCGGTCCCGTCTTCCCCAGAATGTCAGCCACTCTCAGGTTTGGGGGGGAAATGAGGACACTGATCCATCAAAAGGGCCACAGTCCAGAAGCGGACAGAGGCCACCCTCCGGAGGCGCTGCCTCGGCGGCAGAGTGACAAGGAGCGGATCCCTCTTCGCCGGCTTTTCCAAAGCTCATGAGCACAGTCGTGTCAGCAGGAAGGGGTGACAAAGAACGCAGAGCAGGGCGACGCCCATGAGATAGGCCGGGTGCCCTGATGCTGACAGCTCTCGCCAGACACTGGTCAGGGGGTCACCTAACTGGCGTGACTGATTTGGCCAGGCCAGAAGAGAGTCACGAGGACAGAGGACATCAGGGGTCACAGATACTTTCTCGCTGTCTGGACTTCTGGCCACTTTCTACCCCAGACCTCCGCCCGCCGCAGCGAGCACGGCCCCTCGCTGGGCCCAGCGCACACGCTGGTCAGAGCGCCTTGGGGACGCGGAGACCCCGAGACCCCGCCGCCGGAGGCTCGGCCCCGGGACGCCTGTGTCTCCTGCCGCCTCCGCGACAGAGCACGCGGGCCACACCCGGGCGCCAGGCCGGCGCCCTCAGGCCCCTGGCCGCGGCCTCCCGCCCGCGCCGCCGCCCCTGGCCCGCGAGCTGCTCCCCACGCGAGCTGCTCCCCACGCGAGCTGCTCCCCGCCAACCCCCACGGCCCCGGCCAGCCGCCCACCGTCCCCGAAAATCCCCCTTCTCCACAGAGATTCCAGACGGCGCAGAAGGCAGGGGCCTCACTGCGACCACGGCGACACTGACAGAGCTGCCCCGCAAACAAAACAGTACGCGGGGTGGCCGGAGGCCTGGCTGAAACCCTGCAACCAGGTCGCCTCCCGCACCAGGTCATCTCGAAACGGTAGGCGAGGCGGTGACGGAAACCGCGGAGTCCCACGACCGCGTGCGGCGGTGAGAATGGGGGGGCTATCTCGGCCGCAGAGACCCCCGCCCACCTGAGGAGCGAGGGGTCCCGCCGCACACCGGGCTCCCCGGCCCAGGGCCCAGAGCCGGGGAGAGGAGTCCCCGCCACCTCAGGCTGTGAGAACCCGCGACGCTCCCTGGGTGAGACGCAGGGCGCGGGGGCGTTGACCTTCCTCTTAAAGGGCCGCGCACTGGCCGCCCCACCCGCTGGCTCTGAGCTCCAGCGCCAGCGCCAAGGTGCCATCAAGTGGGTAACACAGGTGGCTCTGCCCAGGGGATTCCCTGAGACCCCGCCTCTCCCAGGTGGTGGGCCCACCCAAGCCACTTCCAGTGACTTGTTCCATACAAATGGGCTGTGTTGGCTCCTGCTGAGAACTTTCATAATAAAATCTCTCAAAGGCTCTCAAATCCCAAAGCAGCAGCATCTGGCTTCTGCGTGCCCTGTACCTCTTGCTGAGCAGCACCAAGCCCTGCACTAGCGGCAGCCAGCCTCGGTTTCGGACTCGACTCCTTGAGACACCTATAAGCCCAGCACAGGTAGCAGCCATACATGGATTGCTTGGTGACCTTTACCAGGTGGCCCTGGACGTGCATAGGCTGCAGCTGAACTTGGCCTGCAGCTGGACCCCTTCCAGGTCCAAGGGGCCCAGAGCACACCTACTACATAAGACCACTCTACTAAGATGGGAGACTTAGGAGCCCTACCTAATACATAGAAACAGACACAGGGAGGCAGCCAAAATAGGGGGACAGGAAGCATGTCCCACATGAAATAACAGAACAAAGCTCCAAAAAAATAATTCACCAAAATGGAGACAAGCTATATACCAGATGCAGGGTTCGAAACACTGATTATAAGGATGCTCAAGGAACTTAGGGGAAGAGTAGATGAAATCAGCGAGAATTTTAACAAAGAGCTAAAAAAACAAAAACAAAGATGGAAATTATAAAAAGGACTCAGTCAGAAATGAAGACTACAATATCTGAGACGAAGAGCCTATCAGAGAGATCGACGGAGTGGAGGAAGCGAAGGATCAAATCGCCGATACAGGGGAGGGCACCAGAAAGAGAAGAAGAGCAAGAAATAAGGATGGAAAACTTCCCTCACCTGGTGATGGAAGTAAACATACAACGCCAGGAAGCTCAGAGAGTTTCAAACAAGATGAACCCAAAGAGGCCCACACCGAGACACAGCATAATTAACATGCCAAAGGTTAAAGACAAAGGGAGAAACTTAAAAGCAGCAAGAGAAAAGCAGTTAGTTACCTACCAGGGACCACCCATAAGACTGGCAGCTGATTTCTCAAAAGACGCTTTGCAGGACAGAAGGGCTTGGCACAAAGTGATGAAAATGCAAGATCTACAACCAAGAATATTTTATCCAGCAAAGCTGTCATTTAGAGTCAAAGGACAGATAAAGAGCTTCCCAGACAAGAAAAAGCTAAAGGAGTTCATTACCACAAAGCCAGCATACAGGAAATGTTGGAAGAACTTTTTTAATAAGAAGAAAAAATATGTAGCAAAAATATGAATAAATAAGGGCAATAACTACTTATCTATTAACACGTACTTCAGACGGAAAAGAATTAAGTGCTCCAATCAATACAGAGAGTGGCTGAATGGATAAGAAAACAAGATCCTTACATATGCTGCCTACAGGAGATTCACTTCAGATTAAAAGACACTCGCAGATGAAAATTAAAGGGATGGAAAGAGATATTGCAGAATAGACCGAGAGGGTAGGGTGCTGAGTGGAGTAAGTCAGATAGAGGAAGACAAATGCCGTATGATTGCACGTATGTGTGGGGTCTAAAGAACAAAATAAACAAACAAACTCATAGAGACAGAAAACATTTTGAGGGTTATCAGGTGGGAGGGGGTTGAGGGGGTCGGTGAAAGAGGGGGAGGGAATCATGAAGTGCAAATTGGTAGTTACTAATAGTCATAGAGAAAGTGTAACATAAGGAATATAGCCAATAATATTGTAATAACTATGCACCGTGTCAGAGGGACACTAGATTTATTGGGGTGATCGCTTTGTGAGTTATATATAGATGTCTAATCACTATGTCGTATACCTGGAACTAATACAGTATTGCCAAATATAACTGTAAAAAATCATTATTAAAAAAATAACCCCCTCATCCAGCTCCTCTCGAACGACCGTTTTGCCTCTGCAGTGATGAGGACCCTGACTACATGCGCCCTCTCAAACGCAGACCGAATTAACCGCCTCGGAAGATGTCTGAGCCCCGTCGTGGTGGGCTCTGCCACTCCCGCCCCGGCTCCCTCTACTCCGTCCCTGTCCTATTCTTGTCACGGCACTTAGATTATTGGAAGTATCTCGTTTGTGTGTTAGTTCGCTTTTGTTTCGCCCCCCGCCCCAGAATGAAAGCTCCGTAAAGGCCTGTATCTCATTCATGCTGTGACCGAGTGCCAGGACACTCTGGCCCATAGTAGGCGCTCGATAAATACTTACCGAATTGAACGAATGAAGGAACTTTCTGCGGAGCGCATCGGGATGTCACGGAAGCCCGGGACCAGAGTGGCAAGGCAGGGGTGGGAGGGGAATCCGAGGGCTCAGGGGAAGGCCGAGGGGCTGTCGTCCAGTGAGGGCGGGCGGCTGGCGGTTTCTGTGTGAAGGTGCAGTTAGAACCTACACACTTCATTTCCCATGTGAGCATTTCAGCCTGAAAGCCAGAGTCAGACCACAAGGCTCCCTGGTTTTCCATAAAATGTCACGGAATCACATTGGTAAACAGAGCAGGATGAGGAAAATCTAAAATTTACACATTTGGTTAACTTAATCTTCCTAAGACCCTGCAGCCTTTTGGTGGCAGAGCCAATCCTCTAAGGATCTGTGCCTCTTCTACTGTCATTCCGTGTCCCAAGAGTGACACGGAATACCCCTCAAACTGTGACATACCCCTCACCCTGTGACATAACTGGCATTGCCCTGTAAGAAGTCACGGGGGAAGCAGTAGAGACACAAAACGGCTGGGGAAATCTGTTTCCTAGCCTGGCCTGACGCCTGCTCAGCCTGCTTCCTAGAGGTCTTCCAGCGGGAAGGCAGCCATTTGCTCACTGGCCATGGATTCGGTGAAGCTATGGAAGATCATTCCCTTGTTTTCTTCTGCACAGGGATTCTCGTTGCCATTGTCCACTGGGACACCAACGCATGAGCCTCTGCCCAAGACAGATTGTTTTCAGAGAGCTCCGCCCGCCCAGAGGGTGCGCCTGCCCCACACCTGGTTAGCTCACCGAAGGCCAGTGCTCTGCCTCGCTTCTCAGCAGGAGGCCTCTTTACTTTTTTTCTTTTTTTTTTTCCTTCTCTCTTTTAGTTCTGTAAGGTCTCTGGGCCTAAATTTTCTTGCTTTTATTTTTTAAAACAGCTTGGACGTGGTTCCATAGTGTAGCGGTGAGCACATCTGCTTTACACGCAGAAGGTCCTGGGTTCACACTCCAGTGGAGCCACAGTCCCATGGTCTACAGCTGTGCCACTCTGAGCAAACCCAGTGTCTGATCTTGGAAGCTAAGCAGGGTCAGGCCTGGCTAGTACTTGGATGGGAGACCACCTAGGAAGACCAGGTGCTGTAGGCATAAATAATATTTTTTTAAAAAAACAGCTTTATTGAGATAGAATTCATATCCCTTACAATTCACCCATTGAAAGTGCATAATTCGATGATTTTTAGTGTATCCATAGAGTTGTACAACCACCACCACAGTCAGTATCAGAATGCTGTCACCACCTAAAACACAAATGCTGCACCTTTCAGCTGTCTCTCTCCCATCTCTCCTCCTCCGCCCACCCCCGCCCCAAGCGACCACTAATCCGCTTTCCATCCCCACAGATTTTCATATTCTAGACTTCCATAGGAATAAAATTGTATAATATCTGGATTTTGTGACTGGCTTCTTAGCATAAGTTTTTCAAGGAGCATCATGCTGTAGTGCGCATCAGGACTTCACTCCTTGCTGGGTCATATGGTAACTGTGTGTTTAATCATTTGAAAAACTATCAGACTGTTTTCCAAAAAACTGGAGAACTTCTTTTCTATGATATATTTTTTTTTTCATAAACATTATTGTGACGACTGGCTATTCATTTGTGAAAAAATTAAGCTCCAAGCTGAAATAATAATATAAATAAATAAATGAATAAATAAATAAACGAACAAACAAATAAATGTTCCCACACTGAAAACTCTACAAAGGCTCTAAAATTAAACTATTGAAGAAAATTGTGGATGAACATATTTATCACCTCCAAGTAGGAAAACCTTTGTAATCTCGGTGCAAAAAGTAGAAAGAGGGGGAAAAAAATATAATTTGACAATAAAAATCAAACAGTTCTGAATGGCAAAAACAGATAAAAGTTTTCAAAATAAGAGACAAATGACAAACGAGGAAAATCTCACTGTCGTGTGTGCTATTCTGAAGGTCTGCATCTATAATAAAAAAGAGGGTCCTATAATCAGCACAACGCTAGTGCCCGACCCCCACACGCCCTGCCTCTGACGGGCCACGAGGGTGCCTCGGCCTTAGATATCGATGGTGTCTAGTCTGCTCGGCCCACCGTAACAAAGTAATGAGACTGGGGGCTTAAACAACAGGAGCTTATTTTCTCAGTTCTCGAGGCCCGGAAGTCAGGGCTCTGGCAAGGGCTCTCTTCCCAGCTTGTAGACAGCCACCTTCTGGCTGTGTCGTCACATGAGAGCAAGCTCTCCGGTGTCTCTTCTTATGAGGGCACCAATGACCTTATGAGGGCCCCACCCTCATAATTTCGTATAACCCCAATTACCATCCCAAAGTCTCTAAGTACCTCACCCTAGATGTTAGAGCTTCACCATATGAATATCGGGGAGACAAACATTTAGTCCATAACAAATGTCCAGTAGGACCCTGATTGCAATAGTCATTTATTGAAATGTTTGGTGCTCTTTCATCGTTCTTCCCTTACGGGATGGACATACTACGTATATTTGTCATACTGTTATAGGGTCCTTTGTCTTGAGGACACAGCTGCTATTTCAATCAATAGGTTCCAGGTCCAAGATCTGGTCAGATCCAGGAAGTGGCAAGGAAGGTGGCTTTTTACTGGGATGATGTCTTCTGATGGTACCAGTTGAGGGCATCTTTGTCACTTGCTCATCTCTTTATCCCCGGGGACACTATGTTCTAGTAACTATCTCCTTAATTCTCTCAGTCCACCTAAGTCAATGACCCCTTCCTTATTCATCCTTGTGTTCGGGTCTCCTTGGCCGGACGATCTCCAACGGTGCCACGTGGACCTGCAAGTTCCTGCTGGGATGAGCCGGCCAGCTCGTGAAGTCTCTCTGGGGCACAGCCCTTTTCTCATGTTGGTCAAAACTGTCCCATCCATCATATTATATCCCTACCGTGACCACTCACTGGGTGTGGGCCCCGTGGGAAGGCGTGACCCTGGGCGAGTTCCCGCTGCTGTGGCTGGGTGCCTACACATCCCCAGCGGCACAACCCAAACTCTTCTGGCAGGGGGAGAGAGGTGCATCGCCAGCTCTGTCACATGCTTCATGGGAGTCTCCAGAACATTTTTTTGAAGCAAAAACCCTTCACTTTTATTTAACCTCCTCCCCAGGGTAAAGGACACTATTTTTTCAAGGCTTCCTCAGGCAGGCTCAGCACCTGCTCTCCCTGCTCTTTGAGAAGGTGTATGTGGGGGGGTAGGGGGTGCTTTTGCATGTCAGCGCCCCCTCTCTGACCATATAGTCCCGTCTCCTTCTAAACACTGGTGCTCAAGTTCCAGTACAGAAACCGATTGAAATGCCTAAGTCGAGAGCTGGTGAAGGAGTAATGTTGGAGGCTGGGAACAAGGAGAGGAAGAAAAAGAAACTCAGGCTTGGTGTCAGGAGACCCTGCAAGCCCTTCACATCGGCCTTATAAAAAGAAATAAATATTAATAAATGTATACTGATGATATAATGATGCAGCACTATCAACAGTATACATTCCCTTGTCACTTTCCTTGCTGCTCGGAATTGCAAAAAATAATCACATACCCACACGCACATGTGTATTATTTTTAGCTTTGTATCTCAAAGCATTTGGCAAGCTGAAAATTCATGCACCAGCCACCTGCAAGGACCGACGTGTACCTCACAGCACAACACCACGGAGGAGCTGGGGGCAGCACCTGAAGACAAATGGCATGGCAGTGAGGCAGCAGGTGGCATTCTGAGCAGCCGGGTATAAGGAGAAGATGGTAGAAACTGAGCAGCGGAATCGGGCCTCACAGTCTCCTCTCTTTACCTGAAGTGCTCTGGATTTCTTCGTGACCGGAAGTGCCTGAAACCTGGAACAGATAACTGTGCATCTAGAAAACAAGAAAAAAGATATTTTAAAGAAACACGCATCATAGTCATCCTACATGGAGACAAGTCTGCATGGAGTCATCCGTGTTCAGGTGGCCGGGTGGCTGGGACTAAGACCATGGCATCTGTGACAACAAATGCCGTTTCCGTATCTAGAGTCTGACGTGCAGTTTAAAGGTTGTGACCGAATTTGGCTGCCGGTGGTCACCAAACGCTCGCTCTTTGCTGTCTTCGCTTTGACGGACTTCACTACTCAGTGGTGACAATATAAAGGTTCATATTTGAACGAATCATAATTTAAGTCAGAATGACGTCTGAGATCCTTCGCTTCAATCTCATGCGCTTGAACAAAAGGGGGCGTGGTTGACGCCAGAAATAAACAAGCAGCAGCCTCTGTTCTCTCCCCCTCCTCCCTCCCGCCCTCCACCCGCCTCCCCTCCTTTCTCCTTCCTTTCTTCCTTCTTCAAAAATGTTATTATATTTTTTCTTTGACTTCTACAAAGGTAAGTAAATATACCTCTCTTGAAACAGGGGAGTGAACACTAAAAATAATCAGATGTTTTTCATCCCCATTTTGATTTTTTTTAATATTGAACTACAAACATTGGAAGAACCGTAAAGAATACGAATTGTTCATAATCACATGATGCCATCGGCTGTCTATTTTTCCTTGTTTCCTTCCAATCTTCATTCGTCGGATGGAATACATCGCATAGAGAGATTCCTATTATACATGCGATTTTTCTTCTCTGCATTTCGCACTAATTCTGAACCGTCACCGTTTTTCCCGTTGCCTCAGCGCTCCTTTGCCCAGCAACGGAGCGAAAGCAGGATTTGGTGTGTTTTGTTTGCTGTTTCAGTGTCTAAAACGGTGCTTGGCATACTGTAGGCATTCGATTAATATTTCTGAATGAGTCACAGTCTTTACGATTGTTCTTTGTGAGAGCCGCTTAGATTCCGTTGAGCAGATCGTGTGGTTATTTCCCGCCGTGGAACGTGTAAGCTGCTTCCTTCCATCCTTCCCCCCCGCGTGGATGAGGAGACGGCCGCCCCGCCACCCTTACGGCTTTTCCCTTCACCGTGGTTATTTCCTCAGTGTGAAGTCTCCGGAGTAGGCTCCGTGGTTAAATGGCCTTGACATTCTTATGCTTCTTGATACGAATCTCCGCGTTACTTTTCTAAGAGAATTTTCCAGTGTGGATTGCCAGGGGCAATGCCTGAGTGCATTGTCAGGTCGTTTTCCAGGGACTCCTGGGCATGGAGACCAGGCCCGGGGACCAGACAGCAGGTGACAAGAGGGCGGGGGGTTGTAAATCCTGCTCAGCGGTCACCCTGCTTTCAATCCTCCGCTTTAAAAAGTAGTCCGATGTTTTTCTTGTCGTCCGTGTGTCCCCACGTGCTCACTTAAGGCCACGACCGCTATCTTACTCGATCCGAACCACAAGAGGAAGCTGGTGGCCGGATCCCGTCCCGGAGGCGACGGCGACGGAAGTCGGGCCGCTGGGACGCGCCTGTCGGCTCCGGGCTCCGCGGGGACCCGCGCGGCTTCACGCACCTGCAGCCGCCACCTGCCTGCGCACCGCACCGTCCCCTGCTCAGACGTGTCTGTAAAGATGCTGCCTCCCCACCAGCCCCTCGCAGCCGCCTGTCCTCGCGGCACCCCCTGTCCCTTGCTGGGACCCCGTGGGCACCGGCGCGCAGGGGAAACTCAGAACTTACAGACCAGCTCCCTCTGGGAGTGGCTCGTCCCCCTGCGCGTCCCCACGGAAAGAGATAGCAGCGAAGACATCAGAGATTCGTGTCAGACTCTCTGTTCTGGCTCCAGCCCCGAGAAGCCGCCAGAGTGTGGGCGAGTCGCTGACCACCCACCGGCCCGTCTCCCTCTCTGTCCGAGGGACAAGAGCAGCTGTCCGTGTCTGGCTCCGGGTTGTGGCGCGAAGGAGCGAAGCAACGTGTGACGACGCTTTGCAAGCTGTGCCGGGCGGAGCCCCCGCGCCGCCGCCAGCAGGGCGCCCAGGGGGAGCAAGGCCCCGGGGGGCGCCCGGCCGGGGCTGCCGGGGCTGCCGTCCCAGCGGCCACTCCCCGCCCGGCCTGGTGGCTCCGCGTCTGCGGCTGGCGGGGTCACGACCCGTGGAAACCCCACCCCTTCTTTGCTGCTGTGAACACGTGCTCCCTCCAACTCAGATGGCGACCCCAGCAGGGGCGCCTTGCAGCGGGCAGGGGGCGCTGCGCCCCGGGCGGGAGGAGGAAGCGCGCGGCCGGGGCGGGGCCGGGGCGGGGCGCTGCCCGGGCACTGACCGCCTCCGCCTCCCCAGGTGCCAGCCTCCAGGCCCTTGTCCCTGCGATATGTCGTCCAGACGTGAGAACCCGGTAAGGCCTTGCGGGGACACAGCGGGCCTCGGCCGGAAGCCTGTCTGTCTCCCGCCTTCTTGTGCCCACTCACTTTGCCTTATTGTGGTTCGCTATTTTTTTAAAGATATGATTGACATGCAACATATTAGTTTCAGGTGTGCAACATAATGATTCCATATTGGTATATATTACGAAGTGACCACTGCAATAAGTCTAATTAACATCCATCACCACATATCGTTACAAGAAAACTTTTTTCTTGTAATGAAAACTTTTAACACCTACTCTCTCAGCGACTTTCAAATATGCAAACAGCTTAATTACCTATAGTCGCCATTCTGTGCTGTACACCCCAAGGACTTATTTTATAACTGGGGCCTTTTGACCCCTTTACCCACGTTGTCACAAACGTCAAGTTTTCCTTCTTTTTCTGACTAATAATATTCCGTTGTGTATATATAACACATTTTCCTGATCCATTCTTCAATAGATGGACAGGTTATTTACATGTCTCAGTTATTATAAATAATGCTGCAATGAACATGGGGTGCATATGTCCTGTTCTCATTTTCTTCAGCTAAATACCCAGAAATGGGTTTGCTGTGTCGTATGGTAGTTTTAGTTTTAATTTTTGAGGAACCTCCCTATTGTTTTCCATAGCGGCTGCCCCAGTTTGTATTCCCACCGTGTGATGTACTCTTAAAATTACAATTAATAAACCTCTGAAGCTAAACCGGCATCATATATGAATTCAGAATTAAGTGGCTACAGGAAACTAAAACGAAAATACAAGGGAAATAAATGTGCGTAAGTGGAATGTGGGCACAGAGGACAGGCACTGGGCCAGGAGGAGGGCGGATCAGCCGGGGGCTGCAGGGCACTGCGCTGGGTGGGCGAGTTCAGGGAGCCTGCGGCTGGAGGAGGGACTCTCAGGAGCGCAATGGCCTCCACCTGTTCGGCCGTCACGCGTCCCTCCGTCTGCATGGGCACCTCAGCGTGCTCCTCAAATGCAGCTCTTATTCTCAAGATTAGGCTGGACATTTTGTCTTTGTCATCATAAAAGCCACCAGCTTAGCTTTTTATTTTCTTTAATTTTGCACCTTAAGTCCATGGAACTGTACCAAGTCTAATCCTTGGCTTGTGACATGTGGTCACCGGTCCTTACATAGCCACTTTCATTTTCATTACTTTTATTACATAATGAGCAGTGCTAAGCCAACTGTACCCAAGAGTTAACAATTTGCCAGCGATATACACCTCCCTGTGTGCTCACTCACTATCCCATTTCCAGCTTGCCTCCTCCAAGTTCACACGTTGAATTTTGTTTATCACTTGTTAGTTTTATCGCATATATGTGCATATCTAACCAACATGTTGTTTAATTTTGCTCATTATTAAACAGTGCATAGCTAAGATTTGACCAAGTTATTGCACGTGGCTGGAGTTAATCTATTTTCACTGTGGTGTGATCTTCCATTATAACTGATCTATTCTCTTGTCCGAGGTCACTGGGTTGTTTGCATTTTTTTACTATATAAAACAGGAGTTCTAGAAACAGTCTCATGTGTGTGTCTTGATGGACAAGCAGCAAAGATTTTCATGGGGATTTATGAGAATTACAAATGTGTAAATGTTCAAACGGACAGGACAATGACAAATTATTTTCCAAAGTCGTTGTGCTACTTTGATTTCCCACTGGCGACGCGCAGGAGCTCCCAGTGGCCACGTCTTCTCTGATACGTGGCTTGTCAGGCTGCTTAGTTTTTATAATCACACGGATATAAAATAATGTCCAATTGTGCACATGCTGTTCAAGTCCCCAAGGCTTAACATCTTTCAGGTATTTATTGGCTGTCTGTGGTTCATCTTCAGTGAAATATAGTTTTGTTTTTTGCTCATTTTTCTATATTGGGTTTTTTTTCGCCTTATCGATATGTAGGAATTCTTTATCTTTCTTGAGTATCTTACTGTTGTTGTTGTTGTTTTGTGGTGCAAATACTTCCTCTTTCTCATCTCTTGCAAGAATATACGATTATTTTCAGAACTAGTATATTCTGAATACACATTAAGAAAGATTTTAACATTTGATATTGTCAGTTTTTGAATTTTGGCCATTTTAATAAGTGTGTAGTAGTATCTCATTGTTTTAATTTGCAGTTCCCTAATGACAAATAACGTTGAGAATCTCTTCACATGCTTGTTATCCATCTGTATGTCTCCTTCGGTGAGGTTGTCTGTTCAGATATTTTGCTCATTTTTAAGCTGGGCTCTGTTTTCTTATTGTGGAGATTTAAGCTTTCTTTGTGTATTTTGGATACAAGTCATCTGTCAGACATGCGTTTTGCAAATATTTTCTCCCAGTCTGTGGCTTGTCTTTCCATTCTCTCAGCAGTGTCTTTTACAGAACAGAAGTTTCAAAGGTTACTGAAGTCCAACTTAACAATTTTTTTCTTCTGTGGATCCTGTTTTTGGTGTATCTAAACACTCATCGCCAAACACGAGGTCACTAGATTTTTTCTTATGTTTTCTTCTTGAACTTTTTCAGTTTTGCTTTTTGTAGTTAATTTATGGGAACGCTGTGCGGTCTGTGTCTAGGTTCTTTATACGCACACACGTGTGGACACACGCTCGTCCCAGTGCCATCGCTGAGAGGGCTGCCTCCGCTCCACTGGGCCGCCTCCGCTCCTTTGTCCGAGACCCATCGCCCACACTGATGTGGGTCCGTTTCTGGGCTCTCTGTTCTGTTCCATTGACCTGGTTGTCTGTTCTCTCGCCCACTCCACACGGTCTCCGTTCCTGTAATTTTGTAGTAAGTCTTGAAGTTGGGTGAGGTCAGACTTCTCATTTTGTCTCCTTTTTCGGGATCGTGTTGGTGATTCTGGGCCTTTTGCCTTTTCATATCAACATTACAATCAGTTTTCAATATCCACAAAATAACTTGCTGGGGTTTTGACTGGGATTGCATGGAGTCTATAGGTCAAGTTAGAAGAAGTGACATTTTAACAATATTGAGCATGAACATGAACTATCTCTCTAGTTAATTTTATTTTTTATTTTTGCCTTGGGCTAAAGGAATAGATTACGAGGCAGTAAGAAATCGCTGCTAAGGAGGTGACTCAGGCGAGAACGTGAGGCAAATTCCTTCTTTTCAAATACAATTGAGGAAAATACCCTCCGAATAGAAAGTAAATAGAACTTGTCACAGAGACAATGAGTTCACAAAGTCAAGGAGCTCTTTTGATATTTAGACAAAGCATTTACTATATAAATAGGATGAGTTAAGCCTTAAAACAAAAGCTCTCTGTTTAAAGAGTTGGGTGCACATAAACAGTTGTCTGTGTCAAGTGCGTGAAGAACTTGGAAGGTAAATCTAAGGTCTCATTTTAAAAGGGATAAAATGGAAACTTCATTTACTTAGCATTAGTTAGGCCAGCAATCCATGACTACGTCTGGCTAAAATCTAATTTATCTTAGCAAACTAGGGCTTGGCTGTCACCGACAAAATGAGCAAGGAAATTGAAGCAGTTCTTGTTATATTTGGGTCAAAATAAAGTTTGATCTCAATTTTCTGGGTCATTTAGGTAAAAGTCATCCCTGAGACTGAAAGACTCAGGAATTCCTGAACTTCTCTGTTGTCCGTGGTGGACGATGCCCACACACTGGCATTTCTCCGAAGAAAACAAAAGCACGGCTGGGCCCACTTTAGTATCAACATGTAATAATTATTCCTTCATTCCTTTAATCGACAAGACCGTACAGAGCACTGTGTGCCAGGCGCCGTTCTAGGCACAGAGAGACGTGTTCTGAAGAAAAATGGAGCAGAGAGGGGAGACAGAGGCTGGCGGTCCCATTTCACATGGGCGGTCAGGGAAAGCTTCTCCTGTAAGGTGACATCGGCTCACGTGTACCTAAAAAACAAGAGAGGTGGTGCCAGGTGGCACCTGGAGGGAAATGTTCCTAGTCAGAACGAGACAGGTGTAGAGACAGGTGCATCCTGGGATTCTGAGGAACAAGGAGGCCAGCAGGGGACGTCGTAGGGGACAGTGAGACGGAGAGCCAGTGGGAGGGGACGCTGGGACAATCAGACCGCAGAGACGGGTCTTGGTGGGGACCACTGGAGGGGTCTGAGCAAGAGGGAAATGATCTCGTTTCTATCTTAAAGGCCCCCTTTGACAGCCGTTACCTGTGTCACAGTGAACTGAGGGGACTAAGAGGGGCGGAGGGACCGGTCGGGAGGCTGCTCTGCCTCTGTCACTAGGAGTGGATGAGAAGGGCTTGACTTGGGGATATTTTTTAATGTAGACAGTGAGATGCGCAGATGGACCGGACGCAGTGGGGATGTCCAGACGCCGCAGGAAGGTCTTTGGGACTTGGGGGGGAAGAGCGAGTGGAGTGTTCTTGAATAGCAGAGACCTGGGGTGACGGGACCGTAGACACAAGGGCTTGGGGGCCCCTTCAAAGATGTCTGTGCCCTAGCTTCAAAAAGGACCATATGCTGCGGGACAATGTTATTGTTATATCTCAACAGTGCAGACAGACTGGAACCCAGAAGTCCTAGTGGTGGGCCGAAAGAGGCTCCCCAAGGACACCATGTCAAAGCCCTGGAACCTGGGATGCGCCTCGATTGGGAGGAGTCTGCAGATGAGGCTAAGGCTCGTGAGGAGATGGTCCTGGCTCCTCCCGGGGGCTCTGAGTACCGTCAGGGGCATCGAGAGAAGGGAAGGGAAGGAAGACGCCAAGGAGAAGGCGATGTGAGGACGGGGAGACGGGGCAGCCGCAGCCGCAGCCGAGGAATGTCCAGGAGCTGGGGGAGGGCAGGGGACCCCTGGAGCCTCGGGAGGAAATGGGGTCCTGCCCACAGCTTTGCTTTGGGACTCTGGCTACAAGAGATGCGAGAGTAAACGTGTTTGCTGAGGCCGGCCGGCCTGCACTGTGCTCCGGCAGACACGGGGCGCGCACGCGGCCGTCCCCCAGATCTTCTGGGGGGCTCACGTCTTAACCTCCAGGAGCTCTGGCAGGCCCTTCCCCCTCTCCCACCTCCCACCGCTCTTTCCCCCAAATACGTGGCGGACACCGAATGACTCAAAGTCCTGACGAGGAGGACTTGAGCTAAATCCAAACCTAACTTTTAACAGTAAAGCTAAGTGCCCTTTCCTGTGCCCAGTTCTGCAATAATTCCTCACCCTCTGCATCCAGCGGAGCAGTCACCAGGCTGCCCCTGCCCTCCCGGGATTGTCCCCGCCTCCGGGGCTGCTAGAAACTCCAGAGAGAAAGGAGGAAGCAACAGGAGCCCCCTGCCTGGGACCTCAAGGTCACGCACCCCACCCCCAGAGGACTCGTGTCTCAGGAAGTGAAGAGGAGCCCCTCCCCACAAAGGCGGGCGCCTAAGGAGCCGCAGCGGGCGGGCAGTTGAGAAGGCTTCCCCAGCTCACCTGGGTTCCAATGCCCAGTGCTGCTGGCACTTCCTCTCCAACCCCACAGGGTCTAAAGAAGGTTCTGGGAGTTTAGTTGCTGCTGCTATGACCCCGAGTCTGTGCAAAACCTTCCTAATTTACTCATTTATCATCATCCAGCCCACGGCCCTCCCCAGTGATCTTCACACATGACTGCACCCACACGGAGTTCGCAGTTAGATTCGTTTGTGTGGCTCCCTCCTTCTTGCTTACTGTCCAGTGACCAACAACATCCTAATTTTCTGGAGTCTGTCTTTGATCTCCCCAGGGAGGAAGGGAAGGAGGGAGGAGGAGGACAGGAGAGAGAAGGAGGGAAGGGGAGGAGGGAGGAGAAGGAGGGAAGGGAGGGAAGGAGGGGAAGGAGGAAGGAGGGGGAGGGAAGGGAGGGAACCTGGGAAGTGCCGGGCTCAGTAGAGACCAAGCACAGGGGAGAGTGACACACTCTTACTTGGTGCCACCAAGCAGACCTGATGGTTCGTGGTGAGGAGCGTCTCCTTCTCTGAACCCTGACGTCTCAGGGCAGCAGGAAGAGGCCTCTGCCAGCGACGTCCCTGAGCAAAGCAGGCGGACTGGACGCTGCAAGGGGCCGAGCCCCCTCCTGCCGGGAATCCGGGCTTCGAGGCCCACCTGCAGACCCTGGCCTGCATTCGGGGGGTGCTGCCACTGCACCGCTCTGGGGGGCACTGTGTCCTAGTCACGCAGTCACACCTGTGCGTCTTACTCACCCCGTGTGACAGGAGCGCTGGGCTGGAGACTGAGCCAGAGCGTACAGGAATTCTCACTAACCCTACGGTTCCGCGAAGCCTAAAATGATCTCCAAACAGAACATTTAATTAAGAAATGGGAAGCTGTCCCTCCGCTGCTCGGAACCACGGCCCTGGGGTCACCGCGCAGCCGGGGTAAAGCCCGGTGGCCTGGTCGCGGTCACGGTCCCCTGCGGCCCAACCCGCTTGGACGTCATCTCCTCCTCCTCCCCTCTGCCGTCCGTTTGGGCCGCCCTCTCTCAAACTCCGAGCCTCGGCCCCGCGGGCTCCCTGTGCCCGGCACGCTCCCGGTTCCACGCGGCCTGCCCACTGCCTCCTCTAGGCTTCTGCTCAAACGTCACCCCTCAGGGGACCCGTCCCTCAGTAAAACGGCACCCTCGTCCCTTTCCCTGTGAGTCTGTTCATCGTCTGTCTTCCCCACTTCAATGGAAGCTCCACCAAGGCAGGAAATGGGTCTGTCTGCTTTGCTGTGTCCAGAGCCTGCAGAAGAGGCGCTCCACAAATATTTGCTGACTAACAAATCAAAGAACTGTCACTTACGGGAAAATGAAGTGCCAGGAGTGGCCATGGTGATTCTGAAGAGGAGGACGTTCGGGCTGAGGAGGTAGGCGCGCCCTGTACGATATCGAGACATCATAAAACCACAGCGATTAAAACATGTTACCAGGGCCCTCAGCCCTTGTCAGGAAGACCCCCGTGGTTCGATCAAAACGAGATGGTAAACTGAGCAAAAGAAATAGGAAAATGAGGGCCGATCCAAGAAAGGATGGGTCAGGACACGGCGGCCTGGGGCGGGGAGGGGACGGCAATGGCGTCCCCAGAATGATGGGAAACGGAGCTTCCACCGTGACAGCAGGACACAAACTCCAGCCGAAAGAAGGTCTACAGGACGGACTTTCTCAAGATCACACTGACAGACTAACTGATGTGGGTGAATCTTTTACAAGGAGGTTTAGACAACTGTTCATGAACTATGAGATTGGGTCACTGAGAAATACACAGAAAAGTAAGCAAACGAACAAAAACCTCTCCAAACGAGAGTTACCTGCAGGGCAGAACTCTGAAGAACAGGAAAAGCAGCCATATTTCCCACGTGGCCCCGAGCAGCACACACATTCGTAACGTCGCGATACTGAATACCTATCTCATCGGATCGCCCTGAAGGAACCGATGTGAATGTCACTACGTGATAATGACCCACGTCGGCCCTGCTGTGACCCGGGCCGACGTTCCTCGTGGGATTCTCCAGAGGATTATCTTGAGCGCTTCACTATGTGAATACAAAACACTAGTTATTCTTACGAGTGATCGGCGAGTGATCGGCAGTTAACTCGTCTTCCCCACAGTCAGGCTGATGCCCTTATTCACTTACCAGTCCCGTTACGCTCCACGCCTACTTCTAGCGTCACTGTTTTTCTTGCCAAAGTAGGTGCCGGAGCCATTTTTCCAGCAGAGATCTGTGGGCGATGGATGCTTCGCCTGTGTCTGAAAATGTCTGCTTACGTTCCCCGTTCCTGAAGGAGAGTTCGATGGTGAATAGCTGTAGGGTGCAGTCATTTCACCTCAGTGCTGGTTTCTGGCACCTTCTGTCGCTCGTAGACATCAGGTGTCAGCCCCCCATTCTTTTCGGTGACCCTGTCTTTCTTCCCAGGTAGCCTCTTAGATTTTCCTCTGTGTCCTTGATACTCGTGGCCCCGCTGTAACGTGTCCAGGGCTGGGTTTATCTGTATTTACCTCGTCAGAGGTCTGCTGTGCATTTTCAGTCTGAGGATTTGAGGATTTGTGTCCTTCTGCGATTCAGGGAAATTCTGTCTAAATACTGGCTCTCTGCTATTCTCGACTTCCCTGAGTCCCATTGGGCATTGCTGGAGCTTATCACTCTATCTTCATAATGTTGGTGTCTTTGCATCCACAAGCTGTGTTCTGGGTCACTTTCTTGTACTGCCTTCCGATTCGTAAATTCTCTCTTCTGTTGCTTCCTGTTTACCGTTTGCCGCAGCTGTTTTATTATTTCGATAACTCTGCTTTTCCTCTCCGTAGTTTAAACCTGGGTGTTGTTTTTTACTTTTTCGTCATCTGCGGTTCACTCTCTGCCACTCTTCCCCCTGCTCGCCACACTCCAGGCCGCCTGATATCACAGTAGTTTCTAGACCGTGCCAGGCCGTTCCTCCTCCGTGCCAGCCTGTGCTTGGCTGGCTCCAGCTCTTCCCTCGGTCTCAGCGTCCAGGATGTGCCCTCCTCGGAGCCGCCTCCCCGAGCCCTGCAACTCCAGAGCGCCTCGTCCCGCGCAGCTCCTGTACTGCATCGACCGCAGTGCTGTCTGTGTCCTTATTTAGTGCCCGTCTCTTCTGGAATGAAAGCGCCATGAAAGCAGGGACCTCAGCAGCTGGTTCGCAGCCGTGCGCGCCGTGCCCAGCAGGAGAAGTGTCCCTCCCTGCACACGGACATCGCTGACTGAGTCGACGAATCGATATTCGGCCCCTCAGCCCCTCGGGTGGGTTGGCCTCAGGTCTCTCCACCTTGAGCTTGGGGACTAGAAAGTTCGGTTCTTTCAGAAAAATCTGGCACTGGTTCGTGAGATGACCTTGAGTAAGTCCCTTTACCTGACTGTTCACCAATTTCCCATGAGACGCTCCTCACCCTGATGGATGGGTCACAAGCTGAGGAAGCCAGTCAGGCCTGGACGGAGCCCGCCTTCCTGGAGGCCAGACATTTGCTTATTCCAGAAGCGGATTTGAAAACGCCTCCAGGAAGGCCCTGCGCTCTGCGACGTCTGTGAGTCCAGCTGCCTGGGTCGGAGCCACGGGGAAGGCATCCGGCACCATTTCTGGAGCCCGCCACTGTCTGTCCTTGAATATTTCTGCCGCTGAATTCCCTTGTCAGAGCTCAGCGTTGAGCCACCTTCCTGGTCAATTCGGAATGACATGGTCAGGATGCCGTTCGGGGCACCAAACGTGTCACGGAAAACAACGCAACAAGTGGGTGTCTTCCACGAAGGGCTGTGGGGAGAGAAGGAGAGTGTCCTTTGAGCAAGGACAGTGGACTGCACACATGGCCACATGGGGGGCACATCACCAGTGCGAGAGACAAGGCAAGAAACGCTCAGCTGAGCACAGCGAGGCGTGTCGCACCCCCATGGATGGTGCGTGTTGCATTTTCTCAGGAGACGCGTTTTCAAGCCCAGCAAACCCTCACTCCGGGTTTGGGCACATAGTGAGGACACTGTTAGTGGCCATTTCAGGGAAAGGCCAGTATACACAAAGGTATTTCCCTTTTTTTCTCTCTCTCTCTCTTTTTTTCAGAGTGCTCTCTTGGTGGCACAACCCTACAGCTACATCTGTTCCCGAACTGAGACCCATCGCTCGGACCCTCAGCTGGCAGAGGCCCAGGCGTCTAGGCCTCCCTGGGGCGCGGCAGGAGCCCAGGGCGGTGGGCCCGCCAGGTGTGGCTGCTGCTGCTGCACATCCGCACGTGCGCCCGGCGCCGGCTTCAGGGCTAGACCCAAACCTCGGGAATCGGGGGCAAGGTCCTCGACCCACGCACAGGACTTCGGGGTCACGGCTTCCAAGCTCCTGAGAACGGAACACAACGCAATTCCATTCTGAACGTGCGGTCCCTACGTCCCCGTGAAAGCCTCTCCCAGGAGCCATGACCGCTGCCCCTGAGCGCCGAGGTGTCAGGCCATCCCAGGTGGCGAGGGAGGGATGGAGTTACTCGTGGGATTTGTGCTGAGAACACGTATTCCAGTTCCTGGCGTTTCCTCTAGAGAAATAACGAGAAGTTCTGCTCCGAATTAGTGCCTACCCTTCATCGAGGGCAGACGAATGCCCCTGGGTGAGCACGGCGTCGCCGGAGCGAGCGTGCCAGGCGTGCCACTCACTCGCCGACACGCTGCCATTCCCTCCCAGGCCGAGATCCTCGGGGGACCGGTTACGTGCTCAGGGGGCAGGCGGACAGCCGGACGCGGTGGGGACTTTGGAGGCGCTGCACAGCATGAAAGCGGCGGGTGATGGAAGGAAAGGGAGGAGGGGGAGAAAGGGCAGAGGGCAGCGCCCAGGCTGCGGGCCGTCCTCCTGGAGCCCAGCAGCTCCCGCGCGCCGGCGATGCCCGGCAGCCACGGGACATCTCCCCGAGCGGCACCTGTGCCCTGTCCGCGCTCTTTTCCATCTGGGACACGGTTCGACTATGTTAGGACTTTTCACAATTCTTAGGGCAGCGCAGCCCCACACGGGAGTAAGGCTCGCTGCCCGCAGGAGCTGGAGGTGGGAAGCTGGCAGGCTACCCCAACCCGCGTCTATGCGGTGTCCCCACCCGAAGGCCGCCCGGCTCCTCTGCTGTGCGTAGCGCTGGTCAGCACTCCCACCCCAGCCTCCGGCCCACCCTCCCTCCGTCTCTGGTGCCTGCTGTGACCGCCATTAGTGTGACCCAGCGAGATGTCTGGCTCCCCACAGCACGTCTGGCTCCCATACCCCTCTCCCTGCCCTCCCCCCTCGCCCCCAGCACGGCCGGTGGCGCTTCCTCGCCTCTGGAAGTCAGGTGTGAGCGAGCGTCTTGCCTTGGCGGTCACACGCAACAGTCGTCTGTGGCAATTTGTGGAAGCTCTGAGACCCTGTCCTCGGTGTGAATGTAACATCTGTTCTTGTCCCTTTGCCTCAGAGCCAAGGCCGCCTCCACCAGCCCGGGTCCTGGACGATCACGAGGCAGAGCTTCCGGCTGATCCGTGAGAACGATGAGCACGCTGGGGTGACCTGTGACCACAGGAGATCACAGCCTATCCAGACAAATGTCCCTGCCATCGGCCTCTCGGTCCCCTACTGGCCCTTTACCTCCCATTTCAGGCGGGCACCAGGAGACCTCTGCTCGCTTTCATCTGGGCAGCAGAGTCCGCTGTCCCCTTGGGGTCATCTCTGCATCTCCTGAACGGGGCGACGCCTGTTTCCTGTGTTCCAGACAGCTGAGGCTTCAGCAGCAGTGAATGCTTCTCAGGAGAGAGACTGCAGCCAAGTCCTCAGAGGAAGCCTGGCCTCCCGGGGCCTTGCACCACTCCAACCGACACGGTTCTCGTGGCCACCGTCAGCAGTGAGCAGCTTCCCCAGGCTGCGTAAAAACCAGGAAGAAAGTGGTCCTTATTGTGAGGGTCTGGATGGTGGTGAGCATCATTTTCTGTGACCCAGCACAGAGGTTGGAGCAAAACATTTCATTTATTTTCTTAATGCACAAAATTAGTTGCACGTATGTGTGTATAAGTGTGAAAGGGCATTCCTCTCAGAGTAGCAAAGGCTAAGAGTGCCCCTCTGATTAGAAAGATAAAGTTATTTTGCATTTGTCAATTATTGTTTCTAAATGCTCCAGCAGATTTCTGAATTCGAATGCTTACAGTTAAAATATCTGCACAGGCACGCAGGCAGGCACACACGCACGCACACACGCACACACGCACGCACACACACACACTTTCTAGGAGCAAAGGGATGATGAAAGGTTTCTGTCCTTTCCAGGCACAGCAGGTTGAGTTACTGATCTCGTCTGAGGAAGTCCAGTCTCTTCAGGGGACAGGTGGAGTTCCCGACACCCTCCCCCAAGGCAGCAGATACCTGCAGGGCACAGCCCTCTGTTCCTGCCAAGAACTCCTCCTCCTTGCAGTGCCAGCTCTGAACCACCCCAGGCAGGAACTCTGTTCTTTCTACAGAAAGCAAAAAAAAAAAACCATTCTTTCTTTCTTCCCCACAAAAACGCAGCGAGTGACTTCTCTCTTCAGCTCACCGCAGCTGGCTTCCTGACTGTGCCCGGCCTGGTCAATGCTTCGAAGTTCTCGCTCCTCGGAGCCACAGTGCCTCTCCCCGAGGTACTCAACAGTTGGCAAGGCTGCCGGCTAAATCCTCCAGGCAGAACTGAAACAGCTGCCATTCGAGAAACTACTTAAAAAATCCTGGTGTGTGTTCCTCCGAGGCGTGGGGGGTAGGGGCGTGAGACTGGCTTATTCCTTTGGAATCCAGAAGAAAACGAAATGCAGCCTGTCTGCCCAGTGCCAGCCGTGTTCATGGCAGAGCAGGTGGCTGCCTACGTGCTGGTCTGTGAAGGGGGCCAGGAAGATCCCCAGCCAAAACTCCCCCCACACCCAACTGGTCATGAGATGCTAAAATCGCCAACCTTCACTTAGTCATCTTTACAGCTTTCTCTCCTCAGCATCCTCTTTACGAGGCCACGAATTTGGGAAGGAGATCACTTTCCACGAACTCTTTGTTATGGGCTGAACTGTGTCTCCCAAAATTCACGTTAAAGCTCTAACCTCCAGAACCTCAGGATGCGACAACAGCGAATGGGCCTTTAGAGGGGTGATTAAGGTGAGATCGGGTCACCTGTGCTGGCCCTACTCCCTTCCGACTGGTGTCCTTACAGGAAGAGGAAGTTTGGACACACGAAGAGACGCCAAGGTTACTCACGCAGAGAAAAAGACGCTGTGACGAGGCATCTGTGAGCCACGGAGAGAGGCTTCAGAGGCCAACCCTCCTGCCACCTTGATCTGGGACTTCCAGCCTCCAGACAGCTAAGAAAATTAATTTCTGTTGTTTAAGCTGCTAAACCCGCGGTATTTTATTAGGAAAGTCTGAGCAGACTAATACCCCTCCTTAATGCAAATTAGTTTATACAGCTCTGCTCTTTGCCAACTAGTTGAGGTTTGGAGCAGAAATAGGAAATGGGTTCTTCCCAGGAGGGAGGGTCTGGATTCCTGAAGAATCGTAACGTGGCTGAGCACACGGGAAGGGTGTCGGATTGGGCTGGAAGGAGGAGACAGAGACAGAGGAGGAGGAGGGTGGTCTGTCGCGAACGGCTGGCATTGGTACAGGATTATTTGGTCCCGGCGTTTCATCCTGACAACAGTGAAGGAGACGCTGTCTCCATTTCACAGACGAGGAACCAGAGTCTCAGAGAAGACGTGTGCCGTGCTCGAGGTCACCCTCGGAGCCTGGACTCAGGCCCAGTACCGTCGAGTCCCACGGTGACAGGCGTCTGTGGCTCCCCGAGCTAGCTGCAGCTGCCCCGGGCACCCCGCGTGCTGCTCCACTGTGCGGCCTCCCAGCCTGTGCGATCGCGACCTCTTCAGGAACAAAAGGCCAAACCACCAGTTATCCAATGGTTTTATACTGCAACCTGCCACAACTGGGCTCCCTTTAGGGGACCCCAGAACCGTGTCCTCGTCCCCTTGGCAGCCCTTGCAACACCTGATATAGAGCCTTACCCAGAGGAGCAAAATATCTGCTGACTGAACCACGATGTCCCCACTTTATTTTTTGCAAAAGCGAGGTCTGAATTAACCTGAAGTGGGAAATGTGATAGTTGTGTGTGTGTGTGTGTGTGTGTGTGTTTGGAAAATTCAGAGTTCATTTTCCAGTTACATAAATGATAAAAATGCATATCAAAAGCAACCATGGGGTGTTTACGACCACGGACCCCGAACCCCAGTGCAAGGAGCACGCCCTAAGCAACCGATTCAGCAGGAAAGAGAGCAAAGATAATTGTTCCTGTTGTTAAACCGCAAACCTAGACGCTATCGAATTACACCACGAAGAACACGGTGAAATGAAATGTGACGCCACGCAAACGCTGAAAACGATGATGGTGTCACATGGGAAAGATCTGTGATACACAGCGAGGCAGTCAGGAGACACATCTGTTATGTGGCCCAAGACGGGGCTGTATTACTTTTAAAACAGAAACGGGAACGAAAAGCGATGCACATTTTAGTTCGCTGTCTGCGTCAGTACCAAGAAGCCCCTGAACTCAACTCTGTCATCTCATCCTCAGTTCTAGGACCTGAAGGCAGACTCCACAGAGGGGAAAATAAAGAAAGAGCAGAAAGATTGGGGGTAGGGGGAGGCCGAGGAGAAAATGATGGGAACAGACTTCCAGCCACCTCGTCTCTAGTCTGTACTTACTTTTAGCATTTTTTCTCAAGCTGAGCTTATCTCTTTAGCTCCTGAATCAATGCCTTCTCTAGATCACAGTTTGTTTCTGATTTCGTCTCTCCCCAACCTAAACACCGGATTCTCAATTAATATTACTGCAAACCAAGATCCATGGGTGTCGATAAATATTTAATTAAAAATCAGCTTAGCAAATGGGAGAGCTTTCTTTCTAAGGCTACTGCCTTCACCCATCAATTTATTGTAATGGGACATTTTAAAACCTAGTAATAGTTGATTTTTACCTTTCTAATTGCATGGCCTCCTTCCTAGCTGGTCTCAGAGGATCCATTTTCTAGGGGGCAAAAACAAACTGAGAGAAAGAGATGTTTAGGGAAAGATTGAAACTGTCACAAAAAAGGTGCAGAGACACCCCGCTTCTCATGTGTAAGGATCAGGTACTAAGGCCACAGGCTCCCAGCCGGGCTACAGCCCCAACGGAGTAAACCCTTCCCTCCGCTGCCATGTGGACTGCAGAGCCCAGGTGGGTGGAGTCACAGCCGTCCAGCGAAGGCGGCCCGCGGCCCACAACAGCTGTGTGGCGGTGCGAACCTCTCCAGTAGGAGCAGAATACGACTGTTAGGAGTGAAAAACTGTGTCTCCCTAAGACCTGTATGTCAAAGTCCCAAACCCCAGAACTTCAGACCGTGACCTTATTTGGCGGTAACATCTCTGCAGAGGGGGACAGGTTAAAGTGAGGTCACGGGCGGGGGGGGCAGGGGGAGTCCTAGCCAAGAGGACTGGTGTCCTTATAAAAAGGGATCTTAGGAAATAGCTAAACAGGGAGCCCGCCATGTGAACGTGAAGATGGGCATCTACGGGCCAAGGACAGAGGCCGGGACAGACTCTGCCCTCATAGCCCTCAGGGTCTGAGCTGGGAGTGAGATGACGTAAAAGTCTGGCGTGAGGGCCATGCAGGGGGCAGGCGGCAGGGCAGAGGGGACGCAGAGGCCCGAGGGGAGACCGGCCCGGGACGCAGAGGGGTGGGAGGACTTGGGTTTGACATATTCACAGGGAGAGGCGACTGTGTTTACTGAGCGAGTAGATGTGGGAACGAGGGACAGAGGGGCCTGAGCATAGAGGTCCTCACACCGGGTGTCACTGAGCAGCTGAGCCGTGGCGGTTACGGCCACTCCATCCCCCTCCCTGCTCCCACAAACTTCGCTCAGCGCTCACGCGCCTCCGTGAGAGTCTGCCTTCACCGGCTAACGGCTCCCCGTCCTCTGCGCGGGGGTGGCGGCCACCCCGCCTGCTGCCTTCCCGTGTCTTCATAGTCGCTTACGCAAATTTCCTCTCTCTGAGGAAATCAAAATGTTAGAGCTGGAAAAGTCGTTAGTGGGAACACTTATTCCCTGCGCACGCTCCCTCCCCGAAACCTCCCGCAGAGGCCCGAGTCCCAGGCCCAGTCGGGGAGCTGAGGGGACAGAAGGGCTGAGCCTGCCTCCTCGCTCACGAGACAGGCTGCTGATCCCCCCTCAGCCCCGTCCCTATCTCTCTTTGCTCCGCCATGTCCGTGTCAAGAGCAGACAGCAGCCACAGTGAGTTGTGAAGTTTCCTTCCACTTCCAAAATGAACCTTTAACTTGGGAATGAAGACGAACACCGGGTTTTCTAAAGCAACAGCGCGAAGCAGCTGGACGGTCTGCAGGCCGATGGCGCCCTCCCGGGGCTCAGGTTGGCCTGTGCGGGGCCTGACGTCCTTTCTCCCTCTTTAAATCAGCTCAGGAAAATGCACAGCACTCAGGCAAACGACAGCCTCCAGCGGGAGGACGGGTTTTGAAATGTTTCTTGCCCATTGTTTACCTTATTGTTTGTTCACAATTTCTGAGGCAGGAAAGATGGATCATCAGAACGAAGGTACCAAAAGGACTTTCAGGGACACACTGGGCTGGAGGCTTGTTATGTGACTTTCGCTACGTGGCCCCTTCCGCTTTCAGGGTCCGGCGGGCACCGACTAAGATGCGCGCTGACGTCTGCCCGAGCGTGGCAGCCGGATGCGGCCAGCACGCCCCGCTGGGCGCTGGACAAGTTCGTGCTGCTCTTTTGCTCACGCCGAGCCTCGTCAGGATGACGGTTCACTCTTGTGGCTGCGAACGACAGAGCACACAAGGGCACGGGCCGCAGAACCTTGGCGCTCACGCGATCCTCTCAGTGGACTCTGAGCCAGGGACTTGGACACTTCCTGGCTGTCTTTGGACACGTCAAGTGGCAGCCAACTCACTACTGTCAGGCAGTGGTTTGCTGTGGCCCTGCCGGGCCCGAGTCAAAGGGATTTACTCACACGACGTCTCCCCATTTTGGGGGTCCCAGGGGAGACACGTGACTCTGAGGGGCAACTAGAGAAATACTCATCCAACTCCGCTCTCGTCCAGGTCGGAATTCTTCCATTAGAGTTTGTTCTTTTGAGGTTAAGAAATTTTATTATTATTTATTAAGCAACCATTTGTGCCAGACATTGTGTCATCCTCAGGGATGCGACTTAAATAAGACCTACTCTTTGTCCAACAGGAGCTCACAATCTAGTTTATTAAATTTTAATTACTTTGAAATAAGCAAAACAGTAGCAGTCATTTATAGCTTTCATCGATCACACATTAATTTATTCAATAAAAAAGTATTGATCAGAAGTTAGAGTCTAATAGGAACAGAAATGTCACAGGAAGTTACAGGTGCCCTCCGCAGTAAAGCACAGTTTGTTTACCTGACCCCTCTTAAGGTAATTAACTGGTCAGGGAAAGCTTTGGAGGAGCTAAGTTGGGAAAGCTCAGGGGGTCGACCACCTGTGGTGCCGGAGGGTGGGGGTTGGGCGGATGGGGGAGAGGGGGGCGGTGGTCTGGGAGCTGCCAGGAGACCTCTGTTTGTGTCAAGGGAAGTGCAGCTGACTGACTCCAGGACAACACCTACTTCCTCCCCACCCACGTGGGCGGTGTGGCTAATGAGAGGACCTGCAACCTGAACCTTCTGAATGAGGGGAAACAATTAAACTGTAATTAGCACATCATTATCTTAATATGAATGATACTGCTAAAGCACCTGAAAAGAATTTAACCTCTAAAGTAAATTAAGCCCTTTCTACAAGCTCCTTCATGCTATTAAATGCCAATCTTTTTCTTCTTAAAAAAATTACAAACTTCGCCCCCTCAAAAGTCCCAATCATACAAACGGCCGTGCTAAAAGCAATTGTTTTATTGTACATTGTTCTCTGGGTTTTTCTGAAAATCCTAAGGTGAGCTGAGGAAGAGACCTCCAGTGGGGATCAAATTCTGATTATGTTGAGGTAAGTATGTTCTTGGAAAAACCAAAGCTGGTGCCTTTTAGCCTAAAGTCCCGCCTACCTCGGCCAGCCGTGGGCAGGTGGCCAGGTTCGCGGCTCTGGCCTCACCGCTGCCCTCGCCCTCCAGCGTCAGACTGAGCAGAGAATCGGTAGCTAGTGGCCCAGCGGGATTTTCCAGTGTCACTCCCGGCCCAGCTGATGGGCGCGCAATGTTGGTCACGTTGACCGAGAGGTGAAAAGTTGCCTCTGAGGCAGGTTTGATGAGTTACCATTTTAGAAGTTTCTACAAAAGAGGAAAAATCACTTTCTGGGATCTGCTCCTGCTCTACAGGAACAGAAATGTGGTTGAGAGGCTTAACAGGTCAGGCTTCACCGAGGACCCTGCCTACGCGTGACGGGTTATTCCTCTTGTTCTGTTCATGCATCTTGAAAACCACTGTTCATTTTTGTAGGCCATGTTGTCACAAGTGGCAGGATTTCTTTCCTTTTATAGCTGAGTAATATTCCTTTATCCGTTCATCTGTCAATGGACACTTGTCCCATACATTTGCCATTGTGAATAATGCTTCGCTGTACATGAGGGTGCACATATCTCTGAGATAATGATGTCATTTCCTTCGGATATGTGCCCAGAAGTGAGACAGCGGGATCATATAAACTGAACCAAGGTGTACATCCGGTCCCAGGACAAGCAGACCTGCCCGGTGCCAGGCACAGAGAGGGTAGTTCCGCACGGACGTGACTTTACTGACACAGGGCGTTGCTGGCTGAGTCTGTCCCTTCACAATATAGCAGACATACTTGCCTAGCACGGCATAAAAGTGGGCCTGATGGTCTGTCACTTCAGCACAGGCTGAAATGTCTGAGGGAGGATGGCCACACTCTGTACCAGGCTCAGCTCCTGCACACTGCTCAGCCCCTGGCCGAGGTAGGCGGGCCTTTAGGCTAAAAGGCACCAGCTTTGGTTTTTCCAAGAACGTACTTACCTCACCATAAGATACAGCCCTTAGCATTCAGCTTTTTTTAGTTCACGTTGCGTTTTCTCATTAGGATGCTCCCAAGAGAACTGAGTCAGGATGGTTCCAACGCAACATGGACCCAAAACACCTCATTTATGAAGATGAAATGAGATACATATCCAAATGAGCTAAGTGGGAGAAAAGTAAGTAACACCCATAGAATCACAGAATTTATAGGGCTGACCTTCACTTCTGGAAATGTGGCAGATTAGATGAACTGATGACCCTCCCACCTGGAAACGATGGACAAATGATAATAAACGTCTTTGTGAGTGTATAAGTGAACATGCAAGAAAGAAAGGGAAATCCTGGGGGAAAAGCAGAAAGGAGACCAAAAAGCCCAAGTTCAGATTCCCCAATGAATCCTGCTGGATCTGACAGCCAAGGGGCGATCATTTTAACAGTCATGCGAGGACAGGAAACAAAGCCTTGGACCCAAAGCAGGAAGATGGAGTCAGGACCCTGAAAGGCTGAGAACCCCAGCAAAAGTGCAAACTAAGAGTAACATCCACCCCTTGGCAAAGAGATGCGACGAGGTGGCTTTCTGGTCTCCTGTGCTTTGAGTCTTATTGTCTTTAAAATCGACACTATTCTGAGAGTTCCAACCACGGACCTTTTCTCTCCTGGGTTTGTAAGTTCACATTTTGCTACCTTGTCGTCTGGGGAAGCCTGCATTGAAAGAGTTGCACACACACACAGAAACACCACAGCTGATGATACCACTGGTATGCCTCAAAGAAAGAACTGTCTAGAAGGACACACTTTTAACTCAACCTACAGGATTCCAGCAGATAAAACGCAACCAGACATGAGCTCAAAATCCATAATTATATAATACGCGAGAAAATTCAAGGACCGAAGCCAACTCATACGTAGCCAAATCACCCAAAACCCACAGCTTTCGAATGACTTGCTGAAGTCACATGGCTCGGTAGTGGCTGAGCCAGACCAGAGCTCAGGTCTTATGAGTTGCTTGCAAATTATTTCATCCTTCCAGCCATCTGCCTTTCTTTCCCTAAGGAAATTCTGTCTCTTGAGAATCTAAGGGAAGCCGAGGTGTAGTCATCTTTAAAATCAACGTTCCAACATTAAAAATGAGCCATTTGCTTCCAAAGAGCAAGTGAATTCTGCTACTACGGTTCTTCGTGTTCACAGGTATTCTCATCTATATTCTGGAGAAACACCACACCTGAAAACATAGGTTTTAAAAAATGTGCTACTCAGCCCTCTGAGTCTGCTGAGCAGAACGCTCTTTCGAAAGCAACTTGGTGAAACACGCCCATCATTTTTACTGTGATGCTCCTTTGAGTAATTCATTCTTCGAACATTCTCAGAGATCTGAGAAAGGCTTAGTGTTCACTTACACTCAGTTATGCTTTTTTGTAATCTACAACGATGAAAACTTAGAAATAGCCTCATGTTGCACAAAGAGGAATTGTTATATAAATTATAGTACATGTTTAGAATAGATTGATATACGGCTTTCAAAAAAATCTTTGGAGACTTTGGTGCATATAAACCACAGTGAGATACCACTCACAGCCATTAGGATAGCTATTCTAAAAAATAAAAATAAATACGAATTTTTAAAAAACAGAAAATAAAAAATCTCGGTCAGGATGTGGGGAAACCGGGGCCTTCGTGCGGGGTGGGTGCGGCCGCGGCCGCTGTGGAAAATCGTACGCAGTTCTCCACGGCACTAATTCAATTAAACGCAGAGTCACCCAGAGATTGAACACAGAACTGTCCTGTGGTTCGGCAACTCCACTGCGGGGCATTTACCCCAGAGATGAGAGCGGACACGGGAAGAGATGTGTACACACCGTGTTCCCAGCAGCGCTGCTCACAACGGCCCCTGCAGAGACAGGTGCGACCCGAGCCCGTCACGTGACCTGTCACGTGCTCTCTTCAATCCCTAAAGCTCCGGAACACACGGAGAAAGGAAAGGGAGGAGGTGGTCGCTGCCTTTTTAAGTACCTTAGAGATCTACTTTGGGAGATGACGCGTATCTATCTCCCAAGATGGAAAAGAGTCACAAAGCAACACGTTCCCTTGAAAATGAAACGCAGAGGTGACGGAGGACGGGCCGAGGCACACAGACTGACGGACACAGACTGACGGACACAGACTGACGGGCACAGACTGACGGGCACAGATTGACGGGCACTCCCGGCCGGGACCTGGCGGCTGCCGGCCTTGGAGGGCAGACGGGCTCGGGGCCAAGCCGGGGTTCCTCCACCGAGCCCGCGCATCGCAAACACCCTCCGACGGAAAGAAAACAGTGCTTTAAAGTGAGGGCTTTTTAAACTTCGTTACTGTGAAATCGCCAACCCCTTGGTGTTCCGAGGCTCAGAAAGCAAATTTTTAGAAGAGGAAAACAGGACGACAAAGAAGGGAGCCATGACTCAGAGCGGTCAGGCCGGCCTGTTGCACAATGAACGTCCAGGAGCAGCCTGTTTAGGGGCGAGCGACTCTGCCTTCCGCAGGGAAGGACCCGGGGGTCTGGTGCGTGAAGCCACGCGCTCCACACTGCGCTGGCTGCCGCCGCGCCCCCGATGCAGTGCTGCTGGCACATGTGCACACGCACACACACACACACACACGCACACACGTACACGCACTCATGCGCACACACACGCATGCACACAAGCATGTGCGCACATGCACGCACACACGCGCACACACCCAGCCTGCCTGCTGATTCCCGCGCAGACTAGGACGGCCGTCCAGGACGAGTCCTGTCGCCGGGCATGGCACCAGCGGTGCTGGCAGCGGCTCACACAGCGTGTGTTAAGACCCGGTCAGCAGGAAGAGATGAAGCCAAGGTCGCCGGCGAAGTCCCCACAGGCGCCAAGGGGCGAAGCGGCAGCATGGTCTTGGGACCGGCTGGCAAAAGCGTGGGTGGGACATGTTCCTCAGAACAGTTCAGGGGAGACCAGGAGATGCCTCCTCTGCCTTTAAACCCACGGGAAGGAATTTAAGACAGATTTAAGACAGCGTCACCCCCCAGAAGGCCCGGGAACGTGACTCCACTGCCGCCCCCTGCCCAGCCTCTCCTACCTGGGCGCGGGAAGGGGCCCGAGGAGTCTGAAGGAACATGTAAATGAACGACTGAATGAGAATCCATGAGCGAACGCACAAACGCCATATCACAGCAAATGTTTCTCCCCTTGGGGACGGCCACCGAGGCAAAAGCGGGGGTAATCTGCTCAGTTACGATTTCCTCTCCCCAACACCCCGAGTGCTGTTTGAGCTCACAGGAAGATAAGTTTAAATGAACAGATGTCATGGTCTTCCCTATTGCTACAAATCTTAGCGGGGCCCTGATGGCAAGGTGCCAACCAGACCCACAGAATAATAGCTGTCCAGAGTTTCATGAAAGGAATACGAAAAACGGTCTGTATTCGTAACACAGAAGCGATGGACACAGCACACCGTCCCCCTGGAACGAGCACCCACGTCGTGTTCCCTACAGAGGCAGGCTTCCCCAAGGGTGGGCAGGAAAATCTCTGGGCGAAGTCCTTCCCTCTCCCCATTTTAGGGAAGTCATGACTCCGTTACTCTTTCCTACCCCTTCCTCTGCCCCCGCCCCAAGAATATGAAAACAAATATCTGTAAAATTCTCACTCCCCACCACCCAGAACTTTCCGCAGCCCCTCCAACCCTACGCGCTGAGTAAAAATTCAAAGGTGGCATCCCAAACCAAGCCTGGCTTTTCACTTAATGAAACCCAACAAATACTCCGCTTCCTTAAGTCAGATACCCCTGCGCACCTGGCGGGAACCATCCAGAATTAGCATTTTCCTCCCCCTTCAAAGCCACGGGCACCGAGTGACTCACGCTGTGTGCAGCAGCCCCTCCAGCTCCCGGGGGCTGTGCTGACATCCTCGTCACGACGCTGCCCGCAATCTGTGACCACGCTGCTCCAGCATCTCCCTGCGGGTTCACCCCGACGAGCCCTGCTCACTGCAGCCCCCTCTCTCTAGTTAAACACGTCGGGCTTGGCTCCTCTGCCACATGGCGAGAGTGGCAGGACATACTGTTATCTGACATAAGGGAGGAAGAATTTACCTTAACCTGTATTCTGGTTAAAGGAGGAGGACCACACTTATACCTGGGTGGCCAGCCTTCAGGCAAGTGTCCTGAATTTTCATGAGTCTTCGATGGTGCGGAGGGGCGGCAGGCACACGGCATACTCCCGACTCATCACGGTGAATGTCAGGTCCCTGAACTGCAGCTTTGGGAAGGCTACAGAAGATGGGACAGATTTGCTTCTGCTCAGCTGTTTCCTGGCACTGGGCGGGTGCCAGCACCTCTGGCTTTGCCCCAAACAGCTCCAGGCAGCCCTTGCTGTGTTGTGTGTGTGTGTTTTTTTTTTCTGGAAGGAGAGTGTTTTTTACTGATATTGACATACAACACTGTATAAGTTTAAAGCGTTGGTTTGATACATTTACGTTGCAAAAGGATTACTCCGTAGCATCAGCTAACATCTCTATCAGCCACATATTTATCTTTTCTTTTTTGTCTTGAGAATAGTTAAGGTTTAGTCTCTTAGCAACCTCGAGTTTATAGTACACTGTGCCGTACGTTCTAAGATCTCCAGAACTTATTTATCTACTGGTTGTAAGCTTGTGCCCTTAAATATCTCCCCAACTCCCCACCCCCTGCCCCAGCCCCTGGAAACCATCATTGCACTGTTCCTATAACTCCAGTTGTTTAGAATCACATATAAGTGACATGTCTCTCTCTGACTTAGCTCACTTCCTAGATGGTGTCCTGTTCCATCTTCTAATGCGATTTCACCCATTCAACAAATGTTTAAGTTGGTTCTCTGCGCCTGGCCGAATCTCTAACTTTCCGGCTCTGGCATTCGCTCTTGCACTTGATCTCCCTCGAGCACCTTCGCAAACGGAACAGGCCCCCTGCCTCTGACTCCAGTTGACTGTTTTTGTCCGCTTTCCCAATGATGGTCAATTGCAGCAAATGGAACAGTTTCATGGCCTTTCTCTGGTCTCTGCTGATCTGCGCAAGTGTGAAGCATGATTAGGTTTTTAACTTATTTTCAGTTTATTGGCCATTCTTCTAATTACAGAAGAAAACTGTAGCCAAACATCCCTATGCCAAGGTGGACTGAGGTGGACTCAACAATTTATCTGCGGATGTGCCCACCTCCTTCCATCATCTAACTCACCAGTTCGGTCTTTCTGAGGCGGATGTCCACTCACTGACAGTCATCAGTAACTTTACTCAAGGTTTAACTGACGGAAGGCACAGTGGAGGCTGAGGGGGTTCTGCAGCCCAGGAGCCAGCCTGGCTCTGCTGAGGACCAGCTCTCCCCTGGACTGCCCACCCCCAGCTTCCTCCAGCTTTAGGACGGCAATTTGTACTCGCCCACAGCAACGTAAGTGGACGGAAGGCTTTACGTAAGACGAGCCACTGAAATACGTCTCAGAGCTAATTGCTGCCTTTTCTGAAAAGAGTTGCATTATTTAGAAAATAACCAAGCACTTTTAAGACTCACATGTTTTTCACTGAAATTCTTCAAATGTCCTGCTGTGCTCATTTCAACAGAATTAAAAAAGTCAATCACATCAGGTTACAAAATGTTTTTTACTTAATATTTTGAATTTATTGAAATAATTCAACTAAGCCAAAGCTATGACATCGTAGTGGCTACCACACCACTAAGCAGCAGGAATTTTCAGCCCCGTTATGATCTCACGGGTCTGTCGTTGACAGAAGTGTCGCTACGCAATGCGTGACTATATTCGAAGGTTATTCTTCCTCACAGGAAAATGTACCAAAGCCTAGAGTAACAGACCTGCTATGGAGCAGAAAATAAGGGTCTCGGGAAACCGAGCCTCGCTCTCAATCCAGCACAAATTCTACGTTCCTAAGGAGAGCACAGGGTTCAAGGGCACGCCGAGCCTGAAAAGGCGTGTCACTCTACAGACACGATTGTACCACAGGCATGCAGCATCACCATCGCCTGCGTGCGCTCCCCTTTGACCTCCAAAGTGCCCAAACGTACGTCTGGGGTAACTGCTGTGGGGCAAGGCCAGCTTGTACCATGAGAGGTGCATGTGACACAGGAGGCAGCCTCTCTGTCCCAGTGAGTGTTAATCAGGGTTCTCAGGCACCGGGGTCATCACCACAGGCTTTCCCGAGTCTTCTCACCTCTCCCAAGCTCTCCCTCCCCCCCGAGTGTCTCCTGTCTGCCGAGCCCACGGGGTGACCCACAGACCTGTACAGAGCGACAGTTTACTAAGCACGTGCTGCGTGCCCGGCCCCGTTACCTGCCTTCCATGCATCTCACCGACCCCACGCCCACGCGACGGTAACCTGTGTCGCTGGCCCCATTTTCCAGACGAGAAAACAGAATGGGAGTGCTTAAGTGATCCACCTTAGTCGTACGGCGAGTAGGTGGCAAAGCTGGAATCTGAAGCCAGGTGTGTCGCCTCCGAAGCCAACGTTCTTAGCCATTCCCCTGGAAATGGCGGAGAACGAGTGAGCGTGCTAGTTCCAAACGCTGTGAGTCTGGGCTCGGGGCGGCGCGGAAAAGCCAGCACCGAGCGGAATCAAGCTGCTCACTGAGAGCCCGCTCTGGTCTGGAAAACGACCACGGACGCGAACTGCCCTTGACAGGCCACTCTCTCGTGCCACCTCCATCTTCCCCTCAGCGCTAGGAAATGCGGAATTACGAGGCGGCAAAATGCTCGGAGAACCTGCCGTGCTTGGCCACATCAGAGCAACAGCCCGAGTGTCTGACAAGCCGGCAGCGAGAGGCGGCCTTCTGCAGCCATGTAAACGAGGCTGTGGGAAATGAGGTCTTCGGAAAGGGAGCAGAGCTCAGCTTCCCCTCCCGGTCGGAGTCTACTGCTGCCCCCGCCTGGATTAGGATGCCCCATTTCTCACAGCGGCACTTTGCCACGGGGTCACGTGCTCTGTTCGACTGAGTTCTGGGCTTTTTTCTAAGAGAAGAAAAGAACAAGTGGCCTCCTAGATTGAAGGTAAAAATGAAAAAGCAAGACGACTTGCTTTGAAATGCAAAAGACCTCTATCTCCAGCTTGTCCCAGCTCCAGGGACCAGGGACAGGGCCACTATTGAGGGCCTCGTGGAGGACAAAGTCTCTGCTCCTCCACGAGGTCCCGCCAGCCGTCCACAGACGAAGCAGCGCAAGCGTCACCCAGATGCAGACAGGCCTGTGTGCTGCTGCCGTCGCTGTGACCTTTAAGGCACTCCGGACTACGTTTCCCTGAAGATCATCGAGTACAGGAAAGGTGAAAAACAAAAAATTAGTCTGTATCATATCCCAAAATGGGTCCAAGCCATTTCTCCACCTCGGCCACAGACATGTTCTTCCTCAGAGCATAATCCTCAATCTGCAAAAGATTGAAAGCAGCTTATCAGACCAAAGCAATAAGACTTTTTGAACTGAAGTTTCCACAGGATTTGCCCAGAAACATTAAGTGCCTTCCATTTCTCGTCTTAACAGCAAACCACTGAGTTAAGCTGCCTATTCTCCGGGCAGGAAGACAACATGTAGGAACTGCCTGATACTCAGAAGCTGGCTGGGGGTGGGATGAGTGTGTGCGTGTGTGTGTGCGCGCGCGCGCGTGTGTGTGTGGTCTGTGTATGAATGGGGGAGCTAGAACTGGGGTGATGGGTTAAAATCAAATGAACAGCTTAACTGAGATAAATTTCACCCTTTCCCTCTCGCTTTATTCTCATTCAGATATGAAATAAAATAGGCTCCACAGTTCCACTTAAAACGAGACAGGCATCTTGGGAAGTCACGGACAACGAAACGGCCAGCTTACCTGATCCTTGCAAATCTTCCCCACGGCAAAATATTTGGACTTCAAGTTGGAGAAGTAAAGCCCGGAAACGGCGGACGCAGGGGCCATGGCCAGGGACTCCGTGAGCCTGATGCCTGGAGACCGGGGAGAAATGCTCATTTACGCAGTGCCCAGCACAGGGCCTGGCACTCAGAAGCCCAATAAACGCTGTTGAACAAGTGCACGAACATGAACTCAGGCCTTCCAGGTGGACTCAGGACACAGAATGGAAGATGTGACCAGACTAGTCTAGCGAATTCCTGCCACAGGGAAGGACAAATTCAGGACACACGGATCTCCTCTAAACCAGAGGAGAGGCCTGGAAAAGACTCTGTACTCGGACCACAGACCTCCAAGGTCAGGTCCAGAGGCCCCAGCGGCTCCCACGCCTGGACCGTCTCAGACCAGGAGCTCCAACCCTGGAGGTGAGAGCACCGGCTGAGCCTCCAAGGGCTCCTGTGGGGCCACTGCCACTAGGCTGACTGACGGTCGGGTCTCAGTAAGAAGGGGCCGACAGCGGTACTTAGAAAAGACACTTTTCTTGGGAGCGTGGAACTCAAAGGGTGCATCGGGGCCCCTGGGCCCGGCCTCTCGTCTGTGGACAGGGAAACGGCGGCACGGAGATTAGGCCTTTGCCAAAGCTCACCCCGCCTGCGGCAGAAACGGGGCTCCCATCCCCAACTGTGACCCCGGATACCCGAGCCCTCCCCGCTAACGCAGTCGACACAGCCTCACAGCTCCTCGCTGCCATCTAGGCCCCTCGGCTTCATCAGCGTGGCCGCACGCTCGTGATTAAGGCCGTGAACATCATAACGCGCGTTGGCAGCGGTGTAGAAGGGGGGTTGGGGGTGCTGAAGGGAAGGGTGCGGCTTCTTCAAGGCCACTGTCCAGAGACACGGCCAGCAAGCAACTGAGAAAGGCCGTGAAGGCTGCCACCAGAGGTTACGAAGGTCACCAAGGGACAGGAAAGACGGTGACACACCCCAAACAGGAGGGCAGCAGAGCAGTACAGTACGCCAAACTCCTATCTGTTCCAGTTAAAATTGGTAAACCTAAAACTGGTGATGTAAGACTCTTCAATAATAATAAGGTAAAATACTAGAAAAAACGGCTAGAGGTGAAGAAGAACAGGGTACGATTTCGTTACAAGCCTTTTACGTTACAACCACCTGCGCCACGACCGAGCCTTAGATAAAAGGGTATCTGCCCAACAGAATGAGGAGGGCCGGGCACGCCGCCTCCCCGCACGCACCTGTGTGCCGCTCGATGTCGGCGAGCTCCCACATGGTCAGCTTCTCGGTGTGGTCGGGCTGGCTGGGGTAGCCGGGGGCCGGGCGGATGCCCCCGTAGCGCAGCTGGCGCAGGTCCGCGAAGCCCAGCTGCTCGCCGCCGCAGTAGGCCCACAGCTCCGTGCGCACCCGCGCGTGCAGCTCCTCCGCAAAGGCCTGGGGCGGGGACGTGGCTCAGCAGAGGCCAGGCCTCGCAGGGCACCGAGGCTGCTCCCACCCCAGCCAAGGCCGCCCGGGCACCGCCCGTGCCCAGACCAGCACCCCGCCCGCCCCGACTCCCCGCCCGGGCACCGCCTCTCATCCCGGACTATCATCCCAGCCTAGACCACTGTCCCCCCTCCCCCGCCCGGGCGCCGCCCCAGCCTGGACCTCCGGGGAGATCTGGCCAGAGGGGGCCGGCTGGGTTCCTGACTCATCTGCGGTCTCACTAGCTGCGCTGCTGATCGATTTTGACTCAACCTGGCTGGGAAGCGTCATATTCATTTTTAACATAAAAAGTCTCCTGATGGCCAGTCTACAGTTTAGTGTGGCCAGAAAGAGAACCTGGCAGGGCCACAGTTGCTCAATGCCCCACTGGAAAAGGAGAGGGGATCCCCCCCCCGACTGGGGTCGCCCCATTCCACACAGAGTAAGATAAAGAATCTACAGAGGGTGCCGACGTGAGAGCGAGGATTCTGAAGCCGAAGTCTGTTTTTCATTTTCCAGGCTCAGGGAAACGTCAGAGCAGGACAGGCAAAGGGAGACAAGAGGACTGACCGTGGAGTCACGGTTCTAGCTGTGCCCGCCCACGACCGCCCAGCGGTCTTTCGCCCTGAGGCGTATGACAGGACAGTCTGAGGACCCACGACCAGCCCTGGCTGCTCCTCCAGGCCGCCTAGCTCCTGGCACCGCACGTTCCCGCCCCCGGGCTCCGGCCTCAGGGCGCTGCTGCCCCACCTCCGCCAGCCGGTCCCCCAGCCGCTGCCCCACCTCCGCCAGCCGGTCCCCCAGCGCCTTGACCATGATGCTGCTGTAGTCATCGCACTGCTCCTCGTAGGCCCGGCTCAGCTCCTCCACCCCGAAGCAGGCCACGGCAAACAGGCCCAGGTGGTCGCGGACGCCCGTGTGCAGCGGGGCGACGAAGTCGGCGAGGCAGAGGTACGGGTCTGCGCTGGCCGAGTCCTTCTCCGCCTGCAAATGCACGGGCGGCGGGGGCGCCGTGAGCACGGGTGTGTCACCACACACCCGGACAGCAGCCCGGTCTCCCCAGACACAAACAAGCTTCAAACAGGGACGTGTGTCTGTCTGTCTGTCTGCGCACTGTTCCGTCCTCAGCAGTGGAACAGTGCGCAGTCTCCGAAAATATTTGTAGAACAAACAAATGAAATGAGATTTTAAAAAATATATGTGACATGACACACACAGTGAAGAAACCAGTTAGGTGGCTCATTCATACGCCGACCGAACATTTACTGAATTCCACTGGCACTGTGCTAGGAAGTGGAACCCCAAACATTCATAAAAAAATTATTTTACCCAAAAAGTGTTTTCAATTCAAGATCAACAATAGGCCCTGCAGTTACGTTCAGGAGGGGCCCACGAAATGTCTCAGCCTCTCCTTTTCACTGACAGAGCAGTTCGACAAGCTGCCAGGTCAGCAACGCAGGGGCTGTGGGCCTCCCACCGGGGTGCCGGCGGCTCGGGGGCCAGCGGCGCAGAGCCCTGGGCCGGCCTGAGGCCAGAGCAGGCGCTCGGCAGGATCTGCTTCTTCGCTGGATGCAAGGTGGACTCCTTCCACCAGGCAGGCGCCTCTCCTCACCCGTTTTCCCTTTTCAGCTGATGATGGACTCTTCCTTGCCACTAAGCTGACAAAGAGGACTTTATACATATTACACGATCAATAAGTATTTGCTGAGAATGTAAATATAGCTAACAACTAATATTTACCGAATACTTACTATGTGTCAGGCACTATTCTGGTGCTTTCTATGAATTAACTAATTTAATCCTGTCAACAAACTTGTGAAGGAAATGACACCATCAACTCCACTTCACACAAAGAAATCTGAGGCAGAGAGACTCTGATCCACTGGCTCAAGGTCAGAGTGGCAGGACAGGTTCGATACCACAACCAACCCTCCTGACCACCACGCAGCACTGCGTAGGGCTGGTCAGTTAATCAGTGAGTGGCCAACCCAGAAGCTTGGGAGCTATTTGCTTGCCAGCTCTGTGAACAAGTACTAACTGACACTGGGTGGAAAATGGGGCAGGCAAGGCGTGTGACAATGGCACATGGAAATGTCACCAAGCTCACGGCCAGCTATGCAGGGAGGAACTGCTTCATGCTGTACTCTGCCCATCAAATGCTCTGTGCTAACAAAGCCAGAGGGAGACACAAAGCTTCCGGGCACAAGAGGAGATGGGTCACAGAGCCTCACTGCACTTCAGAAGGGACAGCCATCAGAGCCACTCAGAACAGAGACTCAGAGCAGGAAGTCACTGCAGCCAGGATGCTCCAGAGTGTACAGGAAGAAAGCAGCTCCTCAGAGACTCCTACGTGAACATGCGATACGTGTCCTCTGAGAAGTGACTTATTAAATGTGCTCACACGGTCCACCTCAGACTGCCTGGACGCGAACGGGGCTGGACAGAGATCAGAGGACGAACAACCAGGCCAGGAGAGGTTTTGGCCTTAGCTACACCTGTAAAAGGAAAGTCACCAGTTCCCTAGAGAGGAGGGCCGTAACTTAACACGAGACCGCCCACCTCATACTCAGGGTGTCTGAGCCTGAGTGCAGACAGTAGCGACGTGGCTGCCTCACTCGACCTGCCGTGGTGCTGTTCAGTGTCCCAAGGAATCTCTTCAGATGTTGTTATGGTAAAAATATGTCATTGTGAATTATCTCATGGTTACAATTAAAAGCAACACTGTCACTTCCGAATGACTGAAATGGCCATAAAGCTTTACGAGAATAATGTCCTGCAACCCTTTGTTAACAACCGTTCAGTTCCGCTCCCGCTTCTCGACCAGGACACGATTCTTTCACAGCGGCTAGAGGGACCCGCATGTTATGTTTGCATTTGAGGCGGGAGCATAACTGAGAAGAGCCTAGGCTCGTGACCCCGGTGGAGCTGGCGCTGACAGAACGCAGAGTGGACACGTGGCTGTGTGGAGGTCAGACGCGACGGCCCACTGACGACCCTGTCAGCACTGGCGCCCAGCACGCATTCGGCAAGGCCTGCACCCCGCCTCCCCCTGAGAAAGAGCGCCACCAGCCTGTTTTAATACCACGCGCGTCTGCAAGCCAGTGTTCTCGAACCAGTGAACATTCACCGTACGGGATCGGGCGGCAGCCGTGCTTCTCAGGCATCGACTAACGCATCTGTGAACAGTGCATTCCTGCCCGTGCCGGGAGGCCCAGCCCCTGTCCCCACGCTGCCACCTCCTCTCCACCGTCCTCACAAAGGCCCTGGGCTTGGGCCTGTGATTGGTCGTTGAGGTGAGGTGGGACAGAGCATCCGTACAGTGCTCAGATGCATTTAATTCTTCTTTACTTTAGTGCTTAAACCAAAAAAAGTAGCAGCAGCCTGTTCGCGGTCCACCTGGCTGGCCTACCTGCTGCCTCAGCCCATAGAAGGTGGCTATGGGCTGCGCGGCCCGGGGCTCGGCGCCCTCTGCGTACAGGTGGATGTCGTCCTCGACACTTTGCGCGGGCCAGAACCCCACCACGCCCCTGGCCTGCAGCTTCTTTTCACTAATCAGCACTTTCAGCATATTCTGCGCATCATCATAGACTTTTTTGGCCTCTTCGCCTATTAGGAAAATACAGGTAAGAATTCGCATGAAGATCTCAATAACCAGCAAAGAGTGCTTCTTCTAAAGCCACTACCCCTTCAACCATTTTTTCTCCACCTCTTTCCCCCTCAAATGCTTTGTCGGAGTTTGTCACCAGCATGACTCGCGCGGAGCAGCGAAGGGTTAGCGGTTCCTGCCAGTGCAGCTCCCAGTCTGCTTCCCCAGCTCGAGCCACTTTAACTTTTCCATTTAACCCAAAGCAGAGAGCCAGAGGTGTCTGTCACACAGAGGAAACGAAGCTGGGCGAATCCTTCTGTCACCGATGCTCCTCATGCACATACAATTCCACTGACCTCACAGGGGCCTCTGGGGACGTGGAGTCAGGTGGTCCCAGCCCCTCTCTAAGTGGCTTCAGCACTGCACCTAGGTGGCCTCAGCTCAAGGGCTCCCACAGGCTCTCACCTTCACAGGAGGCCAGGCTCCCAGGTCACCCTCCTCTCAGTTTCTGACTATGTGACACTGAGCTGCCTCGCCCAGGTAAGAGCCAGCAGGGTCTTCAGTCTTTTGTCAAGGGCATAGGCTGTCCAGCTGTCCTTTGGCCACTATGCCGCTTGTCTGGGGTCATTCAGGAGCAGTCGGAAGGAGAAGCTCCCCCCCGCCTGCTGCAGCCCCGGCTGGCCTGAACTGCTGGGTTGCAGTGCCCTAACACATACCGGGGACCCTCCGGGGGGCGGGTGGGGGACAGTTTCTAAGGCTCTCCTCGGCCCTGATCCCACGATTCTACCAGTCCCCTCCATCCTGCTCTGATCTGGCTGTTACCTCATCCCCTTAGCATCTGACCCCACGTCCCTAGGGGCAGGTCTGGGGGTGGGGTTGGAAGCGAGAAATGGGGCTAGCGGTTTATGGACCTGCTCACTTCTCCAGGTCAGCGCCCCCAATGGCCCTTCCCCTGCAATGCGCCAGGCGCGATGGAGCCCTCGCAGCTCTCCCAATCGGCAGGTGAGTCTGCCTTCTCACATCCGTCCCTCTGCCCGGAATGTCCTTTAACATCACCTCATCTCCAGTCCCAGCCTCAGTAACGCCCACTTACTCTTCAAAAAGCAGTTCAAACAGCACCTCCTCCAGGAAGCTGCCCCTGACCTCCCGGGCTGAGGTCCATCTCATCTTGTGTCCACAGAAGCCTGGGTCCCCCTTCACTGCGGCTGCAGTGCCCAGCACAGAGGCCGGTATGTAACTGACCTCGATAATCATTTATCAAAGAATGGATAAGCTGTCCAATTTGGTTGATACATAAAGACCATTAAAGAGCCGAGCCGGTAAACAACATCCTACGTTACATGACGACAGAGAACCGATTCCTGCTGACGCCAGGCACAGCGCTCACGCTCTGCTCCCGCCTCAGAGCCCGGCTCCGTGTCCGACAAGGGCACAGGAAGGACGGACTCGCTGAACTCACCTACGGTTTTGTCGTTAAATATCTTGGGGAAGCCTCGATTCGGGTACTTGCCCCGGAGCTGCCACACGTCAAAGAAAGGCTTCCAGTCGATGTAGTCCACCAGCCGCTGCAGGTCATAGTCTTCGAAGACCCGCGTCCCAAGGAACGTGGGCTTCACTGCAGGGAAGAGGCGCCGCTGTCAACACGGAGGGGGCCTTCCCGGCCGCCCTTCCCGCTGCCACCGCCCACACTCTGCCTCCCTCCTGTCACCGTGGGAGTTGTTTCACAGAGGGGAAACTTAAATTATCGAGGAGGCGTCATTCTGCAGCCAGCCTTCCGTAAAACCATTCTGCCCGCAGCCGACTGACTGCACGCCCTCCGCAGCATCCTCGACCCTCCGCCCACCCTGCCCAAGACAAAGGGAAGGCGTGGGTTAGGCTTCATGTCCGAAACCGGGCAACACTGGGATAAGGACCACTGTGGGGAGACATGTACGTGAAGTGTAAAGACCTGGAGCGATAACGTATGTGACCTGCTGCTACCCATGCACTTCGTCAGAGGATAAGGAAACACACACGGCCAAGGGCGTCAGTCGGGGTCGCGCGGGGGAGGGGCGCGCGGGGGGGACCTCCACTGCACGAGTTGTTTCGTTGTTTCTAAATGGGCACCGGGTTATTTCTTAAGTGTCTAGTGGGTACACAGGAACCACAGGAACGTTCAGTACGCTGTTCTTTACGCTTCCTAGTGAGTCTAAGATACAGCATCAGGGCAATGACAGTGAAGACCTCAGAGGCAGATGCCGTTTCTCTGCGCAGTAGCCCCCCGCTCCTGCCCCTGAGACTGTTGCGGGGTCAGGCCAGAGTCCACAGTGACGATCCCACTGCCACTTCCTGGCCCGCCCATCCTCAGCCTCCTGGTCTGCAAACAGGGGTCAGAGACGGCATGCTACGCCCCTCCCCCACCCCAGGCTCAGTGCTCTGGGGTAACAGAAGTCTCCAGAGCATCCTCTCTCACTAGACAGTAAGGGGGGGAGGTGGAAGTACAGGGAAAGCATGAGCAGGGTCTGACTGTGGCGGGAAGTCACCCTTTCACACGTCCACAGCGACTCCTTCCCATCTGTCCCTGCTCATCTTTGTGCTACGGGACGACGGTTCTTTGTAAACATTCCACTCTGTTGACTGTTTAAGTAAAAAGAAACTGCAGATAAAGTTTCCTCTCGCCTGGAAAGGCAGGAGAAACGTCTGGCTGCAGGATGTTGTTGAATGTTTGTCTTCCAGGGTTTAAGGTTTGTTGGAGGTTTTGCCACCAAAGCCCCTGAGAGGAGAGCCCTCCTTTGTCTGTTTACTGACTTCCTGCAATGACCCTAAGGGCTGTCCTCTAAAACAGCGGTCCCCAACCCCCGGGCTGCAGACTAGTACTGATCCATGGCCTGTTAGAAACTGGCCCACACATCAGGAGCGAAGCTTCATCTGTATTTGCAGCCACTCCCCAGCAATCACCGCCTCAGCTCCACCTCAGATCATCAGGCACTGGATGCTTATGGGAGCGCCAGCCCCTGGAGCTGAAAAGGCACTGCTCTAAAACACATCTGCGGGCCGCAGCTCAGGGCCCCGATGCTCCTCAGGCAGTGGGTCCAGAGCTTGGCAGAGGCCCCGCCCTGCCGGTAAAAAGGCCCCTAGAAAAGTGTCCACCGCTGCCTGGAGCCGTGGGCCTTCAGAGGACTATTTCCACCGAGATGCGTTCTGGATATCTGACTTGGTTAAAAGGCCCCTTCCGACAGTTTTCCAGTTTCACAGGGAAAGGTAAAGAGGAAATGACAGTTTGGACCGTTTGGTGATTCATGGTTTTCGAAGGCCCATCCTCCCGACTCTTCTGTAAAGAACCCCCTTCCTACACATCAGAGACTGTCAAACGTGGCAGTTAAGACACTCAAGGTCCCTCCATGACGCAGAGCCAGGAGCCGAGCCGGGACCAGAAACAGGCCTCCGACCCCATGCGCACCCTTCTGCCTGAACCACACTCGGCCCAGCACCTCCGACTTAATCTCCCAGCTCTGCTGGGCGTGTGCAGAACACACAGTGCGTGAGCAATGAATGCTGGTTTGAGACGTTACCTTGGAAATGTGGATTTAATTATCATAACCCCGTTCACCTGTCTCGGTTTTGCATTCATATCTCATGCTTCTCTGAGCCTGTCAAAACACCTAACACATTTTATTCCCTTGTGAACACCTACTTAAGGTAAGGAAGGGGGCTAGAAATAAAAAAGGGAGGAAAGGAAACCAAATAAAAGAAATTGAGAGAGAGAAGCATCGAGAGAGAATGAGAGAACAAGAAACAGGAGATCTGCTCTGCCGAGATGTTTTAAAGGCCTGTTCAACGCAAGGCCGTTTTCGGTTTCAGACATGCCACGTCTGCACTGGGGCCTGCCTGGGACCCAGGCCAACTCAGTGACAGAGCCACCCAGGCAGGTCTCCAGAGCTCGCTTCGAACCAAAGCACAGTACAGAGGAAAGCGTACGGGTTTAAGTCAGAGACAGAATCCTGCCAGCCTTCCAAGTTATCACCCCAAACTCAGTGTCCTCGGCTGAAAGTGGGGACACTAGCACATTTGTCACGAGTCGTGTCAAGGACTCAGAGCTGCTCCGGGTCAATCTCAGGACAGTGTCTGGTTCTCCTTAAATGGCACCTGTTTACTTTTCCTTTCGATCAGCATGGTCACCAATCATCGTCATTAGACACAGTCCAGCATCTCCAGCTGCCAAGTGAGTGCAAACGCCCTGTAGCCCACAGTTCCCACTGGCAGCCTTTCCCTGCCCAACAGCAAACGGACCTGGGGGAGGCTCCGACAGCCAGTCGATCTGGAAACCATTTTTTCTGGCTTGACTTAAGGTTAAGTATCTTCTCTCCTATGAAGAAAAGAAGTTATTCAGTCAGACACTCTCAGGTCTTCAGCTGCTACTATGAAAATATGTTCAAGAATGCTAGCATATAAATTTTGCAAGAAAACGACTTCTTTTATTAATAAAAATTTGTATTCTAAAAAGCTCTCCCTTTTCCATCCAATATGGCCTCACATCAGCACCAGAACATTTAGACAGTAAAGATTCAACGCGAATTCACTAAATACTGGTACGTAACTATGAGACCAACCTACAGCCTGAACTGCGAGGCCTGTGCTCTTAGAACAGCCGAAGCCAGGCGGACTGACCTGCTGTCCAGTGCCCCGAGGACCCAAAGGCAGAGCTACCCAGGGCCGGCCAACACCCTGAAGCACCTGCTTTCTTCACGATGCTTGTTACCTCATTCCACCTGCCTGGCCACCCCCAAAAGGCATCTCCCACACAAAGCCCGGCACGCAGATAACCAGGAAGGACATCCTGACGGCGTCTAAGGAGTGATTATGTCCAGTCTCCCGGGCCCCTGAAGCTCATCTCCAGGGCGCGGAGGGAAGACGTGCTGCAGTCAGCGCTGGGCAGTCGGGGGTGGGGAGGGGGAGTCGGGGTTCACAGTGTCCTAACTTCTTTGTTTTCTTCCACTGTTTCCTCAAGGACAGGGCCCGTGGAGTGCGTGCCCCCAGCACACTGTCGCGGTTCCCATCTCCCCGCTGGGTATGAGCTCGTGTGTTATTCACCCCTGCGACTTGGTTACCAGCGCAGCACCCAACACCCACTGTGGACGACCCAACAAACATTGGGAAGAATAAACAAAATTAATTTTAATATAACCAAACATTGTTGGGAACTCAGACACCGAAGAACTCTGATCTTATCCAGAAAATAGGACTTCTCTAGAATGATCCTAAACCTTTACTCCCTCAAAACGGTGAAGGTCCATTAAAAAACATAGGATGGTTTTATTACCCTTAGCGAGGCCTGACCTGCTTTTGTCACTTACCTTGAGAGACTCGTAATGGTCCTGTCTAATGTCTTCATACTCTTCCATGATCTCCTCAAAGAACTCATCCTTCAGATTCTCATCTAATAGCTGAGAACACTGGGAACGCAAGAGCCAAGGTCCATAAGCACAGAGCAGTGAAAAAAAAAAGACAAAACGTGCAATACTGGTCAGTTCTGGTGCCCGGCAGCTTTCTTGTGTTCACGTCATCTCCTCTCCCTTCACTAACTTCGATAACTCCTCCCTGTGCCAGAAAGGGTTAACTCATCAGGCCTGGGAGGTGGCCCTTGGAACATCCCACCTGATAAGTGTCTCCACCTACCTGGGGCCTTGGGCCGCACCACACGGTGTATGCTGGCGAAATGACCGGTTTATGCCAGCACAAAGTGACTTTGGGGGGACTTGGCTCACGCTGTACCTGTCTCAGCTCTGAAGGTGTTGAAGACTGGGTAACCAACATCAGTCACGTGGGCATGATCCCAGTGAAAGCCCGGATACCACGGCTCAGGTGAGCCTCCCTGGCTGGCACTGCCTGTGCATGCTGTCACATACCAACGGTGGCAGAGCCGGACGCTGTCCCTGGGACTGCACAGGGAGTGCACACCTGGAAGCTCACACCTGCTCTTCCCTGTTCCGCTCTGTGCATCTTTGCCTGGCTGATTTTAATCTCTATCCTGTCGCAGTAATAAAGCCGGGTTGTGAGCATAACAGCATTCTGAATTCTGTGAGTCCTTCTAGCAAATCACTGAAACTGAGGGTGGTCTTGGGAACCCATACGCACTGGTTGGGCACCTCTCATCAGCGTTTCAAGGACACTGTTCGTTTCTCCATCACTGCACTGACCATTGACTTGGTATCTGACTGTGGGTCAACTTCCCTGCCTAGAAGACAAGCCCTCTGAGGCAGGGGTCGTGTCCCTGTCTCTAGCTCAGTGCCTGGCACCTGCACGGTGCACCCACCTACCTAGCTGTCTGCTGAAGGAATGAGGCTGATCTTCGCGGTTAACTGGGAGCTTCTGCTCAAACAAGGAAGGACACGGATCGTGTGGGACACAGGAGGCTACTCTGTGGGCTGTCAGACTGGCATCGGCTGACTGCCGTGGAGGACCGTGACGATTAAGCTGGTGGAAGAGCTCACCGCCAAAGCTCAAAGCAGAACCACAAAGAAAAGAGAAAGGGCTGCTACTGATCACAGCACAGCGCCGCCTGGCTCTGCGTCCTCCCGCGGGACTTCCTACCACACGAAAGCGGCAAGTTCGACGGCACCATTTGAAATGAAGGAAGTGAGACCGGCTGGAGGCCAGAGTGCTGACCAGCTTTAAATGTCCGTAATTCTATATGAATTCTCTAAGTATCTCTAACATCCCCATCACCCGAGACGTAGTATGAAACCAAATCATTATTAAGGAACGTAATCAGAAAAGGCCACGGTGGCAAGCTAAAAATTGCCTCACGTGGGCCTCACTTCAGTGGGGTCCCCACCCCAGCAGAGTCCAACAACAAGAAGGGGGGGGCCTGCCTCCACGCTCCCCAAAGGACATGCATGCATCTTGCTGGATTTAAACTCTGAGAAAGCAAAATCCCAACACCCAAGGAAGGTAACACAACCTGGCACAGGGACGCTGGGGAGACAGTCTGTTGGCACCGCCACACCCGCACGGAGCCGCTTTCCCAGAGCCGCCGTGACGAGCCCCCTCTGCCCAGTGTGACTTGTTGATGGAACGAGTTTGTGGCCAGTTACGTGGGCTACGCCATGTGAGCCTGCCACTCAGGTCAGAGCCCATCACGCGTCTTCATGCCGACCACGGGGACAGCGCACAGCTTTGCTTTTCCATTTTTTTATTTTTCATGGTCACAGCAGCAAGTTAAATGTTTTTCGATCTGGAAATAGGTCATTTAAAAAATTCTACATTCCTTTAGCTCCGGCATGGATTAAGAAATGTATTCTGTGTTTGTAATTATTTCTAAATGGCTGAGATCTCTCTAGGCTGGTGTCGAGGTCAAAGGTCTCTTGGACCCACGGTTCCCCTCACTGAGACCGGCGTTCCCGCTGCCATTTCGGGAGTGGCCTCTGGGAGCCCAGGGCGCCCACTGCCCTCCTTCCAGCAAAGCAGACAACAGCAGCGACACCATCACGAGCTGCAGGCTATTCTTCCACATTTTTTTTAGTAGAATTAGACACAAATAAGTAAATGCTGGGCAATACCCCTGACTCTCAACGCTCTCGCTCCTCGTTTTGCGACACCCTGAGTTAGGTAAGGCTCCACACTTACCACCACCACGCTCTTCGAGGCGTCCAGGACGTGGATTACAGGTGCGCTGTACCGTGGAGCGATTTTAACTGCCGTGTGCGTTCTGAGAAGAGAGGTCAGAAGGAAAACACATCCATCAGTGCTGACAGCTCCTACACGAGTCCTGTTCAGAACCATTAGAGATAATGTGTTTCTGCTGAGCTTTCCAGAGGAGGATGTCAAGGTACTTCTACATACTGAACTTCAAATTCCCCTTGTAAAACAAGAATGACTTTCTCTCTACCCTAAGATGGGAAAAAGACATGGGTTTGTTGGCCCAGGCAGCAAAGAAGTCTGTGACAAATGAGAAAGACTTTGTCCTTAGCCCTCTGCCAACAGGGGATGAGTCTGCCTGTCTGAACTCGGAGCAAAACAGCCCAGGCAGTTGCACTTCGCTGTCATTAAAGAGAAGTTGAGTTTCTTCCTCAAGGTGAGTTAGGATACCAGCCAGGGCCCTGGGGAACCAGACACTAGGCAGGAGGTACAGGACACCACGCCCTGCCGCTGTGCTCTGCCCTAGGAGACACCACCATTCCCCAGCCCGACCCCGCCTCGTCCCTGTCGTGCAGAACTTCAGGCCTTAAGTAAATTCAACACAAAATAGCACAGAGAGGCAAGAGCAACAAAAACATTTTATAGTAACACTGGCTCAGCCCCAAATCCCTATTTCCAAAAGTGAAAGTGCAAGTCGTTAGGAAGAAATACCCTTTAATCCTTGAAATTACCTAATTAACTAAAGTGCAAAGCAAATTGCCCTGATTATCGAATGTTTATAGCAACAGCATAGCCTACATACCCGCTACTTCATTACAGAACGTAACATATGAAAGTGAAAACTGAAAACGCACTGCCCCCTCACACCAGTTAAAGCGGGGTGCTGGAGACGGGAGCGAGGCGGCCTCTACCGCAGCATCACTGGGGGGGGCAGCACCCCGAGCTGGCAGTGCTCCCCAGCCTTTCTCCACCTCTCCTCAAGAAGCAGCGCTCTGCCCCACGTCAGACACTTTCGGATTCCTTCCCCTCCACTTAAATGTATTTTCATTTGGAAAGATGTCCAGAATTCGCTATCGAGTGAGAAAAAAAACAAAGTAGCAGAATAGTATGTTTAATACAATTCTATTCTTTTGAAAACAAACACTACCACCCACGACCTGCCCCTGCCAAGCAACCTTATACAAAAGTTTCTGTATATTTAGAAAAAACAGAGAGATGCACATCAAGTGTCAACACCGGTTCTGTGCAGGCGACAGGTAGGGCGCGAGAGGCTAAATTTTACTTCATATTCCTCTGAGTTGCCTGACGTGTTCTAACAAGTGTGGGTTATTGAGGTAATTTTTAAAAACCAAGAGGATATTAAAGGTGCAATATATGTGTGTGTTTTTCAGAGGCTTCTCAGGGAAGGCTTTAAAAATTCCTTCATAATGAGACAGACAAGACTGCACCGGACCCCTTTTAAGGGTATCGCTGCACATGAACAGGAAGCAAAGGACTAAATGACCCACAGGAGCGGAGCTGCATGATGCACGGTCAGGCCTAAGCATCAGTGCAGACGCCTCTGGCCCGGGAGCCTGGGGAGCAGTGCAGACGGTGCCAGACCCAGGTCCTGGCGCAGGTAAACAAACTCACTGCCTCCTGAGGACCTGTTTTGTGCCTGGTGTGTGCTCAAGGGCCAAAGCCTCGCAGACAGCGTTTGCCTTCCGAACAGCAGGAAAAGCTACAGAGAAGAGGCTGTTTCCAGTTTCAAAACAGAACGCAAGTCAGACTCTGCTGCTCCCTCCCCTTCAGGTCAGCTCTGTGAAGACACGAATATTCCTCAGTATGGTTTCTGCATGAAGTTCCTCCAGGAAACATTACATTAAGCCTGATGTACTTTGGTGACATTTCTCTTAAAGAGAACTAGTACGATTTTAAAATTTAAAATACAACTAATATTTATTAAGCATCTGAGGATTCTCAGTGCAATTCTTTGATGATCTTCTGCACAAGCGCACTGAGAAAAAAATGATGGGTTCCACTGTCTGAATAAATAAATAAAAAGCAAAGAGCTGCTTTCCAATGTAAAAACGGACAAAGCTAGATGAGCACAGGTATGAAACTCGAGCTTGCTCAGCCACCGAGAGTGCTTTTGGTTTCCTTATAAAATAATTAGACATTGATCCACTTTCTTCTAAGCTCCCATGTCTGCAGCCTTGTCCTGCTGGAGACTTCTTTCTAAAGACCGAAAAGATGCAAAACATTGGACTCTCTCCTCCCCTTCCTCCCACTCCTACGAACCCAGGGCAAAGGGCTAGATGCTGAGGCTGAACTGCAAATCCGTATCTGCCAAGTCACCCATCAATGCCTAGGATTTAGGAAGTCATCTTCCACACTTGCCAAATGGCCATGATCATGTTAACCTCAGAAGATATATAAAACTCCGAAAAAGAGCAAGTACTCCGAACATTTATTTCAGGTCATATCTTATCCCAGAATTAATTGAAAGTGTTTTGCATAAATGCGGGATGACCAAAATTTAAAATCTGATTAGAAAAATGAGAGAAAGGGGAAATAAAGGTGGAGAGATTAAGATGCAATCGGAGTGAAAATCAGCATATAAAATTTATTCCATGAAATCCTGTACACAGGCCTGAGCTCAACTCACAGAGGAAAATGATATCAGTTATGTGATTCGACACCTTGCTTCCTAACAATAAAAAAAAACTCGGAAAATTGCCTCTAGCTTTGAGCAACGTGACTTCCTCTTGAATTCTTCATTATTCATAAAAAATAATTGGAAAAGACATTTTGCAGCTATTGGCTTTAAACCAGTTAAAAGCTGAGAGCTAACTGTTGGACTGTACCCTTGAGAAGTTCCGTAGCTAATAGGACCATATTTCCATCAAAGTCATTGCTGGTTTGTGATACCAAACCCATCTGTATTACACACAGGAGAATATTCTACTTTCTATTCTCTCATAGCTAAAGGTTAAGAAAGGACAGTCTGAGCAAATTTGCACCCACAGATGACCCCAAGTCTGTATAAATCCTTTTGGCCTCACCAAGGATCTGTCCATTGGCTAGCCCTGAGCCTCATTTCAAGAGACCCGGGGACACAGCTCTAATTCTCTCATGCTGCTGCAGGCCACTGAGGTCTGCAAAGCCCTAATGTTACAGCCCCTCAGAGGTCTGCTCTCGTGACGACCTGGAAGCCCTGAGCTGCCGTCTGGCTCAAATACAGTTAGTAGGGGAAAGCTCTGGAACACTGCTGGGCCCCCAGTAGGCCTTCAGAGGTAATAATAAGGCTCTCAGAGGGCTTCTGAGGCATCCGAATTCGTGAATACTTTCTAGCAGGATTATATGGCTTTCTTCCACAGATGCAAAAAGCACTAACCATAAAAGAGACTGATAAATCACACATCATAAAAATTAAGAACTTTTTTTTATCTAAAAATGCCACTCAGACACCAAAAGGCTAGCCATATTGGAAGACTCTATTTGCAAAATATATTTCTGATAAAGGGCTTGTATCCAATATAAAGAATGCATATAAAATCAAAAAAGACAGAATGCTCAATTAAAAAAATAGACTTGAAAGCTATATCCAAATGGTCAACAGACATATGAAAAGGTACTCACCATCAGTCAGCAGAGAAATACGAATGAAAACCACATCAAAGTATTATTACATACATACAAAATGAACGAAATGGAAAACACACAAAAGTGAATAAAATGGAGAATGATGTGGAATAACCGGAACTCTCACAATTGCCAGTGGGAGAGTAATAAATACAAACACTTTGGACAACTACCTGGCAATATCTAACGCAGACGGTCAGGTGCCTATCTTATGATCCAGCAAGCTGGCTTCGGGGCAGAAATACACACACAGCAGCATTCTGGGTAATGCCCCCAAAATGGAAAAACCCAAATGTCCACCAAATAAGCCATTGTACATTATTATATAATGTAATATTATACCACAGTGAGAAACAAACAAAAAAAACAACTATTGCAACAATGAGTTTGGGCCTCAGACATAATGTTGAGCAAAATAAGCAGACACAGAAGAAAGTCCACAGGATCCCACTGACACAGAGCTGAAACGCGGGCAAAACCGGCCTAGGTGACAGTAGACAGAACGGTGGTTGGTGTTGCTGGAAAGGAACCCAATGAGGTTGCTAGTGCCATTAATGTTCTATTTCTTGATCTGGGTGCGGTTATGGGGGTGGGTTCACTTTTGTAAAAATTTATCAAGTTGTATATCTATGACTTGTGTGCTTTTCTGTATGACTGTTACACTTCGGTGAAAGTGCTCACTTAATTAAGAGTGCTTGGTGAAGCAAGACTCCAAGTCTGAGACACCCCCTGTCACTATTACTACTGGAGCCGGAATGGGGAAATCACACGAAAGTTCTTGGAGATTGCTGGAGAGTCTGTTTCCCCAAGGCTGCTTGAGCACACGACAGAGATGCGGATGCTTACCTGGAAGCACTGCTACTGGCTATTATTTTCCAAGTAATTTTTCCGAAACTACAACTGGTACAGAAGAGAACAGACCCAGAAAGGACAGAGCTCATGGGGAAACAAAGCACCGGAGAGCTGGAAGACCCCAGAGGACCCGGGACCCAACTGTCTGCCTTTACGTAGCACAGTTGCGATTCCCAGTTGGTAAGAACAGACATTTGTATCACAGCAAAATTACAACTACAGAACAGCCATCATTGGGAGTCGCCCTAAGTCTAGCTGAACAGAAGTCCTACAATTCAGGACACACAGATGAGGCCACCTTGAGACTGGGAGGAGGGGCAGAGACATGGAACAAGCTAGTCTCACGCCTGCACGTAGCAGTTGAGAACTGGAGAAAATATCTCAGAGGCAGAGTTCCCCCATGAAGACCCAGCCTCACACTGGGCACCCCAGCCCAGGGTTCTAGTGCTAGGAAGAGAAGTCCCCATAATTTGTGGCTGTGAAAACCAGAGAAGATTGTGACTGAGATGGAGGGCTGCAGGAGTACTGGGCATTCCTCTTAAAGAGCCCATGTGCAGATTTACCACTGATGGACTCACTTGCTCCAAGCGCCAGCGCTGGGGAAACAGCTCGAAAGGCGCCAGGGACACATGAGGAGGAAATGAATTGTCTGGCCTCAGGGCGAGGGCTGGAACGGCAGCTTCCTCCCAGACAGAAACCTGAAAGAGGGCGCTGTTCCTTTGTTGGGCCCTACTCCCTCCCCACGTGCAGACACAGACAACCATATCTGAGTCTCCACCAACCTAACACAGGTCACCTTGCTCTGGTGATTCCCTGAGACCCCGCCCCACCTAACTTTCAGGCCCACTCAAGATACTTCCAGTGGCCTTTCCATACAAACGGCCTGTCTCGGCTCAGGCTGCAGACTTTCCTAAAATCCCTCTAGGGTCCATAAAACCTAAAAAGCAGCATCTGGCCTCAGTGTACCCCACACCTCTTGCTGAGCAGCCCCAACCCCAGCACTAGTATCGGCCAGCCTCAATTTACAGTTTGGCCTTTTGAGGTACATTTAAGCCCAACACAGGTGGCCAAAAACTATGTCTTGCTTAGTGTCTCAGGCCAGATGTCCCCAGGCATGGCACGGGCTGTGGCTGAACTTGGCCTGTAGAGGGGCCCCTACAGGAGGTCCTACAGGAGGTCCTAGGGCTAGCACGCCTGGTAGCCAGCTTCAGTCTGAGCACATCCTGGGGTCACATCTGAAGATGACACACCCAAAGGGCAGATTGGGCAGACATCGGAGCACTGCTAAAGCGAATCCTGCTCCATAGGGTCAACCCCTGCACAACAGCTCCTCCACTGCAGCCACGGCCAGCCCTCACGACCAATCAGCTCGAGGGTCAATCCTTCCCACTGACGTGCAAATAGCAATCGAGGCTCAACTACAACAGGAAGGCACATAAACCCATAAAAGAGACACACCTGGAGCACCCAGGTCAGGTGACAAGAGAGTCTGCAACACTGGGCCCCACAGGACACCCACTCTATAAGGCCACCTACTCTATAAGGCCACTCTACTAAGACCAGGAGACAGAGCAGCCCTACCTAATACATAGAAACAAAAACAGGGAGGTAGCCAAAATGAGAAGACAAAGAAACACGTCCCAAATGAAAGACAGAATAAACCTCCAGAAAAAGAACTAAACAAAATGAAGATAAGCAATTCAGCGAAACACTGGTTATAAGGATGCTCAATGAACTTAAGGGAAAAGTAGATGAACTCAGTGAGAACTTTCATAAAGAGTTAGAAAACATAAAGAACCAGTGAGAAAAAGAATACAATAACTGAAATGAAGAATATCTTGGGAGGAATCAACAGTAGATTAGAAGAAGCAGAGGATCGAATCAGCAATTTAGAAGATAAGGTAGCAGAAAACATCTAATCAAAACAGCAACAAAAAAAAAGAATCCAAAAAAATGAGGATGGTTTAAGGGGCCTCTGGGACAACATCAAGCATACCAACATTTGCATCAGAGGGGCACCAGAAGGAGAAGAGAGAGAGCAAGGAATTGAAAACCTATTTGAAGAAATAATGATGGAAGATTTCCCTAACCTGGCAAAGGAAATAGACATACAAACCCAGAAAGTGCAGAGAGTCCCAAACAAGATGAACCCAAAGAGACCTACACCAAGACGCATAGTAATTAAAATGCCAAAGGTTAAAGACAAAGAGAATCTTAAAAGTAGCAAGAGAAAAGCATTAGTTACCTAAAAGGAAACTCCCATAAGACCGCCAGCCAATTTCTCAAGGGAAACATTGCAGGCCAGAAGGGATTGGCACGAAATATTTAGTGATAAGAAGCAAGGACCTACAACTAAGACTACACTACCTAGCAAAGCTCTCATTTAGAATCAAAGGACAGGTAAAGAGTTTTCCAGATAAGGAAATGCTAAAGGAGTTTGCCACCACCAAATCAGTATTACAAGAAATGTTAAAGGGACTTCTTTAAGAAGAAAAAAATAAACAATATGAATAGTAAAATATCAATACCTATACGATGAAAGTCATCAACAATTACTTTAAATGTAAATGGATTAAATGCTCCAATCAAATGACATAGCGTGACTGAATGGATGTGGAAACAAGACCCTTACATATACTTCCTGTGACAGACTTCAAGTCGAAAGTCACACACACAACACGAAAAGTAAAGAGATGAAAAAAGATATTTCATGAAAATGGAAACAAACAAACAAAAACGACTGGGGTGGCAACACTTATACCAGACAAAACAGACGTTAAAACAAAGGCTATTACAAGAGACAAAGAAGGACCCAATAATCCCACATCGGGGTATTTATCTGAAAAAACATAAAACACTAAATTGAAGGGACACGTGAATTCATATGTTCATTGCAGCATTATTTACAGTAGCCAAGATATGGAGGCAACCTGGGTGTCTATCAATGGATGAATAAAGAAGAGGTGGTCCATATATACAATGGAATTTTACTCAGCCATAAAAATGGACAAAATCTTGCCATCTGCTACAGCATGGATAGACTCAGAGAGTACTGTGTTGAGTAGAGTAAGTCAGAAAAAAAATGCCATAGAATTGCACTTACATGTGAAATATAAAAAACGAAATAAACAAACAAACGAAACAGGAACAAACTCATAGATACAGAGAATGTTTGATGGTTGTCAGATGGGAGAAAGGTTGGCGTGTGGGTGGACGGATTAAGAAGGACAAACTGGTAGTTATGAAATAGTCATCGGGATGGAAAAATACAGCATAAGAAATATAATGAGCAAAATTGCAGTAACTCTGTGTGGCATTAGATGGGTACTAGATTTACCAGGGTGATCACTTTATAAGTTATATGAATATCTGATCACTATGTTGTAACCTGAAACATATCACATGCCAACTGTAATTAATACATTAAAAATTATAAAAAAAAAAACACCAGACATTTGTGATAGCAGGAAGAGATCGAGGGATATTTCTGATCTGATTAATTCTAACCTGATATACCAGGTTATAATTGTTAAGAGTCATTTATGGCTAATTTTGCCAATGATATATCTTGGGAGGCTAGTTATGTTGCTTCTGACTGTTTTTTCAAAAACCTCATTAATCTGGTGACTCTCACTTGGTAAGAAATATAATAGACTATTTGGAAATGTTCCATTTTGCACAAGTAGCAATGTGGTTTCCTGATCTTGAACTTCTGAATGTAGCGTCCTACCATATAAAATGATTCCTATTTTGAAACCAGCATCACATTTACAGAACTCATAATGCATTTCATTACATCTGCTTGTTTAAATATTTATTTATTCTATTTTAGAACCGTGACTTTAAAAGGTATTTCACTCTGACAGTCCATAGATTCACTTACCATTCTCTTTACTAAGCTAATGACTACTCACATCCAAATCATCAGTTACCCAAGTCCATGCTCACTGAAACCCCAGTTACTAATGAGTGGTCACGTGGAGATCGATCTGCCACGTGTCCTTCGTGGAAAGAAAGACCACAGTTCCTAATGTGATCAATAGCCACACCGCTGAGTCCTCAAGTATAAAAAGCAATTAGTGGATAAACGACATAGAACACTGTGGCTACTAGGGAAAATGATCCATTCAGATCATAAATGGAATGATGGTTAATCTTGTGTGTCAATCGGGCTAAGCCATAGGACCCAGATTTTGGTCAAACACCAATCTAGATGATTCTGTGAAGGTTTATTTTAGATGTTATGAACACCGAAGCAGCAGACTGAGTGAAGCCGATTACCCTCCACAATGCGGGTGGGCCTCACCCGATCAGTTAGAGGCTGCGAGAGGAAAGACCGAGGTCCTCGAGGAAGGACTTCTGCCTCCAGAAGCCTCTGGACCCAAGACTGACGTACCAACTCCCGCCTGGTCTCTAGCCGCTCACTTCCCCAGGATTTCAGACTTAGCAGTCCCCATAAGCACACAAGCCAATTCCTTAAAATAGATCAATCAGTCAACCTCCCTGCCCCCTCCCCCTTTCTCCATGTGTGTGTGTATGCATCCTATTGACTGTTTCTCTGGAGAACACTGACTAATGCAAATGGCTTAACATATCGTTATCTCTAGTGTGGAAGGAACTGTGGAGTAGCTCTGACCAGACTTCCCGTGTGTTTTTGTATCAGAAAAACAAACTGAAGGCTTTGTGGGACTGTCAGGTTCCACACTCCACCTGGATGTTGCTCCCTGACCAAGTGAATGTTCATGCTGTTGATGTAAGAATGCCCTAACCTGCAGAGAACTTTTATAAGAGCCAAAACTGATGACAATTGTCAGGAAGCAAGATCTCGAACACTCTGAAGAATGACAGTTTTGCAGTTTCTCTTATGCCTTTGGGATTAAGGAGGGAACATAGGAAGGTTACATGAAGATGGCAGGAGTTGGATTAGGGATAGTTAGGATTACTGCTCTCTTGAGGGTGGTTACGCCCTCAAGGGGTGTCACCTGTGGCGTGTCAAAGGTGTGCTAACCTAGGTGCCGAAGGGCAACAGGAGGGGCTGGCTTCGAAACCTTTCACTGAAGAGGTTAAAGGCCTGGGGCGGGACCTGCCCAATTAGGCATTTATGGTTTATTCCAGGCCCCTTTCTGTCCACTGTGTCCTAAGGAATGTGTCATGAGAAGTCTGATACACACAATTAGCATAATTCTCACCAAAAATCATTATGATCATGACCCCTGGAAAAATCTGACAAAATGAATAATGATATGATCAAATATGAACTTTCTCCTCTTTAAACTGTTTAATCCAAAGTTTCCCCCTTTCAAAAACAACTTCCCAAGGTAATGCTTTGATTCGATCTCACGAGGCTGGCTTTCTGTTTCAACTACTACAACGTAAGAGTTTCATCAGGGAATCTGTAATTACTCAATCAGACACCTGCTTCAAAGTAGAGAGTGGGCTACAGTTCAAGCCATGTCTTTGTGTCAAAAAAGCTTCTCCACTTAGTTGGATTTCGAGAGGAATCAAGTGTTTGTTAGAAATCTCAGGAACTGAACAGGAAGTGAGAGGACCATTATCACCAGCCAAAGGGATCCACAGAAAGGCGAAGGGCGGGGACCGCGAAGGCAGCTCCTGCAGCGCTGCAGAAGTGTTCCAGAAGTGTTCCCGCTCTTGTCCACATGAAGAACAGGAAGTTCAAGTGTTTATGCGTGAGGAGCCACGGCACGAACAAACACAAGGGAGAACGACGCGGGTCTTACCGCAGTCTTCAGACACCGGCATTTCGGAGACTGCGAGGGGGAGACGCGACTCAGGGGCGGGACTCACCGCGAAGTGGTGGCCCCTCCGATCAACAACGGGACCCTTATCGCTAATCTCTCCATCTCCTTGGCAACGAATATCATTTCATCCAGGGAAGGAGTGATGAGTCCCGACAGGCCAATTATATCTATTATTTAAAAAACAAAAAAGGACAGTGAGAAGGAGGATGAGAGAAAAGGAGGAAAAGTATCAAAGCTCATTTTAAAAACTTTGTGATAAAGACCACAAAACCTACTATGAATTCCCAATTTCTAATTCTAAGACATCACCTTTGGGGTTTCAATTTATTGTTTGCTTTTGGTAATAAATATCATTTGTACCTTGCCAAAGACCTGGAAAGCCGTGAAATAGAATATATTATTAATTTATGATTTCCCAGATTATAACATGTCACGATGTTCAAAGAAAAATAAAAAGTACATAGAGAAAAAACTTAACACAACACCTTCTCCCGCAAGGAGCCTGCTGTGCCCGTCCCCGGTCTGCAGACCGATGAAGGAGTTTCAGGGTTCCCTGCTCACCTCTTCAATCCCCACTATAAATGGCCCTGAAAGCAGCCCCTGCAGAAGACCTGGCGCCCGGTCATCTGAACGTCCCAGCAGTCCCCCCCGGCCTGGGGCAAACCAGCCCCTGCCAGACAGATGCAGGGGGTGCCCAGTACAGTCCCAAGGTACCTGCTTTGTGGTCAACAGCCGCCTTCAGTATCTTGTCGCAGGGAGTCATGACCCCCAAGTCGATAACTCTGAGGTACAGAAAGGAAAAGTGAGAGAATTAATGAGAACTCGTCAGAGACGAAGCGGAAATGAGTATTTTTATTTAGCCGTCAGACACTGCTCTGCTGTAAACTGGACCCGCACTGAAGCACTCACTGAACACCAACTGTCTCAAGTACAACTACCACTTACTGAACACTTCGCTACGCCGGGCACTAAGCTACGCATTTTTAAGCAGCTTTATTGATACGTAATTCACACAGCATAAAATTCACCCATTTAAAGTACATAATTCAATAGTTTTTGGTATATTGCACTATTATTTTTCAAAGCTCTGGTAAAATATATAATTTGCCCTTTTGACTATTTTTAAGTGTACGATTCAGTGGCACTAGTTACAATCAGACACAATGCTGGAGAACCGTCATCTCCAATATTTATTTTGAAAACTCTTCCAACACCCCAAATAGAAACTGTGGAATCACTCAGTAAAACCGCCCAGTCCCCCTCCTCCGGCCCCTGTAACCTCTACTCTGTGTTCTGTCTCTGTGAATTGTCTGCTCTAGATGTTTATGAGTGGAATCGTACATTATTTGTCCTTCTGCGTCTGGCTTGCTTCACTCAGCGCAGGGGACATACCATATTTTATCTCTTCTTCCATCTGTCAGCGGACATTTGGGTTGTTTCTACCATGCTAAGATTTTGCATAAGCGATCTCATTTAACCCTAGCAGCAACTCAGTAATGGAGGCACTGCTATGGACCCCTTCTAATGAACAAGGGTCCAGAGGAGCTTAGGCCCAGAGAAGCTAAGCAACTCGTTAGTAGCAGAGTTAAGATCTGAATCAGGATCTGACGCTAAAACCCATTCTCTTAGCCATTTAGCCTAATAAAAATGCTGGGGAAGTTCACTCAGTAAATATTTATTGAACCGTCTATACTGCATGGAAGCCAACAAGAAGGATAATCAATAAGAGGTCAGTTCCTGCCCACAGGAAGCTGATGATAAGGAGATCTGGTTATTTAAATCGAGGGAGGCTGAATCAGGGAGCAGTTCACTGACAGACGAGGGGAGACCCAAAGGAACAGCTGACGGGTGGGCACACCTGCCAGGCAGGGCAGGCACTGGCAGAGAGAGCCTGGGGTGTGCTCCGGGAGGGCAGAAGAATGGCCGAGGAACCCCAATGCACAGAGGAGGGCACCATCTGGAACTCAGAGGAAACAGGAATTCCTGCTCTGGAAAACGTTCTCGGCGCTACTCCTCCGTCTGGTTTCGGAGCAAGTACCCAGAAGGTCAGTCATTTCCACAACTGAATTTTATCATGAGTATTTGTTTAAAAGATGTTTCAAAAGTTACAGCATGCGTTTTCACTTATTTCATAATGTCAACATTCTTAAAATAGGCAAAATAATGTCAAATAAAAAAATCAATGCCTAACGACTTCTCCCTGACAATGTCACTTGGTAACAGTGGGTGCCAGAGGGCAGCAGGGCGCCTGGCTTCCCCTGTATGCCCTTTATACTGCTGATTCCTAGCGTGGTCCCATATTCCTTAATAAAATAAACTAGCGACATATGGGATCCAGCAAAAAGCAAGACGGGTTCAAACCGATGACAACCGCATCCCATGGTCAGCACTGAATGCCACCGGCTTTAGTAATGCAGCACTGCGGGTCACAGCAGGACTAGGAGGGTCCACTCTTCTTTAGCATATTGAAAAAAATCTGGCAACTGAATCTGATGTTAAATTATGACAAAGTATAGATTACTGTACATAAAACTAAGCAACATATTGCTTTTAAATCAAGACAAAAAAGCATACATTTCCAAGTTGACTGTTTCCAACGGTGTATATATTTTTAACCCATTTGCCCTGAGAACAGTAGCCAGAGGCACTAGTGGCTACAGCGTTTACCCTGAGATGACTCGTGGATCACAGTCCTAACCTCGCCCCCAAAGTCGGCCACGAAATACCTCGCTTTTATTGTTATTTTTGTGTCATTCTAGTTATATCGATAGTCTTTGGAAAGAAATGACGTCATTCTATTTATAGCATTCTGTTTTTAGTAGTGGTATTTCCATTTACAAAATACAGTAATTCTCAATCGCCGAAAATGTCAAATCCTAGAAAATGTACCATTCCTACACATGGTGTAAAATGAATGCTGGCAGCAAGTCATACATTTTTTCAAAATGGGAAAAGGGTTAAAATTCGATGAAAATTGTCAGTCTGGTGGCAAGAACCCTCCTGCTCCCACTCCTTTCCCTCGTGCGAAGCGGTGTATCTGCCGGAGCATCTCGAGCACGCCCGCTTTGCTTGAGGAGGAGTCAGGAGACAGGAATGGGGTGGAGACTGGAGGCAGGGACGTCAGAGAGGGCAGAAGGCATCTTAATGGTGACAATCAGTTCGATTTTCAAAATACTAAGTCTGAGATTCCTTAGTTATCCAAACGGAGCTCTTGGGGAGTCGACTGCACATGTAAGTCTGGAACTCAGGTGAGGGACGCATGCTGGAGACGAAGCTCGGGCCTTGTCAGCACATGACATGGTGTTAAAGTCAGGAGGCGGGAAGAGATGACATAAGTCCGCCAAGGCCTCGCGACCCTAGTGGTCCTCCCTGGGCCAGCAGCCCCGACATCACCTGGGAGCTCAGGAGAAACGCGGAACCTCAAGTGCAGACCTCCTTCAATCAGATCTGACTTCTGGCAAGATCCCCAGGGGACCGACAGGCCCGATCCAGTCTGAAGCACTAACCTGGGCAGCGAGGGCAGAAGACCTGCGAGGGCCGAGCCCCCGGGCGCTCCTGCGCAGGGGCCGCAGAGAGGTCAGCGCGACAGACGGTCAAATAAAAAAATCAATGCCTCACAACTGAGAACAGCGATTTCCAACCCCCTGGCCGTGGGGACGGTCCTGTGCGTCACTGACGAGAGGAACATTTCCCACCTGTTTCTCTGCATAGCAAATGGCGCTGGGGTACTGACGGGGGCTGAGGCTGCCCCCAGCTCCGCCTCAAGGAAGAAGGAGGGCAGTTTCTCAGATCTGAGTGGAGAAACTGTTGCAAGTTCTGAATCAGAAAGCAGTGTGACAAGGGCTACCGTGGAGGCATTTACAGTATGCTGTGAGAGGCCGTCTCAACCGGATGGCAATTAGAAGTGTCCCAGAAGGGGGATACCTGAGGCGAATTTTGAAAAACTAAGGGTATTAGCTAGATGAAGGGGAAAAGACGGTGATCCAGACAGAGACCAGCACCACAAAGCAGCTGGCCCTGGGGACTCCGGAAGCCTGGAGAGGAGGGCGCGTGCGGGTCACACCCTCCCCTGCCTCTGTGCTGCCACCACTCGGCCCGGCACGCCTTCCCCCCTCACCTCGCTGCAGCTCCCTGTCTCCCTGACACGTGCCTCTACCTCCCCTGGCTTCCCCTGCGCCCCCCTCCTCCACTTCGAGCTATACCCATGTCCACAGGCCTTTGCTTACATTCTTATGTTTTGCCACATGAGAGAATAAAATGAATGTTATGAAAAAAATATTGATTTTGTAATCATCTTTCTAAAGTGCTTATAAAAGCTATAAACACAAGCATTTAATTCAGGCTTCTAATTCGGAAAAAAATGTAAGCCGCACTAAATACTTCAGCGGAGGCATCCAACGCTATTTAAGAATACACACAATTTAGAAAACGAATACCGTAATCAAGTGCCTTTTGCTTTCCAGGAGGAATGGTGGTTAGCAGGGGCTGGGGGCGGAGGAAACGAGATGGTGGTCAACGGCACAAACCTCCAGTCGGATGACTCGGTTCTGGGGACGCGGCACACAGCACTGCCGGTACACCTAACGATGCTTTAAGTCTATGAAATGTTCTCACCGCAAAAAGAACTGGTAATTGTGTGACGTCAGGTGTTAGCTAACGTTACCAAGGTAACCACGGTGCAACGTATAAGTGTATCTAATCACCACCACCTTAAACTCGCCCAATGTTATATGTCGATTATATCTCAATAACACTGGAAAACTATACGCATACTATATAACACTATATATATGTACATGTGCACACGTGTGCACACCAAGCTGAAAGCCTCTGAGCATGTGAGGAGCGGGGCGGAGCTGGGCCGGGGCGGCCTGGATTTCGTCCTTTTCCTCACTCAGCTGAACACTGGAACAGGATTTGGTTCCGAAGTACTTCATGCTTAGCCACATACTGCTCGTTTTTTTACTCATACTAGACAGTTACATTAAGAACCCCTGGTTAAAATATAAACATGCCTCATTATAATTTCACCAGATCCATAGTTTTTAAAGTACTAGATGTATGACATCTAATTTTAAAATTTTTGTTAATATATCCTATTTTTTCTTACATAATTTAACAGTGTGCTTACCTGTTAAATGGGAAGTCGGTATTTTAAAGAGTAAATCTAAAATCTACTTTCGTGTAATCAATTATCTCATCAAAAATATTTTAAAACATTCTAAATTATTTCTTAAGAGAAATTTAACTAGAATATTAATATTAGACCTTACAGTTAAAGTTGTTTAATTTTACAACCGGAATAAATATTGGAAGGTAAACAGACACAGACAGTCTCAGCTTTTGGAATCAGAAGCTCTGATTACATCATGCCACTTGCTAACTGTGTGACCATGAATAAATTACTTAACTTCTCTAAGCCTCAGCTTTCTCATCTGTAAGATGAGAAATACAATAATTGAGGCAGGCAGAACAGGATCAAAACCATAAAAAGAAAGGAAAAAACAAAACAAAAAAAGAAAAATAAAAAATCAGGAAGACACAAAAAAGAAAAATCAGTTCTATAAAAGCACTATACAAATTGTGAAGGGTAAACAAAAGTTAGCATTTGCAGACTCGGGGCGGATACATCCTCAGATCCACTCAAACTCTCAAGGTCACAAATCCTATTGCATTGTAAACAATAATGTAGACGGGGCCACTTTAAAATGGATCTGGAGCTGCCATCCCACAGGAACTGCCTTGTATGGCTTATGCCTGAAATCTCCGGAATGTTAAAACAGGGCAAAATAACCTTTGGACTGGGCCTAAGCAACCGTGTGCCCCGAAGAACTTTGCAAGGATAACTAAAAAAGCAGATATGACGACTGGACTAAAAACTGAAAACACCATTTAGAACTAGCATCCTGTGTTTTCTGCACCAAGAGAAATGCCTCCCTTCCGTTCACGTAACTCTTTCCCCTGCCTTTCTCCTGAACACCCACTGCCTTTGTCTCCTTATCGGAACATTCTCTGGACTTCTGCCTGAATTAATGACTCCCAAATAGCTCTTCTTGTTGATCTCAGTAAATGCTTGTTGCCTCTTACTTAGGGCTTTATATTTTTTTAGATTAACAGCATCATAGAATCTGTTGCATCATCCCCATAAAAATTGTGATTTTTTTGTCTAGACAGCACTATTGCTTTTAGTCCTCTCTCCTCCCCCCACTACCCACCCCCCCACACACAAAAAATTCTTATCACTTCATGAGGTTTACTGCATCAATGATAAAGAACCAGGAACAAGAAGGGTGCATGAGGACTTGGTATTGGATGGTTGGCTGGACTCACTCATTAGCTGGGTGACTCGCCCGAGCGCCCAGCCTAGGACACCGATGCTCAGCAGAAGTATAGTTAACTACATAAGGCACATAGCTGGGGCCACTAGCTGACACCACAAAATCAAACTTACCAATGCCGGGAGTCCGTGTGTTATGAGACACAAGACCCAAAAGTGTGTGCGTCCACTTATGTTTTTGTAAAAGAAATAATTAAAGTTGCATCATAAGATGTTTCTCCAGTTAGACTTACGAGCAAGGATAAACAGCCCTTGAGTGCACAAGACAGGAAGTGGGTGTGCTGGAGGGAAGCCCCGGGCTAACAGGCGGGCTTTCACGACTGCTGACACTCAGGTCCAGCAGAAATGGAGAAATGCCACAGCTTTCCTCGACCTCCTAAAATACTGTCACAAAAACATTCCTAGCATGATCCTCTCGGCTACTTATTCATTTTTCAGAATAAAAAATGATACACTCATGACAATGATAACTCAAGAATATTTAGCAAGTTTACCTCTGAGTCACTCTTTTCAACAATTCTTGTCCCGTTATCACAGTTGAATATGCACCTGACTATTTAGCCTGATAAACAGTAAAGGTCTTGAACAGAGAAAAGTCCTTCTGGCGTCTCTAGTATAATGCACAGTACGTAGCAGATGATCCATAAACATTCATTTCTATTAGCTGAATTGAATTGTAACTAATAGTGATAAAGCAAATAGAAACCAACAGCATCAGGTCTGAAAAGGTAATTCAAGGGCAGAAATGTCTCGTAGGTTTTAGGAAGCAAACACTTTATCCGAAAACTTATTCTATAGGTAAAAATCTCATTACAGCAACCTCTACTGTATCTCCATTATGTTTATCTTTTTTAAAAATAATAAGTACATTCCAAGAACAAGAGTCCTCATCTCCAGGACCAGGAGAGAATGCTGTCTTTCGACAGTGAGGAAGCAGACAGGAGCGAAGGCAGTCAGGGGGAGAAGGTGCCATCCTGACACAGCTCGCCCATCTCGGCCTTCCTGAGGGGTGCCCAGGGGCGTGTGACCACCCTGAGTGCACAGACAGATGAACACGTGGAGAGCAGAGAGGGCGCTGAAAGGGGGATTGTTACGTGACAGCAGAGAACGCTGGGTGGGCACAGCCGTAGCTACAGCAAGTCTCTCCTCTCTACACAGAAAACTGCATGTTGGAAAGAAGACCGTGACTTAAGAGGGCTGTTGGTTGGACACGAACCAGAGAAGGCATTAGTTACATTAGGCTTTTGATCATAATGAATATGTTGAAATTGGAGCAAAATATACATTTACTAAAGGTCATCAGCTCTCACAAGGAAATTGTGCTGAATATTTATTCACTTTAATGAGATACATCAGAAAGGGATTTTACTTGTACACGACATTCCAAAATCTAGCTCCATCATTACCAAGAAGCAGGCGTGGTCCTTTTCTAGGCAAAGGAAGAGAGTTATACGGTCAAAGCTTTCTTATCAAACTGCATTTAGCCAGAGTCTTATAAGATCTTGGCTCTGAAATATGGCTGTCTGTTTAGAGGAAAAGGAATATGGTCCAAGCCACTGGCCACGGGTAGGAGCCCAGTGTTCTGGTTAGAGTTGCTGGTCTGAGGTCAATTCTCTGGAAGGTTCTTAGTTGTTTGGACCCCGCGTGAATCGTTTTTACTATTCTTTTTGTCCTTACTGAACATACAACGGATTAAATAATTACTAACTTACATCATTTGAAAAGGTGTGTTCAATGCAAAAACTTCAAAAACACAGTGAGAAAAAAGAAATTTAAAATAGCCTCTAATACCCACTGCTATGTCCTACCTCTCCCACCCAGTAAACCCTGTTAATGCTTTTATTTTTAAACAAGAAAGCAGTGAAAGCGGTGGGCCGAACCTACCTGAAGTTGTTGCAGCCGAGGACGACTCCAACGATGTTTTTGCCTATGTCGTGCACGTCGCCTTTGACGGTGGCCAGCACGATGGTGCCTTGGTACGGGTCCTGCAGAGTAAGCCGAACCGCTAAGCACCGCTGTGGTCATTTGGGAGCGGATCACCTAGTTCTCTAGAGCCAGGCCGGTGTCGCCACAGAAAGCGATGTTACACCACTAAGACGACCTCAAAGACAGCCCCAGAGCCCAAGTAATGCGCTCCGCAAGCAGGAAGCTGTAGGCCCGAGCGGTTCAAAGGCGGCCCACCCACTCGGTCGGCCGGCCGGCTCAGGGAGCTTCAACCTGGACCGTGGGTTCCAGCACCTCGAAGCAGTGCGGGTTCAAACATAAACCAGCTCCACAGCTGAAGGCCGCAGCAGTAACACCAAACTGTCTGAGGGGTTACTGTGCGGGCCCCACACAGAAGGTATTTGCTCGTCTTGTTTCCTCAACACCGCTGTTCTAGGCACCCGCGGCGTCCCCTCCCTCAGGAAAAGCGGGGAGGGGATGCGAGGCAAGAGGGATATTTATAAACATTATGTCCGAGCCATTCCAAACTCAGATCAATTTGAGAGTTCAGGGTCCTCGGGGCTGAAGCTGACTGAGCTTCACAGGGAGCTAAACGTGTTTACTGCGGTGCTGCGGCCAAGGACGGAACTGAAGCCAGCAGTGGTGCCGGGCACTGCTGGTGTAGACAGGATTCAGTTACCAGGTTTTCCAAAACCAAACATTACTCAATTACCTCAAGGGTAGGGACTGGACTTTGCAGCTACGGTGTCTCGCACAGTAACTGGCACATGTAGGAGCTCTGTAATGGGTGACAGGTGAATGAAGTGCTTTTGTCTTGAAATCATGGGTTTTGTTTAAAATTTATATTTGAATTAAAAATGTCATGAATCCACATTCAAAGATAAACTCTAGGGTATTCTGATACTTGGCGAAAGAATTAGATCATTTATCTATTTTACCTTTGACAGCAAACACAGCCAAGCCCCTGGGTCCCTACCACACCCACGTAAGTCTTCAAGGCCAGCTCCTCGCAGGGACCATGAGCCTGTACAGATGACTTGCCTCTTCTTCTACTGTGCCAGTAAGCACTTTGGCTTCTTCTCTTTCCTTTTCCATAAAGGGAATAAGGTGGCTAACGGCCTTCTTCATGACCCGAGCTGACTTTATGACCTGGAAAAAACACACAGAGTCAGACATCTTGACCAAACCACCTAAATATTTGCTAACGGCTGCTTGTAAAATTTTAGCACGAATTAAGAATGCATGCTTTGACTCAGGTCAGCCACACTGCAGTCCGCTTTTCACAGGGCAGGGTAAGGAGTGAGCTCCTCATGGGGAAAGCCAGTGAACGAGGCAGAGCAGAAGGAAAACAAGGCTAGAAATCAAATAGTGCAATTTCTGTCCTCTGAACTTCTGCACTTTATCTTTTCTCTGCCTAGAAGGCCCCCATCACTTCTCCACCATGAGCCCCTTCTCAGCCTTCTCCTCGATCCCCAGCATTGAAATTCACTTAGAGTTAAGGTCTATGCTTAAGCAAGAACAGAACCTTTTAGGAAATCTACCAATGACGCTGAAATTCACAGCTGGGAGTGTGATGAGAAACGGGTTATTTGCAGAGTGTCAAAGTTTCTCCCCACAAATAAATTTACAGTGGAGAAACCTAGCAGACGTCATTAACCAAGCGATCCAAGTTCATACCACCAGTACGGAGACAGAGTGACATCATGGGCCTCCTGACATATCCCACTGAGAAGGGCACAGCATCACTGTTATTCTTGCCAAATGAGAAAACATCAGACAACTCAAAGAGGCAATCTACATAATGATTGTACTGGACTCATCAGAAGTCAAGGTCGTAAGAGGAATGGTTAGAAAAGGCAGGATAAAAGCAATGTGGGATCCTGGGACAGAAGAAAACAGTGGTGACAACCCCGGTGAGATCAGAACAGGTCTCTATCCGGTGTGAGTTTCCTGGTTCTGAGTTTCCTGGCACTGCAGTCAGGCAGGACCGTTACCGTGGAGGGCGGGGGAGCTGGGTGAGGAACATACGCGCACACACATTTTAAATTACGTCCGCAACGTGTCTGTAAGTCTAAAGTTAACTCAAAAAAGAAAAGTTAAAAAAAGTAGCCATTGTGAAAAACAAAGACTGAAGAAGCGTCACAGATTGGAGGAGACCAAGCAGGCAGGACAGGACAGCTGCATGTTCCTTGTCCCGAGCAGGGGTGAGATGGTGAAGGTGTCACGTTAAACTATCAAACCGAGTCCTCTAATAGGTGCAGTTGAGTGTGTGTTAATTATAAAACAATAAAGCTGTTTAAAAAGTATGAACATCATGAAAGGGAATGCACGAGTAGCAATTAAATATAGAATACCTAAAAAAAAAAGAACGGGGCCTTTTCGTTTTTTGTGGGCCTCACAGCCCCAAACCCAGAGGGCTCAGCAAGTATCTGTTAACTGATGGGGACAGATTCTGCTACTGTAAATCAACGAGAGTTCTGGTTTTACTCAAAACATATCATTTAATGCATATCACTATTTAAAATGGTAATGATTTTTTCAAAATATGCATCCTAAAAGGTGAATATTGGCTGGTCAAATCAAACGTTGCTAATATTAACTTCACATTAGCCTTGGGTTGCATTTCAGTCTGTGAGGAAGCAGGTCGCTGTTGGGGTTAAGAGGCAGAGTCCAGATTGGGACATGAGGATTAGACGCGAAGAATTTCCAGGTGACCTCTCACTTCCACGTCACCCTAAAGATGGGATTTTCTAGACGCTACTCCTGAGTATACTTGGAGAAAGCAAGACCAGCTCTCAATGCCCGAGCTCTTGTCAAAATTAAAACCGAGAGATATACCCAAACTTACTATTTATTAAAAGACAAAAACTTTTCTTTCACTTGTGAAAATTCCCCCCCCAATCTTTTGCAAACCTGAGGTAGAAACATTTTTCCAGCTCCAAAAAGATCGCCAACAACTTTCATGCCGTTCATCAGGGGCCCTTCGATTATGTTCAGAGGTCGGGGGTACTTTTCCTGGTTTAACCTGGCTTCCTCAGTATCCTCAATAACATATTTTTCAATGCCCTACAAAAAAAATGGGAAAAAAAAATCACATAAAACATTGGCTTAAATCCAAATGGCTAACAAAGAATGCATCGCGGAAATGCTTAAGAGTGCAGGTTTTGGAATCAGACTGCAATGGGTTCAAATCCTGGCTCCTATCACCAATTCTGGGAATTCATTATGCCTCAGCAGCCTGAATCACCATATCACACAGTACCTGCCTCATGACTGATTATGTTTAGGATTAAGTGCAACACCTACATAAAGTGCTTAGGGGCTTATGGACACTAAGTACTCAGCAGAGTGAGCTATGAGTGACAGAGGAAGTACTGATAAGTGCAAATTTATAATAAAACAGGCTTTTTAGCCTAGTGGTTTAACAGACTGAACACTGATAAATGTCTCCTGTGAAACCAGCACGTCTTCCCACTGCCGTATTGGGGGCTGGGAGGGAAGACCACGGGCGGGGCCCACAGGTGAGTTCAAAGCCACAGAGCCCCGCAACTCTTCTGCTTTCAGGGATCAAGCAAGCCCTGTCCTCCAGAGGCCCCAGTTCAAGGGTCCCTGGGTGTGGCAGACTCATTCCGCAGCCTGGACTATGTGAATCTCAAGAAGTTGTAAGTTAAATTCTCAAGTCAAAAATAAAAGAACAACTCTGAAATTCTCCAGACTCACAAAGGAGGACACTGAAGCCAGGAGATTATTTATCTTGCCTAAAATTCCAATTATGTGGAGAAGAGTCAGGAGGTGCTTGTTAATTGAACATCAGCAACTTAGTAAAGAAGAGCACTTCTCAAGCGCGACACTGCTGACATTTAAGGCTGAATAACTCTCTGTCATGTGGGCCTGTTCCATGCACCACAGGATGCTGAGCAGCATCCCTGGCCCCTGGATCTAGTACACCTCCTAACCCCAGAAGTGACAACCAAAATGTCTCTGGATGTGGCCAAGGGTGCCTGAGGTGGGGTAGGGAGAGGAGAGGGGTTGGTCTAGGCAATCCCCTTTGCCAGCTGCTGCAACATCAAACGACTGGGGGGGCCTCGGCCCCCGAGCCCCCCGCGCGGCGGACCTTCACGAGGAAGGGCCTCGGCCCCCGAGCCCCCCTCCTGCAGGGCCCGCGCGGCGGACCTTCACGAGGGCGTATTCCAGGCGTTCTTCGATCGAGCCATTCCTCCACTCGTCAGTCTGCACGGCCTTCTTCCCGCCTTTGCCATGAGTCTGAACAGAAATTAGGACAGAGAAACAGACACAACAGTTCCTTACTGAACTACTGGGCAGCAAAAAAACAATGTCTTACTCTTATTTTATATTTCCAGCCCCTAGAACAGCATCCAGCCCAAATTAATATCTCAATAAATGTTTGAGAGATGGAGAAATCTTTTAGGATTTGAATTTTTAGTAGTGGGACAGAGTGAGGCTCCATGTTTTCTTTCCTAAAAGTTACATTAGGACAAAAGATCCCTGGGACAATCGGAGCAGCTCGATGCACATCCGATGAGCTTTTAAAGCTCTCCACGAGGACCATCACTACCCACAAATAAGGGTGGAGGTGCTGCGATGAAGCTGTCGCACAGCACCCTGGTGACCACTACGAGGCACAGGACATGGCCCGCGCTGCCCAGGACTTCGCTGTGTCATAAGGGGGGGTGGAAGGTCAGCTGGAAGAGAAAGCAGGTGCCCAGGGCTACATGAGCAGATGCCACAGGAGATCAGGGGTTTGGGGCGAGGAGAGATCACCACAGACTGGGGTAAGGACAGGCTTCAGAGAAGCTGGGACTCGGCAAAGGGACAAAGCGCAATGATCGTGGTGCAGAGCCCAACTGTAGTATCACCGTATCTGTTTCCTCCAGTTGCTCAAACCAGAAATCTCAGTATCATTCTTATAACGACTGTTTGGAACTCTGCATCTGGCAGATTGCTTGCCTCCATTTCGTTTAGTTCTTTCTCTGGAGAACTGTTCGTTCATTTACGACATGTTTTTTTGTTGCTGTTTCCTCATTTTGGCTGCCTGTCTTTGTTCCTATGCATGAGGTAGATCTGCTACGTCTCCCAGTCTTGGCAGGGTGGCCTTATGTAGCAGGTGTCCTGTGGGGCCCAGTGGCACAGTCTCCCCTGGTCACCTGAGCCGGATACTCCAGGAGTGTCCCTCATGTGGGTTGTGTGTGCCCTCCTGTTGTAGTTGAGCCTTGCTTGCTGTTGGCACATCAGGGGTTGCAGCTGTCACTCAGGCTGACCAGCTGTGAGGACTGGCCGTGACCATAGTGTACGAGCTGCTGTGCGGAGCCAATCTCACAGAACGGGATTTGCCCAGTGGGTGCTGGAGCCTTCAGAGATCCCCTTCTGGACACGCCGCTCGTGGGGCTAACTGGCGCGATGGGCTCTGCTGTGGTCTGAAGCCGGCCACCAGGTGTGCTAGTTATGGGGCCCCTGGAAGGGGCTCCTGCACAGGCCAAGGTCAGCCACTGTCTGTGACTGGTCCAGGCTGAGCATTGTCCCTGAATGCCCACTCGCTCCTCACGGTCACTCAGTCACCAAGCCCTAATGATTATACCTCCCCAGTATTTCTCTCCACCCATTTTCCACTTTCACAGTCCAAGCCACTAACTGGTCTCTGCAGCCCGGAACCCCGCAGATCTCCCCGCGTGTTCTGCACGGTGGCCAGAGGGACCTGCCAACATGCACACTGGTCACACCGCCGTGTGATGAAACTTCGCAGAAGTTCCCTGCCGCTCTCAGGGTGAAGCACAACTCCCTTCTGTGCCACACACTGCCCCGATCTGGCTTCCTCCCTAGCGTCCCCTTCTGCTGTCCCCTGACGCTGCCCTGAGCCGGCTTCCTCCCTAGCGTCCCCTTCCGCTGTCCCCTACAAGCTCAGCTACTCTCATCATTCCAGTTCCTTCCATCTCTTCACCTCTGGGCCTTCACATTCTTTCACCTGACACACAATGCCAGGCCCCAGCTAGATCCACGTGTGCATGCCCTGGCGGGGACCGGCAGCACCGCCCTCCAACGCCAGCCAAGCCTCTGCCTGGCTAACTCCTGCTCAGCTTCAGGTATCGTCCAACCTCCTCCACCGCTGGGCTCGGTGTCCCTCCTGAGCATTGCACAGTGCCCTGTCCATCCCGTCATGGCACTTACAAAGCATTACAACTGCCTGGGGACATTTCTGCGTGGCTCATGAAACTGTGGGCTCTGCAGCAAACATCCCTCCGACTAGCGAGGTCCTCTAAGTTCAGTAAAGCACAAGCGCAAAACGAACAAATCCGGGTTTTTCTGGAGCAATGTTTTTGCAGAATATTTGAGGCCAAATCACAGAGCACCAGAAATCCAGGCGATGAAAGTCTGAATTTAACCCTCCAGGCGACTGAGGGGTTTGGGGCGGGAGGACAGCACTAGCCAAAGCTCTGAAGCTGCACCATTACATTCAAAGTAGCATTTTTAAAGAGAACCTCAGAAGTCGGGGAATGTTTTGCAGCCCACGGTAAAGGCCTGGACTACAGTGGTGGTAACGGGAAGGGAAAAAGGACTCACAGGAAGGTGTAAGTAACAATGTGCAGGAAGAGAAGGAAGGACTGGGGAGAACTCCAGGATTCGGGGTGGGGGCGGCAACTGAGGCAACGACCTGCTGGGCCTCCTCCCTCACACACCGAAAAGCCTGAAGGGCTTGGCCAGTGAAAGGAATTATCTGCGACATTATTCACAATAGCCAGGACATGGAAGTGTCCATCAACGGATGAATGGATAAAGAAGATGTTATTCATATATACAACGGAATATCAGCCATAAAGAAAGGACCCCTGACATTTGTGATAACATAGATGGACCTCAAGGGCATTATGCTAAATGAAATAAGTCAAACAGAGAAAGACAATTACTATATGATCTCACTTATATGTGGAATCTAAAAAAATAATGAATTCACAGAGACAGAGAACAGATCACTGGTCGCCAGAGGTGGGGGTGGGAGGTAGGTAAATGGGGGAAGGGGGTCAAAAGGTACAAACTTCTGGTTATAAAATAAATAAGCCCTAGGAGTGTCACGTAAAGCATGGCGACGATAGTTAATAATACTGTGTTGCACAACTGAAAGTGGCTAAGAGCTTAGACCTTAAAGGATCTCGGCGTAAGAATGACAAATCTGTAACTACGTGGAGAGATGGATGTTAACCAGACTTACTGTGGTGATCACTTCACAATATGTACAAATATCAAACCATTATGTTGTGCACCTGAAACTCAGGTAATGTTACATGTTAATTATATCTCAATTAAAAAAGTAAAAACCACAAAAAAATACAAAATTTATAGGTTATACCCTCTGATCTTTATTAAAGGGGGAAAAAATCACGAAACGTGTGGCACTGTAAAAAGGAAGGGAAAGGAAGAGAGGGAGGGAGGAGGAGGAGAGGGAGGGGCTAAGGGGGGAGGGAGAAGGGAGGGAGGAGGGAGGAAAAGGAAGGCCTTCTGAAGCACACATTCACATCACCTGATACATGGAAACACCACTTGTCCCATCAGCCACACGATCAAGCAATTCCTGCCTGTGGGATGGAGTCTGACATGTAAAAACAGGGCAGAGTGTTCCAAACACTCTTGGGAAAAGGACTTGGTGTGTTCACAGAAAACCAGTGTCCAGCATATACAGTGTGGGGAGGGTCAATATGTGTGTGCATATGAGCAGTGACAAATGAGGACACGACGAAGGCCGGTGAAGGTCCCAGTAACGAGCTGGGGCTGCAGTGAGTAGACACGACACCACTTAAAAGCAGCTATGTCACAAGAACAGCATGGCACGCGGAGCCCATCTTGCTTCTCAACTAGTCATTCAACAGGACGTTCTCCATGACCAGAACACAATCCGCCAGAGTCAGACGCACTGGAAGCTCGTCGCACAGATACCACTGAGCAGACCTACCAATCAGCTGCCATGGTGTCTGAAACCGCCTAGCAGACCGACCAATCAGCTGCCATGGTGTCTGAAACCACCAAGCAGACCGACCAATCAGCTGCCATGGTGTCTGAAACCACCAAGCAGACTGACCAATCAGCTGCCACAGCACCTAGCTGCTCCTCGTTTCTGTATCTGCTGCCCCCACATAGCTTCTGCTTCTCAGGGACCTCAGACGACTGCACTGTTTCCCATATAGAACTGGACCAGCATCAAGGGTAGCAAACCGCTTGAGAGGGAGCCAGACAAGAACGGGAGCTGCAGTGGCAATGAGAAGGACCACGGCCAGATCAAGGAATGGGTGACCTTTGTCCAGAAAAGTATCAAGAATATTCTCCCAACCGACGCACCGTATGGAGAGCAGATATGCTTCCTGTCCACGCCCAAAGGGGCCTCAACTTCCATTTAGGGCACTGCTTAATAAAAAAAAACTCCATGTGCATTATGTGGTGTTGTGACATCTCAAACACCAAAAATAATCTCCTTGCCACAGGTCAGTCTGTACCAAAAAAAAGTACAAAAACGTACTTTTCGATAAACTCACTATTCCCCAGGGCTGCACCCTTTTCACTACGTATCAGTCAGGAACTTGGGTGCAGACGTCATCATTTAATAACAAAAAGAGACATTCTCTCATGAAGAAAAAGAAATTCCTCAGCACCTATTTGCCTCGTAAGATTCCTGCTTTTCATGCTCCATGTGCACTCGGTGTATCCTGGGAATTATTAAAGTATACCTGTTTTGTTATTAATTTCCTTAGTGATAACAGAGTCACCTTGAAAGTAGACCGTTAGCCTACTTGACAGAGGGTCCCATGGCTTGTGATAAGTCCTTGTGGTTACAGTAAGAGGGAGGCAATTTCTTATTGGAGAGATTGTTAAGCTCTTGCAATCGCTGTTGAGTTCCCTTGATCGTGCTGTGCCCCGGGGCAAAACCTCATGGCAGCTCAGCACCATGCCCAGAAACGAAAACTTGTAAACCAACGCTAAAAGTGAACACAGACTGACAGGGTGACCGATGCAAACCACGAAGCCGACAAATCCCGAAACGAGAAGTCTTACAAATAAGGAGCCCTATCTTCCCCAAGTGGGGGCGCCGTCTCATGGGGACGGTGGAGGAAAGGTCGAAACGGCACGCTCATCTCATGGGTTAAGAACGTTCTAGGATAACTTCATGATTATGGGAGCTGTGATGCCCTTTTGGCCTCAAAAGAACCCCATTAGTCAGTTACTGATGCAGGGTCCCCCACCAGGTGGAAGATGGGCCCAGAAGAAAACTGGATCGTGCTTCCCACCCCCGTCTTGATGCTCAAAGACTATTACAGAGCTAAGCGCTTTGTCCACCTGAGCGGAAACAGTCATGGAGCTGGGAAAAGAACGTGGGGACTGTTTCTTATGTGACGAGCCGGAGAGCAGAACTGGATGACATCTGCAGCGACTGTGACTTGAGACGATGGGTCCTGGACCCACATGAGAAATGAGAACTGTTTTTAAGGAGCTGAGAGGAGGGTCATGTTCTCACGCAGTCTGAACTCCAATCAGCTCTTCAGTTTCAGAAACCTAAATCTCGCCACCCATCATGCTGGCAAGTCAAGGTCCTGTCCTCCTTCCAGAACAGTTTAGTGATCTCCAGTGGGAAAGGAAAGGCAGCAGTTCTGACAGAGTCAGATTCAGATTCCAACAGGGAAACACTGCAAAGGCAGCGACACACGCGCAAGCGCTCTGCGGCCTCCCCGCCTGCTTCGCGAGAACAGTGCCTTCCTGCGCCGTCGCCTTCTGAAATGAATTAAAAAGCGACTTTTTCCAGATAAAGATCTCACTTTCCTTCAACTGAATTCTAGGGAGCTGCACCCGTGACAGATATTTACTGTACCTGGGGCTGCCCAACACAGAGCAAGAGAGAACAAACTGCTTTTTGGGTTAACTGTATTTATTCTCACATCTATAGAGCCAGTGTGTGCAGACTTCACGCTCTGCATCGCGGAGCCCTGCACAGACGGAGCGGACCCTAAATACACAAGTAAACAAAGTAAACACAGCAACAGGAACCAGGCAATAACCCAGGAAGGTCCAAAATAAAGTGTGAGACGCAAAAATGGAATATCTTAATAAAATGGAAACGTGTTCCCAGTATACTGCCAAACAGGTTATCAAAACGGCATCTTGAGTATAACTCTATTTTCATAAAAGTGTGTGTGTGTGTGTGTGTGTGTGTGTGTGTGTGTGTGGATACAACTATGAGTATATATTCATTTCAGAAAAACATGACAAGAAAGTTATAATAAAATCTCAATAGTGGTTGATTTGGGGTAGTAGAATTATAAGTAATTTTTATTTTCTTCTGTTGTTTATCTGTATTTTACAAATTTTCTAAAATTAGCATGTGTTACTTTGGTATGAGAAAAATTAATTTTACATTTTAAAATAAATTGAAATATAACTTCGAAATGCTTAAGTGTCCCAAATACGGCCTGTTTTGCCTTCCCTGCCCTCACTAAAACATCACTTACGGAACTTTCTATAGCAATCTTCAATGATCCAAAGACGTGATTGCATATTTGCTTTTATTCTGCAATGAAGGTCTAATAACCCTGCATGAGCAATAAATAAAAGACAGGAAAGCCACCCATCAGAACACTTGCTCTCTACCTGGGCGTAGTGTAGGAGCTTCTCGGTGGCCTCGGGGTCTTTATTCCAGATGAGATCTTCACAGAGGTGGAGAAGGTCCTTATGGATGTCGTCATACACGGGGAGGTTGCCAGCATTCACGATCCCCATGTCCATGCCAAACTGAGGGAGATACAAAGAAAGATGAGAATCCCCAGTGACACTCTAGCCCAGGTCTGCAAACTTCTTCTGGGGCCAGAAGGACACAGTCAGGCCATCATGTCTGTCGCAGCTACTCAGCTCTGCCACCGCAGCACAAACGCACCACAGACAACCCGCAAGTGAGCGGCTGCGGCTCTGCTCCAAAAAGGCTTTATGCACAGAAACCAGCAGCGAGCCAGAGTGGGTCTGTGGGTTTGCCGGTTTCAAGGGAACAGGTGTCCGACCGTACCTGGATTGCATGGTAAAGGAAAACCCCATGCATTGCTTCTCGAATGGCTTCCATTCCTCGGAAGGAGAAGGACAAGTTGGAAAGACCACCACTTATTTTGGCTCCGGGCAATGTTTCCTGGCAAAAATTAAAGAAGTGAAAAGATTACCCTATTTTGCCAAATACAGCAATCGCATCCCTTAAGCTTTATACATGAGTGGAAAGAGAAAAAAACATCAAGTTCAAGGTTCCCACTGCGTCTTATGACAATATCAAGCATTAGCACATATGTAGAACAGGAACTCCCACTCAAGCACGAACGGGCTCAAGCACAGAGGGAGACATCCTCCACTACCAAGCACTACCAGGACCCAGCAGTCCTGCTTCCAGGCGCGTCCCACAGAGACGCTCGTGTACGTGAGCCCAAGATACACATACGGGAACGCTCGCGGCAGCACTGCTGGCCATGTCCAAAAACGGGAACAAACCTAACGTCTATCAACAGCAGAATAGTTGACTGTGGAATAATTGTGCAACGAAACAGCACACATTAACAAAAACAAACAACCTACAGCTAAGGCACCAATGAATCTTGAAAACGAAGTTGGGTAAAAGGCATAAGAATCTTAGATTCTATTTCTATTAAGCTCAGAAACAGGCAAAACTAAATTATACTGTTTACACAGTTGAGTCTGTTACACAGTGATAATTATGTTCTAAAAAGTCATCACAAATGCCGAATCAAGGAACACTGAAAACCACTGTTTCTGAGAAAATATAGGTTTCAACTCCTGTGAGCCTCCGGCCACAAAACTGCCATCAACTGATAAATGTATAACCTTATTTTATGTGTGTTTCCATTTAAAGACATCTGTTTAATGGATCTGGTTGACTCACCCACCTGAGCTCACAGCCAGCAGCACTGCAACTCATGCCTTAACAAAGCTCCCTAACATGCACCTCCCCCGCAAGCACACCACGGCCTTCTTGCTCTGAGGAGCACCAGACTGCACTTCAGGGGCTTCTCAGAGAAACCGAGCACCGAGAAAAAGCTCAAAAAATAAATAAATAAATAAATAAATAAAGCATGAAAGGAACAACCAGGGGGATCGTTTTATGAACTACACAGATGTCTAACCAATGTACTGGGTACTTGAGGCTAATTAAAATTAATAATTAAAAAAAAAAGCATAGCACTAAACAGACCACGGAAAGGACATGTCTACAGAACGAGAGCTGAAGCAAGAAGCAGCACGTGTCCCTGTTGACTTCCGCTGGGAACGTGTGGGTCCAGCCACCCCCATTTTCCATCACTCTGCACGTGGTGTGTCCGAGAGGGACTGAGAGTGACCACCAGTACTGATATGGGGTCACAGATAAACCTTAGCGAGCAGGTGAATTTGCACATACAGAATCCATAGATAATTCAGATTCATTGTGCATAGGGAAATGACAAAGGTATAAAGAAAAGCAACAGAACTCAGGATGAAGGTGGAATCGGGAAGCGAGAGACACGGGCTCAGGCCACGTTCTCCTCAGGACCTAAGCGAGAGCTAATATTTGCTTCACAATTAATTTTTTAATATATTTTTCATGTATTCTCTAGTGTGTGTGTTATACTTCACAGTTTAAAATAACACATAAAAGAAAAATAATAAAGGGCCCTAAATTTCAGAAAACCAATTTACTACCTAAGAACAAAAATGTCAACATTCCAGCCAACAAATATACACATGTGTCGCTGAGACTGGCCACTGGAGCCATGTGGTAAGTCCGAGCGATGTCCTGGGTAGAAGAGAGAACACACCAGACTTACTTTAATGATCTTTGCTGCATGGATAAAATTAACGGCGTACAAGTTGTGTTCCTCCATCCCAGTACCAATGGTGAGGATGTTAGGGTCAAAAATGATGTCGTTTGGATTAAAGCCCAGTTTCTTCAGGAGCAGGTTGTAGGCCCGGGTGCAGATTTTGACTTTGACGTCCGTTTCTGTCGCCTGGAGAAAGGAGCAAAAGATAATAATTTGAAATAGAAAAATAAAGTGTTATCCATGAAAACAGAAGCACAATTCACTTGTCGAAAGCACATAAGCACCACTGCTTGGGGCTCATGAAGATCCAAAAGCCAAGCAGCCTCTAAACATTTATTGACTTGCCTCAGAGCAGGAGCTGCCTTAAAGTCCCTTTGTGTTTTTACAAGACTTCTATAAAAATCAAGCCTTAAATGCAAATATATGGTATATTAGTAAATCAGCTTCTAAAAAATACACACGCATGGTAAGGATTCAAACACCGCGAAGGAACAAATGCGAACGGCCCCCTCTCCCGACCTGCCCGCAGCGCCTTCACGACCCCCGCCCCCTGCACCACTGCCAGAGCTCCCGGCTCCTCCTGCAGGACTGCGCCACGCGGCGTGGAGGATGTGCGCATGTTCCCCACCTCCGGCCCCTCCCACCGCAGCGGCTGCTTCAGGTGCCTGACGTCAGGCACTTAAGTCACACGGGCATCGCTCTTCAAATAGTGACTCTAGAAAGGAGAGCACTGACTCCAGCAAGGCTCCCCATCACGCCTGGAATCAGGGCCCGCACCTCCCGTTTCATTGCCCCTCACGTGCTCCACTGTCCCACCCTGCTCCTTTCACACTGCTGGATTAATGACAGAGAAAGAAAGAAACGGAGAAAAACAGACAGGGAGGGATGCCAAGTACCTCCCCCCCAATCAGTACTGGTGGTCACTCTCAGTCCCTCTCGGACACACCATGTGCAGAGCAATGGAAAATTGGGGTGGCTGGACCCACACGTTGGAGTCTTGGGACCAAGAGCAGCTTACAGTCCCCACGTCCCCACCTCTGAGGGGAATCTGGAGAAGACTGTTTCCTATACACAAAGAATATAAGTATGATCCATCTGATAAGGAAAGGTCCAAGCGCAGGGACACACGGCCACTAAATCGTAGCCAGGGAGCGGTGACCTCTCTGGAGCCACGACAAAGGAGGCCCCTGAAACACAGAAACATGTCAGATTTCTAAAAAAGCTCAGAGAGGGTCAGGGGAGGAAACCAGAGAATCGAGTCCTCGGCTTGAGTCAATTACCTTCCACAGGGTAAAAATAAAGGGAAAACTAAGAACTACTGACTTCAGTTTCCTAGGACTATTTATAATACTGTGGTGAGTATCCTACTGAAAAATACAACATGTTTAGGTGAAAAACACTATCAAGTTATCTAAATTCAATGAAAAGGCTGCTTATGAGATAGAAATCTTAAAAATCACTACTGAAGAAAAATATATTCCAGAGGAAAAATACATCAAAACAACGCAAAATACCTAGTAATGGTCTGAAGAGTTTCTACTTAAGGAAAACTGTAAAACTTGATGGATTAGTAATCGGAAAGGCATACCAGGCTCCCAAATGACAAATCTGAATAGTGCCAAGATGCCAATTCTTCATTATTTTCTAACTTACGATTAATTAAATTTTAATCAATATCCCAATGGGGCCCTATTTCTTCATAAATTGGAAAATTACTCTCATATAATTTTAGCATAGGTAAATGTATTGAATGTAATGGATGCATTCATAGGATAATACTGATTATTCTTTTATGTAATTTACACACGTACAAACATAAAATAATATAGTCTCTTCTCCGATTATGTGATAATTATATTTCTAGGAAACCTTATTAAAAATTGTCATACAAAACAATCATTTCGATTAGTAAAGAAGAACTAACCCTAGAGAGTAGCGATGTCATTCTTCCCACAGAAATTTCAATAATAGAGGTGTTCTGTGTCTTGTTAAAGATGAGTTGATCAAACTACTAACCACAAACAAAAACACAGAAATAATTCCTATCTGACGCCCTAAGGCCAGCCCCCCTGTCATTGCTGGCCTTGACCGTGCAGTTTTGTTGTAACACGGATCACGAGCATAAACCGAAGACGGCAGCAGGTGCTGAAGCAGGGCGGGCGAGCCTTCCTCCGCTGTTTAGTCCCAACGGCGACTTTCATTGCAGAGAGGTGCTTTCTCCTTGTCACCGGTGGTGTCATCCAAGCAAAGCAAATCTTGATTCTTAACTGGTTCGTGCTCCCAACAGCCCCGGGAGAACTCAGCTCACAGAAGACATGTCTTTATACCGAAATATCCGTATTGTTGGTTTCTGTACTTTGCAAGTGTATGAACTTTTCGCTTTGCTCTTTGTAAGTTTCGATACACGATCGTACAATGAGCATGTCTATGATCATGTAGAAAAAATACTTGTAATTAGTAAAAGCAGTTTTTAAAAAGGTATCTTTAATTCCACTGCCTTACACCGACATTTATTTTCCTTGACAGCATTTTCTTCCACTTTTCGCAAATGTAGTTTTTACGCAGTCAAGTACGCAGTGTCTATATGATTTTTGGTTTTATATTTTTTATTTGTATTTGTAAGCACTGTCATGCTGCTCCAAAACTTCATAATTAATATTTAAATAACCTGGGTAATATTCCAACAGACCGATGTAACCTAAGTAATCAATTTCTCTTCAGACAAGCATTAAGGTTATCTTCAAGAAAGCTGGTGGAAAATCTTTGTATAAATAGTATTCTTATGCTGCTGAGTCCTTTTACTGAGATAATTTCCCAGAAATGAGATCATTAGCTCAAAGAGTATGAACATTTTTATCTCCTGACAGGTATTACGGTGTCTTTCAAAAGTGCTGTCCCAGTTCATGCTACACTCTCCAATGAATGAGGCTTTCTGTTGACGACCCCCCCACCTCCACCCCAACCCTGCCAGCCCGGATCATTTTAAGTTTACTTTTCCCAAGTTAGGAAGGGAAACATTACCTTAACATTGCTCTAATTTGCATTTCTTTCATAACCAGCAAGTTGAAATTTTTTCCCTGCATTTTTATTTGTGGCCACATTCAACTCTAAATGGGTAAAGCTCGTTCTCAGACAAAATCGAGCACCAGCAGCGCTAACAGACGAAGCCTGGGGATAATCCAGCATGTGGAAACTGGCGCCAGTCTTCAAGCCAGACTCCATCTCATCCTAGGCATTTGACCTTGGCTCACAGTAAAATAAGGCAACAGCTACCCCAGGTGGCTGCCACAAGGACTAAATGAGATAAACTGCTGGTGGTTTTCAACTACATTTATACATGAGAATCACCTCTAAGCCTTTAAAATCACAGAAGCCAGGTCTCGCCCTAGACCAAAGGGGTCAGAAACTCAAGGACTAATGCCCAGGGGTGCGTGTGTTTTTTAAAGCACAGGCAGTGTCCACCCTCCCCTGTGGGAAAGCTTCTGCTTTACGCTCAGGTGACACACGGCAGAGCCACAAGGCACACAACAGTCCACTCTATCCAAAGCTCACCTCACTCCCGACTCCACTGAAAACCACGCAGTCAGACTCCCAGCAGCCCCTTGCCCAGTGCCTGCAATCTGCACTCTGACATCCTGCCTTCTCTCCCCGGTGGTCAGCCAACTGTCCCCCCGCCCACTCGCACACCAACTGCCAGCCCCCAAGTCCCACGGACCTGGCAAATGCCCCCTTTCTCCCAATGCACCAACTCCCCCCTCT
>NW_024352947.1:3160476-3434801 GCF_902729225.1 Pteropus medius | reverse complement strand
TCCTATCTATCTCTGGTTTCCACCCTATTTCTCTGTTCCCCTTTACAGCAAAACTCAAAAAATTCGTTTATACCTGCTGCCTCCAATTTTCCAATCCTCTCCTGAACCCACTCCAACGTCACTTTCGTCTCCTTGGAAACGGTACCGCAAGGCCACACACCGGCCCATCGCTAGTCCAGTGTAAAGTCTTGGTCTCATCTACTTGCTCCGCCCGCAGCTCTTTAAAACAGCTCGTTGCGCCCAGGAAGCCTGTTCTTGAACTTACACGCCAAGCGACCGTCCCTTCCGGTCCCTGTCCTACCCGGGCTGCTACTCTCACAGGGTCTCCTCGAGTCCCCAACCACGGGGCACTGAGCTCCCAGGCCCCTCGGTCCTAGGGCCTCTTCGCTGCAGCCACCCCTTTGCTGAGCTCAGTCACCCCAACTGCGTGCCGATCACGCCCAAGTAAGGAAACACCATCTTCGAGGCAGATTTTGCCCGTGAAACCCTGGCTCATCTGCGCGACCGCACAGCCCGCACGCCACGGTGAACACGGTCTGGCCAAACCCAAACTCCTCCTCACCGCCCAGTCGGCCTCTCCCCGTCTTCCGTCCTCTCAACGGCCCTGGCCAAAAAGCCCTGGAGCTGTCCCTGAGTCTGCTTTCCCTCACGACCCATGACCAACAGTGAAGGCGAATCCCACTGGCTCTATCTACCTTAAAAATACATCTAGAAACACATGAGCAGAGCAAATGCCAGAACTGGAAAATAGGAGGGAAAAGATAAAAAATGTACGCAAAACATCCATTATCTATCTGTATATTACCCATGAAAAGAGGTTGAAACGATTCAAGGAAACGTCCTATGACTGCGGCCATTGGTCTCCCAGCTGAGTGCTCAACTTAACGGAAGCCTCATCATCCTGAGATTTCTGAGCGCCATGAACACAGACAATCCAAGGAGCATCCAGAAAACGGGCAAAAAACGAGGTTTCCCGAAAAGAACCGAGGGTTAGCACAGCACTGCCTCCCTACCGTTACCAGTGGAAACCAGACCAACACTTTCAACACAGAGAACATAATTGCAAGCTTGTAGGTCTACACCCATACAATCGTCAATGAAGTATAAAAGAAAGCCATTTTCAGACATAGAAGATTTCCAAAATATTTACTGCCCTGTTTTCTTTCACAAGCAGCTATGGTGGATGCGCTCCACCAAACGAGAGATTAAACCAAGAATGGGCAAATTACCGGATCTGGAAACCTCAAGAGAGAGGCGGGAGGAATGAACCCCCAGGATGAAGGTGAGGGACAGTTCACAGTGACAGCTGTGCAGCCAGCATACAGAGCAACCTTTCCAGATCGTGTCGGAAGACCTGGAGAGCGAGCCTTCAAGGAGTTAAAACAAGCATGGCACAGGGAGTGCAGCCGGCATTGACATACTGGCCAGGTGGAAAACCAGAGGGGAGAAGGAGCCATTGGGGGATCATTTTATAAACTATATAAATGTCTAACTAATGTACTGTATACTTGAAGCTAATTAAATAAATAAATTTATTTAAAAAAAAATTAAAACAACAGTCTACTGAACCTGTTTGGATACATTAGATATTGGAAATTAACGCAACTAGAAGATACTTTAAAGAAAAAAAGTATATAAGAAACAAAGCAAAAGAAAAACTGTTGACTTCATAGGAAACAAGCAGGGAAGGGAGAGAAACCACTGTGCGCGACCACGCATGTCTCAGCTTTTACACCGCGGAAGCACATGGCACCAAAATCGTTTGAACTACGTGAAAGATGGGAAATAAAAGTGAAGGAGTGTGGAGCCGGGGCAGAGGCTGGCGAAAAAGCCAGATCCTCAACCACTGCAGGAAGGCAATAAACAGTGACTCCAACCGGAACACGAAGATACGAGGGAAAGGCTGCAGAAATCACCCAGCAAAGCTGAACGTGGCTGCGTCTGGGAATCTGAAGGGCCGGGGGCTTCCGTTTCTCCTAAAAAGCTTTACAGAACTTTGTCTATTTAACTATCTGCATGCGCATCTTTGGTAAAAATACAAACTATGTCAAAAGGTCTCAGCTGACTGAACCAGGAGTGGAAGATGGCTAGACACTTCCTTTCAGGACCACTTAACAGCACGTGTCAAGTGTGAATTGCACTCCGTGACCCCGCAATCCCACATCTATGAAGCGACTGAGAAAATCACTGTGCGAGGAGAAAACGGCTGCATGAATTAGGAGATTCACTGGCCATCGTTCATTCTACGGAAAAAGTTCATTCTACGGAAAAATTAGAACAACTGTGATTTCATTCAACAATAGGCAAAGTAAAACCTAGACATGCTGGAATATAAGGTGATCATAAAAGATGGAGTTATACTCCATGGAGTAAACTTGTATCTACTAAGATGGGAAGGTGCTAACCTGCTGTGGAATGAGGAAGGCAGGTGCAGTCTCATTTATGCAAAATTTTCAATTTGCTAGAACCTCTTCTGCTCTCTCCCTAAATGCCACATGGCTTTGTTTTGTTCAGGTTTTCAAAATTTCCTCCTCAGAAGGGCTTTACGAGACCATCATTTCTAAAACAGCCCACTGTCCTCGAACAGCCTCCCCCTGGGATCTTGACCAGCCCTTCAGCGCAGACCCCGATCAATGACACCAGATGTGCCAGGCTCGAATCCTAGCATTTGCCACCAGTGTGACAACAGTGAGTCATGTAATGTCTCTGTGCTTTGGTTCCTCACATGGAATACAAATATATATACCTACCAATATTTTGGGAGGAAAAACTGATGTCACATGTGTAGTGTGCCTGATTAGTAAAAGTAAAGGTTCAATATATGCTCATTATCAAAATTACATTTTTTGCACTCTACTGAATTATTTGAATTTTTCTCAAGATGAAAATACATCTTTAATAACTATGTATGGTGCCAGGTGCTTACTAGACTTATTGGGCTGTTCGCTCCATAAGGTATATAAACGTCTAATCACCATGTTGTACACCTGAAACTAATATATTATATATGTCAATGGTAATTAAAAATTTTTTTGAATTTTTAAATACAGAAAATATCTTTTGTAGAAAAACAATAACAGTTTTGTTAAAAACTATTTCATTTTAAAAATACAAAAAACAGAGAGGAGGAAAAAGATGTATCATCCCACCACTTGTCAACTACATAAATAAGAAGCCATCATGTCCCCACCAGAGACTGTCCCCTCCCTCCAGTTAGCAACTGCCGAATTTTTTTCTTTGCTTTGACGGACACATACACCTATATAAACTCTCCTTTTACTGAATACAACCAAGATCTGTCACTTGTTTTTTTCACTTTCGATCTACTGCAGACATGGTCCCGTCACCTGGTCCCGTCACCTGGTCCCATCACCTCATCCTTTCCGCTGCTGCATGGCCCTCTGTGCGGCAGGTAGCAGGACACGCAGTGTTCTCAGCTTTCTGCCACTGCAACGCTATACTGTATGCGAACACATACCCCACACTGTCAGTCTGTTACAACGTTCCCAGGACTGGCTGAATCACAAGGCACGGACTCTTAAAGTTGTTTTAAATTAAATATTGAATAGATACAAATATACTTGTAAAGGTCACGTGACCTATGAAACAATAATACAATGATCACTGCACACCCATCGCTCCGCTGAACTATCACTGTTTGGAACTTCCCTATGCCCCTCCCCAATGCCATGGCAGGTGTCATTTATCAACCTTTTATTAATTTTTCTATTTGCCAAAAAAAAAACCCCCAAAAAACTAGTATCTCGTTATTGCTTTAGTTTTTATTTCTTTAATCATTATAAAATGTGGTATCTTTTTATAGGTTTTTATTTCTTTAATCATTATAAAATGTGGTATCTTTTTATTGGCTATTTGCATTTCCTTTCTATAAATTATTTTTCTTTGTCCTCTCTTCTGGGTTGACCGGGGCATTTTACTTTCTGATTTTAGAAACTGCATGTTGGGGACACTAACCCCCCACTTTGCTCATGTTGAAACAGCACCCCGTCTTTCACCACCAAGTTTCACACTGTTATGTATGCAGCTCTCTCAATTTTCTGCCTTCCCATGTTTAGACGAATATTTTCCCAAATATCTTTTAGAATTTTGTTTTTTATATTTAGATCTTTAATTGATATAGACTTTACTTTAGTATATGGTGGGAAATGGAGCTCTAACATTGTTTTCTTCAAATGCATATCCAGTTGTTCCAATAGCATTTATTGGCTAATTCCTTTCTCAACTGATATAAAGACTTTCAGGTCAAATTTTTATATACACAGGTATGTACGTGTACGTGTGTCTACGTACGTATATGTGATACTATGGTGTACACACACACACACACACACGCACACATACACAGCTGTTTTGGACTCCATTTCCTCCTGCTGCTCTGTCAAGCCTGTGGAACACCATGGAGCTTGGTCAAAAGAAACCACTCACTTGTCCCTCTTCATCAAAAGCCATGACGACCACGGCAGCTCCAAACTTCTTGATCCTGCTGGCCTTCTCCAGGAAGTCGGCCTCCCCCTCCTTCAGACTGATGCTGTTGACGATGGGCTTCCCCTGGCAGCACTTCAGCCCAGCTTCGATCACAGCGAAATTGGAAGAGTCGATACACAAGGGCACCTGAGGTCACAAAGGAGGAAAATCACAGAAAGACAAGTCACCACAAATTCCCTTCCAAGGGCTCCGAAACAGTCCCCATCTCTTCCTTAGAAAAACAATAGACAAGTAATAATAGTGAGAGAGACAAGACTTTAATGTTAATGTGCTTGTTCTTAAAGTCTAAAACACTTGGAGCAATTCCAGTCGGACGAGAGGCTCCGAGCGCAAAGGGCCCGACCTGTCTAACTCAGACCACACTGAACTCCGGCATGGGACAGCCGAGTGGGCTCGCCGGCTCCAGTGCTAGTTCACACGCTCAAGCGCCTCTGCCCTGAAGCCAGCACCGCACAGGAGTCCCACATCCCTGCTCTGACTCCGGAATTGACCGTTAGCCTCACGCCCTCTGGAACAGTTATTCAAATTCAATTTTCTCTTTGGAGAATCAAGTTCCTGACTGGAAAAAAAAAGTTTTACTGTTAGAGAGCAAAAGCAGATGTCATCTTCAACAGATGCACATAACTAAGGTCAAGGACAAAACCGAAAGGCGCAGATGAGAACAGGCTCCCTTTCGTTACCCTCCGTGCACTCACGCCTGTGTTCCAGGAAAAGCGGAAGGGCTTCAGGGAAGGATAAGGCAGCTGACCTAAGCTTCATTATGTAATGAATTCATTCAACGAATAATCAAGTGACGACCATGCTACGCCCCTTGCTAGATTCGGGGCCACTGGTAGGGCAGACAGGGCCCTGGCTTCCCCAAACTTATGATTTAACAAGTAATGGCAAAAGGAATGGGAGCACAGGCTGCCATGAAAGCGTATTCCAGGGGCACCGAACCTGACCTGTGACACCGGGGAGGCTGGAACGGAGAGTCAGGAAGAGGGGCCCCCGGCAGTCAGCTCCTCCTTAAGGCACAACACCAAAGGGGAGCAGAACAAGCAAGGAAGCCATGGGTTTGGCTCTTTCCTAGCATACTAGTAATGGCAGGTGTGCTAGGCAGAGTCAAATACAACAACAGCAGACCAATGTTTTAAAGCACTTGCTGACAGTCTGGTGTCCTGAACTTGCTGGTAAAAATGTGCTGGTCAAACACTTATGGTCTACCCCAACTGTTCAAAATTTGGTCTCAAATTTTAGAAGTAGGTCAAAATCAGGAAGAATTAAGAAAAAAAATTCTGATATCAGTCAGAACGTTGAGTAATTAATAATGTCTTAAGTTACACGGGCTCCTTCACAGTTAACAAGGTGTTTTTATCTTTACAATCCACAAGTCAGACAAAACAGGCATGATTATTCCCATTTCAGAGATGAGAAAGGAAACTACAGTCTGTGGACAAAAACGGGGATCTCTGGAAAGTGACCTCACAGGATGACCGGATCCTAATTCCTAACTGGGCAGGTCATGGCATGCAGTCAGGCCCCAGGTATATAACTTTTTTACTAAAAGGTTTATCTTGCCTTAAGCAAAACCTGCCCATTGTTTCTGTGCATGTAGGTTAACACACCTTAGAAACGCCCACTCTCTCGAGAGCACAGAATCTTGCTAAATAACTTTCCTGTAATCCAGTGTCTGTCTTGCTTTCTCCCGCCTTCCCTGTAACCTTCCTTAATTCCAAATGCATAAAAGAAACTGCGAAACTGTCATTCTCCAGAGCACTTGAGATCTTGCTTCCCAGCACTGTCGTCAGTTTGGAGCAAATAAAATCTTACACAAATCCTCTCTTGGTTTCCACGTCCTTATGCTGACAGGTCAACAGTTGCTCGACTCGCCTGGGACTATCAGGCGGTGTCTGATCCCCGCCCACACAGCCCTTTTCTTGCTACTTGCCTGAAAACAACTGCTCCCCCTCTGACACTGACTCTGAGCTAGTCACCTAGCTTCTCTATACCTTAACTTCACAAAATATTTACTCCCAGGGAGTGATGAGGCTTTTAAATAAGGAGTTTTAAGACATAAATGAAGGACGGGTTCATGTAATTCACTGCTTACCACAAGACTTCTAACTTAAGCTTTTGCTGAAACCTAATAAAAAAAACTGGCAGCCCTATTCTCTTAAAGCCCTAGGAAGTTTATTTTGAAAAAGAACTTCAAAAATCACTCCTCATCACAAATTGGGTGGTAGAGCAATGAAGTGAGATTTTTAAAGTTTTTAGAATCAATCCCTTGAAAATTTTTTGACAACACAAAAATTAACTTTCATCTTTCAAAGGACAAATGTAAAAGCTGACAGAATGCCTGATTTAATCGTTTTATGATTTTTGTCTTACTCTGAAAAGCCTAAAAAGGTCTCTTCTTCCTGTGGCAGTTCCCTTGTCTATTGTAGGAACGGAACGAACGATTTCATGGAAGGGCGAGCATGTCCTTCAGAGACACGAAAAGTGGGTTCTTAACCTATCCTGACATCAGAGGACAACTCAGACAATACCTGTGACGAATTCCAGAAGCCTTGAAAGCACCCAAGCTGAAGTTACGTCTCTCTGAAGTCTGGTTTTTGGTTTGAAGTCAAGCTAACAGAAATAAGTGAGAAAACTGACAACCCGAAACCACTGGGTTTTCGACGTAGGAAACCAAAAAACCAGTTTGTGAGATGATGGATCAATGTGACAAATGACAAAGTTAAATGAGTGACAGAGACACGTAAATTCCCTCGATGAATAAAAATTTTGTGCGACCTTGGCAATGTCGGGCTCGGAAGCAATGAAGTTGCAGAATCTGGTCATTGCGCTGGGACCATCCAGCATGCCATCGTCCACGTTGACGTCCAACACCTGGGCGCCCATCTCCACCTGCACCTTGGCAACACTGAGCGCTTCCTGAGGAAAGAACGCAAGAGCGGGCCGCACGAGGGCGGGGGAGTCAGGACAAGGCTGACCACGTGACCTCGCGCCGTCCCCAGCTGTCCTTTCGGATTAGACTCAGGGCTGCTCCCGCCCAGCCATCACCCCAGGTGAACCTCCTTCAACATCTCTCCCCACGTCACTGCACTACACGGAACCCACCGAGGCTGTTTTCCTCCCCAGCCTGGTGGCCGGGCCCCGTGACCCGGCCCTGTCTTTTCACCCCGCTGTTCTCCCCAGAAACACGTCCTGATGGACGCAACAGGTTTTATTTTGGTAAAGTCTTCAGAACTGTACACTTCGTAGCGTGATTTTTTCTTTGCCCGAGAAAACCAGATAGAAATGTTTAGCAATCACTGTGCTGGAACAGGCATGAGACCCTTTGGCATATGCCACAAGGAAAGACCATTTACAATTACCCACGGTCACACAGGGCAAAAGGGTCACAATAAAATTCGGCAAATTAAAAACCGTTTTTAGTGCCAGCAACGTGTTAAATACAGTAAAGAAGAGAAAGACGTGTAAGTCGTAATCACTGTTCCTGAAGGCCTTGCATCGAGTTGGGGGCCTATGACACAGTCACAGAGAAAGCTACCGGCACTGCCATACAGTGTATGTCACATGCCAAGACCACCTAGACACCAGGAACAGCAAGGTCTCTGTCAACTGCAATGGAGAAAGCTCCCTGAGGGAGGGTCTTCAGCTGGGCCCTGGAGGGTGGACTAGGGGGTGGGTGAACTGGGGGAGGCAGAGACGGGTGGCAAGAGCCTGGTCAGACCAGGGGTCGAATGACTTGGAAAACAGATATGTCAATACCCAAGAGAGGCATGGACTAGACTCTGCTTCATGAGAGTCGCAGAATAGCGGCTTGGAAGTCCAGCCTTTCCAAACCGGCTCAGAAAGACGAAGTGAATCATTTAAGGATGTACAAGGTGAGTGAAGGAACAGGACTAGAACTTCCTTCGGGTCAGCACTCGGATTCTCAAGGGGTCACTAACTCCTGGGAAACAGAACCGAATGAGGACGCACTCCCGCCCGCCCTCTCCCTGCTTCTGCCTCCGCCTCCTCCCGTGTCCTCCAGGCAGTGAGGACACAGTGACTACGGGTCCGGCTTTGTGGACTTGGGGTCTGTCATTACTTGCTGTGAAACAGCAGCCTCTGATTGCACATCTGTAAAGAGGGAATAACGGCACCTATTTCATAGGGCTGTGAAGATTAAATGAGTGATGATGCAAAACACTTAGCACAGTGACTGGCACTGAGACCTTGTTAAACGACAGACATCATCACTCTTACCCATTTGCTTCTTCTTAAGATGCCCTTTTCTCAGTAACCAATCTACCAGATTTGAGAGCTAAAAGGGACACCACAGAATGGTCATAAGAATCAAAACAAGGAGAAACACTGCCAACTGAAGAACACTACAAAACTATGAAGGGTCATTATGATTCAGAAGGGAACAAACATGAACGAGCCTCCTGCAATGTTCAGATGACAGGGCAGGAAGGGAAGGCAGTTTGGTCCCTAAGTGGAGAAAACTAAATGACCGCCTAAGGAATCTGGATTTTGTCCCAGGTGCTAAAAAAGTCACCTGTGAAAGCTCCTGAACCGGGGAGGGCCATGAAAGAAGCATATGGTGGCAGTGAGCAGTAACAGGAATGAGAGAATGCCAGCAACCAGGGAGCCAGGCTGTGCCCATGTGCCACCGAGGGCACCTCCGAGAGCGGCTGCAGAGAAGCAGTCGACAGGTCCATAAAGGACGATAGACGGGCCCCTTCTTCATGGTTAAATGAAGTCTGCTTTGATAGTAGTTTCTAGAAGATCTATTTCCCAAAGGTTGCAAAACATGAGAGTGAGAGAAGTTTAATGATAAAATAAATCATTACAGCACAGACCAATTTTTAACTTTGTAATTGCATAAGAAAAAAAATCTATCCACATGTTTAGGGCAGTTTCTATTTGGCTTGAAGTTTGCTCACCCACAGAGTGACTGAGCTGAAAAATACTATGGCTAAACTGTCATGTGAACTTTCCAAGGCAGGGGCCAATTCTTTCTTGTGTGTTTGCCTGATTATTTCAGTCTACAGCTAACAGAATCAATAATTCCACGTTAGTCAGAGCTCGATGTGGTCATGAGGAACTGAAGAGGAATTTTCTTGGCTTTCCTTTTCTCTAGAAAGATTTGTAAGAAGCCAAAATGAAGAGTCTTCTCAAATTTTTAAACTTATCTCACAATTATCAGAAATAGAACCTCCCATCTTATCGCACTTCATACTCCAAATGCAGCACTTTTTGACAAATAATGACAACAGCGGCTTCGGTTTTCCGAAGCCTCGCCCTCCCGCAGCCCAGCCTGCTGCAAATGCGCATGACGGTTCTTCTCACACTTCCCAGCAGCTCTGCTAAGGACACGATCAAAGGCTGCCTGAAGAGCTGTCATCTGCACGCTGTCCAGCCAAAAACATGGCCAAAGCCTCCAGGGTCGCCCTGAGATGCTCACTTCGTAGCTTCCGGCCATGACGAGTTTCGCGAACTTCCGGGACCCGGCCACGTTACAGCGTTCTCCAATGTTAACGAAGTTGGTGTACGGTCCGATCCTGAAGGGCTCCAGGCCTTAGAAGAAGAAGCATTTTGAAAATGTTCTGAAAACATACATGGCAACAGGAGACAGAAGGAATACAAACGTTTCACGCGAAAGTTAAGAAGTGTCTGTGCCACCGCCCATCTGATGAGCCAAGAGATCCCACGTGGAAATGGGACCTTCACCTTCGCCCCCATAGGTATTTAAACTGTGTTGTTGCAGCTACATTTATAACCAGAACTCTCCAAAGAGGAAATATTTCAGGGATTTAAAATGCAAATTTCTCTAAAGAGCTGAATGAGCTCTGAGAAATAAGGACAGATCATCATCGTATCCTTATTTAACCAAGTCTGGGGCAAAAGCCATGACGTCAGAATCCAAAGGCCGACTGCAGAGCTGTCCACGCAGACGTCAGCTTGAAGCCTGGAGCGAGCTTTCTTAATCCCACCAGCTTTACCACGTCTCTTCGATCCAAAGTTCAAGACCTGTAACCAGCAAGGCTGAACGGGGTCAGGACGCTGGCCCAGGCTGAGCCCAGGGACACAGGAGTCACCGGGCAAGTCCACACTCATGAGCCGGCTCTGCACAAGCCACCTGGGCTCTCTACACCTCTGCCCTTACTGCCAAGAGCCAATAACATCTGCCTTGTTAAGGGTCAATTTAGGGGCAAAATCAGATAATAAATGTGGAAACGTTACACTGAGGTAAAACAACCTACAGTGTAAAGTATCACGCAGAAGACGCCTTTAACCATTTTGTTCTCCTCGTCACATTTAATGTATTCGGAGAGGGTCTTGCTGGACAGCAATGGGCAGGCTCTGGGGACAGCCAGCCTCAGGTTCAAGGCCCTCCCCGCCATGTTGGTGAGCAATGGGGCAACTTCTCTCACAGCCTCCAAGCTTACAAAATAGAGACAGTAAAACTATCTGCATCATAATGTGAGTGTGAAAATGAGTCTAGGTACACTGACAGACGTGGAATTAGCACCAGCAATCATAGCTGCTGTTGTTAATAAAAGAAAATGGCTTTTGAGTCCTTTGCCAAAGCACTGATTGAAGAAGAGATAAATAAGAGGGAGAAAAAAATAATGAGCACAGATGGGTGTTTGGTCAGTGACTGGGAGACTGTCTCTTCCCAGGTTGGGCTTGTGATTGCCTGTCCTGCTGGTAAGGACTCTCCTAGCCTGGCCCCTCTACCAGCCGCAGGCCACTCCCGATCCCCAGCCAGACCCTGAGGCTAGCAGGGCAGGCAAGCAGGGATGCAGGCATTTAAATGTTGAAGAGAACCGGCCCTAAGGGCATTTCACACAAAGCACTTCGGATCTATTAGCACTGTGAAGTAGCTGCTTTAAAAACTACATTTTTCACAAGTATGCAATTTATAAAAGAACAATTTAAAAGTGTGTGGTTGCTATACCGAACTACAAAGTTTTTGTACAGCAAAGGAAACCATCAACAAAAGACAACTGACTGAATGGGAGAAGATATTTGCTTCTATCTGATAAGAGGTTAATATCCAAAATATATTAAGAACTCATACAACTCAACAACAACAAAAAAATCTAATTAAAAAATATGCAGAAGACTTGAACAGATATTTCTCCAAAGAGGACATACAGATGGCCAACAGACATATGAAAAGATGCTCAAGGTCCCTATAATCAGAGAGATGCAAATTAAAACCACAGTGAGATATCACCTCACACCTGTCAGAATGGCTGCCATCAATACATCAAAGAACAACAAGTGCTGGCGAGGACGTGGAGAAAAGAGACCCTCACACACGGCTGGTGGGGCTGCGAAGTGGCACAGCCACTATGGAAAGCGGTCTGGGGGTTTCTCGAAAAATTAAAAATGGATACGCCTTTTGACCCAGCAATTGTACTTACAGGTATTCATCCAAAGAAAACTCAAACAATAATTCGTAAAGATACATGTACCCCTGTGTTCACTATCCTATCACACCTCTGTGACAAAGCCACTTCTTGGGACAAGGAGTGTGTCACAAACCATAAACCCCTCTTCCTCTAACCTCACCCTCTGCCTTTGGGACCTAAGAAGAAAACAGCGCAGCCTCACACTCACTGGGATTAAGTCTATGCAGCAGGTTCTGAGTGAGGAAAGTAGATATTACTACTGCTGGCACTCGTATTTTATTTTACTTTTTTTAGGACAAAAGGAACAAAAATATCTCAATTCAGAGAAATGTTAAATTCCAAATTATTAGGGTGCATAATCCTCAAAGTGTGCGATTTGCAGGTTCTCTAAAAATCTACTTATATGGTTTTGTTTGATTTTTTTTTGCTTAAAGGTCTTAAGAATGTCATTAAAGTGTTGTGGTAAAAATATAAAATTTAAAGTTATTTTCTAATAGTTGGCATGATGAACTACCTTACCATTGTTCCTTATTTGAACATCGAAACTCATTTTTAAAAAGGGAGGCTGAACAGAACAGCTGAGAACAACCAGAAAAATATACGCAACTCCTTGTAAAGTCCTGAACACACGACAAATGTTAAGACCACAACAATAATGTCTTAAAAACAAAATTTTCTAGGAGGAGGCTGCTGTCATTAGGAAACACTGAGCCCTGACAGTTTGGAATTCTCAGTACCTAGTAGCAGATCTGATGGTGAGACTCCTTAGGCTGTGGTCGAGAGCATGTTCCCAAAACAGTGCACGGGGCCGACAGGATCAGGCGGTTCTAACCCTGACCAAGGGTGACGGGCAGTCGCCTGCCTTTCTTCACGTTTCCCCAGAAGTTAGTCACCCCAGAAAAACATAGGGTTCTTCTCTAGAATTCACTTAAGAGCCGAGAACAATATCTACTCCTCCTTGACGTAATAAACAAGTGGTTGGCACAAACATCACCACCACTCAGGATAAACATACCAAAGTTGTCTATGACGGGTTTCCAAACCCACACAAATCATGTCTTTCATAACTTACCAGCCAGCAACATGTGCCCTTCAAAAACGGTGGCAGGTGGAACTCGAGGCTTACAGTTTTTCACAGCTTCAGCAATCTCCCTGAGTTGAAAGAGAAAACACTATATCCATTAATTCAGAATAAAATAAAATTAAGCTAATTTCCAGCTATGAAATTAAATCTATTTAACACAATTATGCACATAATTATATACCTAGTTCCAAATGTGCGGCAACAATTATGCCTTTTAGTTTTCTCAGTAATGCAGAAAATGAATCCCTAAACCCAGCCTTCTGTATCTGCCTGGTCTGCCATGTGCTGACTGTACCAGCTTCTGCCTCAGAATGCGAATCTAGAGATAGGTGACAATTTGTGTAAATGGAAACTGGCTTTAATGGATTATGTCTTTGGCCAATCTGGAAAAATCTGGCTACTCCACTAAATTTATCAGGACCAGAATGAGCTGCTCACTCTCCTGTCTCCCAAATCAGTATATACACCCATGCATACACACGTACACAGAGACTAATGGACAAGGAGACGTATACAACTATGTATATAAACACATACATATTGTCTAAACAACTCTTTTTAAGAAGAGGTAACCTTAAAAACAAAGAGATCCAAAGATAAGCTACATTCAACTACTGATAGCTTTCAGAGATTATTTAAAGATGTTTAAAATATCATATAGGCTCTTAATGGAGTCTATCACAGAAGTCAACAAAAGCAGTGAAATATCAGATAATTCAACATAGAGAACATAATGATACGCATGAAAACAGACTCAGAAAGTGAGACGGCTGGCTCAAAACATGATCACCAGCCACTCTAGGGAAATAAACAAACCATCCTAAACTGTTCTATTCCACTGAATTCCAATCCTCTCGGAAGCCACAAAATTGCAAGGACTGACACACAACGTCACCAAAACGCATGGATTTGGGGGGTAGGAGGGACACGACGGCCTTCCTCATGCACTCGCTCAGCAACGTGGACTAAGCAACGGCTGTGTGCCAAGCAAGATGGAGACACCACTCCTGACCTCAGGTGCTTGAGGTCTCATGGTCTTTTCCTTCATGAGAGAGCCTAATGGAGACAGGTATCTGCCCACAATATATACGGGCTGTCTCACCTATCAGTCGGGTACTTACGGGTAGAATATTATCAAATCTGAGATTTGCTTTACAATAGTCTAAGGGAAAAAGAGTTGGGGAATGGGTAAAATAAGACTAGCGAATGCTGAAAATTATGAAAACTATGATAGGCACACAGGGATTCATTTTATTTTGGGAATTTTTCGTAATATAAAGGTATCTTAGTTTGCTAGGGCTACTATAATGAGGTACCACAGACTGAGTAGAGTTTAAATAGAAACTCATGTCTCAACATTCTGGAGGCTACAAGTCTGAGGTCAAGGTCAACAGTGCTGATTTCCTCCCAGGCCTCTCTCTCTCTGGCTGGTCTTCGCCCTGCGTCTTCACATGGTCCCTTCCTCTGCCTGTGTCTCTGTCCTAATCTCCTAATCTCCTCTTCTTGTAAGGACAGTGGTCACACTGGATCGGGTCTACCCCTGTGACCTTATTTTACCTTAGTTACCTCTTCAAAGTCCCTATCTCCAAATACTGCCACATTTGGAGGGGGTTAGGACTTTAACGCATGGATTTGGGGGGTAGAAGGGACACGATTCATCCTGTAATGAAGGTAAATTGCTGGAAGTCACCGTCACCTGATATGATCCGGAGTCGTACCACAGCACCCGCCAACGATGTTGACCAGGCCGTTCGCAGCAAAGTCCTGCATTTGGGAAAAGAAAGTTTCAAGGAGTTCATCTGAATTCTAAATTCGCCACTACCAATTCAGCAGAAAAGAGACCTACATTTCCTGAATAACTAATTTTATGTTAAAAGAAGAGCTAAACACACCTAAGTCTAGATACAAAGCTTTTAATGCCCTAGGTATGAGGTTAAAAACAGAGAACAGTTCAGATACTATGAAATCTTTTATACCTTTTAAAATGCAATGAGATATTTACTTAACTGATCACAATACAATTTTTACTCATATGCTGAGCTGAATGATTATAAGCTGAATAATGCATTTTCGACAACGCAAAGTTTTTAACTCTAGATTAATTAAAAATTCTAAAGAATTAAAAATTCAATTCCTCAGATACGACAGCCACATTTCAAGTGCTCCAACCACCCTACGTGGTAGTAGCTACACAATGGACAGTGCGAGTCCAGCATTTAGCCATACCAACAACACAGCTGAGAGGAAGGTCTGACCGCTAAAAATGTATGGCAATCTAAGGACGGAGTCGGAAATGGTTGAGGAGAGAATGGCAGTGAGCCAGAAGCTACAGATTCAAGGAACGAGGACAAAAGACCGGAGGTGAGTCGTAAGGAAGGGTGGTGGTGGCACGGGCTCACGGTCTGGGATTCCAAAACAAGAGACACACGGGAGAGAATGGGGGTGACAACAGTGGGAAGCGAGGAGTTTGGGGGGCCGGGGAAACCACTTAGAAGGGCTGCAGGAGAGCCAGGTTTCAATCAGTTTGGGGTGGACCTCACTGGGAATCTTCCAACAGCCACCAGTTGGTACTGGAGAAAAGATGCTGACAGCGAGCGCCTCCCTCTGCCTCCGGCGTCTGAAATCAGGCTTTTATTTGTTATACACACACTGGAACTTATTTAGGAAAAAGTCTGCTTCTAAATATTCTAAATCTAAAATGTTACTTCTCTGTCTCTGAAGAACCAAATGAAAGAGGGCTCTTGACCTTTAACTGCAGGGCCATCATCTGTGGAGTTTCATCGTAGTCACCGAAGGTATTGGGAAGACCTAACAAAGTATATTTCAGCCATTATTGGAAAGTATCTTAACAAACGGACATAGTATTTGTAAAGGCTTTCGGTTAAAAAGTTAGAAAATTTTATATTATGATTAAACGGTATAATTAAATACTTACAAAAACCAATAATAATTTTTAATATTAAACTTAGTAAATAGAGAGACACCACTCAAAAAAGAAAATCACAAAGGGATATAAACAGCCACTATTTCTTTTCCATTTGAAAGAAAAGCATCACTACTATATGAGGCAGAATCCCCCACCTCCATCCCCTTCCCATGAGGGAAATTTATTCACTACCCAGTTGCTTGGGGGAGGGGCTAGGGGAGCACTACACCCTTCAAACTAATGAGTACCCGACATGCAATTAAAAACACAAAACATAACCAGTCTCCTTTCAAATAAATCTTGCTCCTGGTGGGAAATAAAATTTATTGTGCATTAAAATGCATATATTTGGAGAAAGAATGCTGGAAAATGATTTTTTAGCCCAAGGGAGCTAAGCAGTGCTCAAAAACCTTCACCAGGAAATCTGGTTAACCCAGAATGGATTACCACTGTTGAATTAGATAGTTCAGAATTGTCTACAACGCTCTTGGTAATTTTCATACATAGTAAACTAGAAGCCCCAACTTTCAGAAAGGTAAAAGGTAACAAGACGCCGGTTCTTCGTCTGCCTTTTTGTGCACACACTGCACGAAGAGGGCTCCCTCCCATCACACTCTCTGCACTCATCACTTTGACCACGTCCGCATGGCGAACACTGCCACCAAAAGCATGGCTCTGGTCAATTATGTGACTAGTCTTCATTCCCCAAAGTTCTGTGCAATTCTGAAGCTTTTAGCCTGAACCAAACTGTTCTTTCAAGAGTATAGGGCAACAGTGGTGTAGACCCAAATATTCTCCATCTAGAAAATTCCTACTGAGCGTTAACTATACACCAAGATCTTCAAAACAAACTCTTTTATCAGATCTACCACCCTTTCCACCCACATCTCGTGTACTTGGATTTTGCCACTGGTGGCTCCTTTGAAACACTCACCCGCATTCGGATAACAGAGGACATAGGCTGTCGTACATTTTCCAATTGTTTCAATAAAAGGTCTCATTTCAGCTGCACCCAGAGCACAATTTAATCCAATGCTGGAAAAACCAAAAGAAGATATTAGAAGCATTTTCTTTTATTCAAAATATTTATGCACATAAAGTTATAATAAAGAAAGGAATGTATCTAAAACCAAGCAAATAATAAATCTGATTCAAAGCACCTTTATGCAGTTATAGCCAAAGCCATCTCACTCAAGCCCCGCACAGCACTGAGTATGATCCCTGTCCATGTCTCCAACGTCAGATGAGTGTAAGGCTGAAGGACCCTGTCTACAGATGTGACGCCTTAAATAAGTTCGCAGTTTGCTTAATGTGCAGTGTGAAACAGAAACACCTGCAAACCACCACCACCAACAAACATCTGATTTGAAAGCAATACTTAAAAGGGAGAACAAGGAAAATCTTGGCGGTAGAAGGAATGTGAATGGTATGTGGAAGCCACTCTGGGAGGGTAGACAACCAAGACTTGTCCTTGCTCCATACTGACTTGCAGGGTGACTCAGCCCTTAGAATCTGTCCTCTAACAAATTTAGCTGGCTTCGCTATCTATGACACCAAGTGACTCTGTGTTTTGCAGATGGAACTTACTGTGGACTCGGAACAGACCAAAGCAGAGCTGCTCTAACTGAAGTGCGCGCGGAGGGCCTGAAGCCCCTCTGAAGCCAGTCTTGGTGGCAGCCCACAGGCTGTCCGTCAGGAAACCAGGAGTTACGAAACTCGTAATGAAACTACTGGACTGTGTCATCTTTTCTTTTTTTATATTTTAGATTTACATCTCTTTTTATATTTTAGATTTTTTTCTTTTACTGGGATTCCTAAGTGCAACGTGGTGGGGAAGAGAGAAAGAAAATGAAATGAGGAATGTTCAAAATGTTTGAGGAAGACGAAAAAAAATTTTTAATAAACTAGATAGGGATCTTCGGAGACAGCTACACTTTCCTATCTTCAGTTTTTCTGTTAAAAGTTTATTGCATCCCTACTATGTGCCAAAGACACTACTGCGCACTAGAGAAATACAGATGATTAAGAGATTGATCTAAAAAAGCTCATAAGCTCAGAACCCAGTTCAATAGTTATTTTCTTGCTTATCAGGCCCCGTCAGTCGTGTAACAATGTACTCTGGCAGCTTTTCTGAAATCACACTATCACAATAAGTCAACTGCTAGACCTGCCCTAAGGCTACAAACACGATGTCTACGGCCATGCCATCCCACACGCGCCCGATCCCGTCTGATCTCGGAAGCTGAGCAGGGTCGGGCCTGGTTAGTACATGGATGGGAGACCACAAACATTAAAATATGAAAAAATATCACACAACTGGCAAAATGTGGAGGAAGCAGCAGGGCAGAGCACGCTCCGCCCATCAGTCACTGTTTACTTGACACTGGGCAAGTCGCAGCTGAGTCTCGGTTCTCCTCTCACTGAAACAAGGACGTGAAGGGCAGGCAGTACCTGCTCCAGGGTGGGGGTGCCGAAATTAAAAGAAAGAACTCCCACAAAGCACTGAGAGCCCAGCCCAGCACACAGCAAACTCTCAGGAAATGTCTACTACTAGTGTTTTCATGGCAAAGTCTTTAATGAAAGTAAACAGAGCACTCCGAACACCACCCTGGGCTGGGAAGAGGACAGGCTCCCTGAGGGGACTCGGGGAAGAGTCTGAACAGCTAACTGGAGCCAGTAGTGTGGCTGGTGGTGGTGGGTGGGTGGACAAAAAGATTATTATTTGTGTCTTTTGTGCAGTCTGTGTGGTGAGCTGTAGATTTGAGGGGGTGCAGGATCAGAAGGCTGTGAAGGGTCATGGCTGTGGTGGTAAGACCGGTGGGTTTGAAGTCAGGGTGGTGGTGCACGCATTATATTGTGTATCAGGTGCAGACCTTAGATAGTAGGGAACAGCTGACCAGGCATGTGCATGTATCAGAAGGTATTGTGGTCAGGTGGTAGGATGGGTATTCCAGGGTAACACGATTACTGTGATCCAGCGGCATTTATCCAGGCATCAGGATCGTGGTGATCAGCACGTGGCACCAACAGCAGCGCAGCATCGCGTTTGAGGGGGAGGGGCAGGCACAGCTTCCAGGCAGGAGGAACAAACAGCACACTGACGGAGAAGGCAGGAGAGAGAACAGTATATGCTCCGGGAGCTTCCATTTCACTTACGGTACATAATTTCAACTATTTTGATAAGAAAAAATAGGAAGACATTTTAAAGTAGGATGAAAAGCCATGTTAATTTTAAAGATAAAAATCTGAGCTTTAGAGTTTCCATCTTATTCCAAGCCAGACTGCTAGCTGCTCCATAAATAAGGAGTGAAAAAACTGCAAAGCATCGCCCCAAAATGTAAGTGCTCATAACAGTTTTAAAGTGTACTACTGAACCAACAAGCACGGTCTTAAACTCTAAGGGGGACACTTACAGACAACCGGGCAACTGTGTGGCTGCCCCAGTCCCTCGAACAACCCACTTAGTGGTGGTTGTCCATCCCCCTTAGGGAAAAGGCTGAGTGTACTCCCAGGAAGGCCAACATCCCACGCAGGTGGACCGCGGACAGGCGCAGAAGCAGCCCCCTCCCAGGGCACATTCTACAGCCACCAGAGAAGATCCCCAAAAGAGGAAGGAGTTGAGGACAGAATGGTCACTCACCAGAGTGGGTCTGCGTGAGACACGCTGATGACAAATGCCTCTCCTGTCTGTCCAGAAAGTGTCCGCCCACTTTTATCAACGATTGTCCCTGAAATCTGAATTAATAAACTCAGTCAACAATATAGACTCAAATTAAGAGTTTAGTCATAAAATACAATGAGCAAGCTGACTTTCTGTGTTCTTTTATGGGCCAGAGAACCGTGGAACTCAAATTCAAAGACAACACTTTCTACGATGGTCACAGCACACAAATGACGGGGAGCAGGGCTCGGGGGGTGAGCCGTGGAAACGAGGAAAAGAGAGAGCCACTGAGGCAAAAGCAATGACCAGAACGGCTTCAGACTTCACACACCCAGCCCCCCTGCAGAGGGCGTCCCCAGGGAGGCTCGGGTCATCCCGGCCTCCCGCGGTTACAGAGCTGACTCGCTTAACACCTCTCGCTTTGGTTCTATTCCATTCTCGCCCAGCAGTCATAGGATTCCGCGTGGGTGTGCTATTAAGAAACTGACAATCTGGTGTCCTCGGTGCGAGTGCTTCACAACCAGCACCCAGGCCACCCCTCCTGGGGCCCTAAGCCTCTAGCTTCAGCAGATCATTTCGGCCAGGACACTTGGCCTTCCACCAACCACTTCTAGATTCGTTTCCAGCGATAAGACGACTTTTGGTGTGTAGGGGTGACGGAAGGAAGGAGGTGAACAGAGAAGTTAAAGTACATGGTTCCTAAAAGATACTATCAAAGTTCTACTATGCGAGGAAAACAAAAGCCAACCCTCAAAATGACAGTATTAATAAAAAACAAAAATCGACATTTTAGAACTTACAAAGATAGGCCGGGGAGCGTACTTCTCTTCAAAAAGGTTTTGGAGTGCAAACAAGGCTGCCTGTCAGGAAAGAAAGGACATCTTTATTCGTGAGAGACTGTGTTCAGGTCAGTCTAACTGGATGATCAGAATGCTCAATTTTCTGAGACCTCTTCTGACGAGGTACAACGTCACCTTTTAGGGAAGACACATGTCCTCCCTAAAATGCACGACCCAACACCCCGGGTGTCACACTGTACCCATTAAAACAAAACAAATGCTGAGTAAAGGTTCATCTATGAACCAATTATTTCCTGAGGAGCTGAAGAGCTACTCTCTCTTCCTTCTCACAATCAAAATAAAAAATAGTTAAAGAGAATGCCTCTGCCTTCCACACCCTCGTATACACACAGTAGGTATGTGAACCAATACATGTGTCACTAAAAAAAGAGCATGAACTCAGCATGTAAAGGCACACACCCCACAGACTCTGCAATGTCTGTGTTTTGTTAAGTTCTCTTTCTATCATTATATTCCTTCATTCTAAGATGTGCAGCTTTTCATAATTAATTTTCTGAAATTAGAACATAACCTATAATTAATGTGTACTTTTATTTTAATGGTAGGTTATTTTCCTATGGAAAAAATATCAGAATTTCTCTTTTTAGAACTATAGAAATTGATCCTAAAGATCTTATGGAAAATAAACACGTAAAGAATAGCCAGGAAAGTTATGGGAAAAGGGGTGGGGGGTGAGTTTAATGAAAAGCCTATTAGCCTACCGCATACTCAGACATACTATAATTATAATGCTATGGTAAACAACAGGACAGCAGTGTGACATCAGCAGACAGATGACTAGAACAGATGATATCCAGATGGATTCTATGGGTGGTTCCTATCACTCAGAAAAAAACAGAACGTTTAATAGACGATGTTAGGAAAGCTAGGTTACCTTAGAGAAAAAGAGTAGCTAGATCTCCAGAATAAATTCCAGATGCATCATGAGGGAAACCAGTCCCTTTATAATCAAAAGAATGTCATGTCACATTCTAAAAACCTAAAAACTGAACTAAGGAATCTATCTTAATGCTTTATCCCATTATTATTTCTAATCTAAGCAATACTGTGACAATTTTCAAATATATATCTTGATTTCATGTCAGATATCTTCCTTATTATGTTTGCTACCGCTCTTATTTTCAAAATGTATACCTGAATTGCTTTTTAAATTATAATGCGTTTACTGGAGATTCACAGAACAATTTCTAGAAAGGTGGATAAAAGAGAACCATACAAATGTTATGTTTAAAATATGGCTGGATAGTCATCCAGCTTCTGGCTGGAGGTCACGCCACTAATTCTTCATGAATGACAAGTATTTTAGTTAAAAAGACAAACAAACAAACAAACAAACAAAATCTTTCAAAAATTCTGACTCTGGCCTTATTTCCACAAGATTTAAACAATTAAAGTTTTGATGAAACTACTAGGTGTAAAAAGAGACCATTTTTCTCCTTATCTTGGGGTGAGGACTACCCATGCAAATATAATTCCCTCTGCGCAAAACGCCACCAACAACCCAGAATCCATAAATCCAACCATACGAAATTATAATTATCTTGCACCAATGAAAAACTAAAACGAACAAACAAAAACAGCACAACTACATCACCGTCACCATCACATAGAAAATCAAAAGTCACACAACACACCGGAGACAATGTTTGCTATTCGTCATCAACATGGGCCTGACTTCCTTAGGGAAAAACTCTATTAAGAAAAAAAAAAAATCCGACAGAAAAAATGCACAGGACTCAAGGAAATGTAAATGGCTATAAAACTAAAAACAAATGTTTAATTTCATTCATAGTCAGAAAAATACAAATGAAAAGTACAGCGAGGTCGTATTTTTCACCCCTCATAGCGGAAAAGATGAAAAAGTGTAACAATAGTTGTTAGAGAAGGTGGTGAAACCAGCCCCGCCAGCTGGCTGGAAGGCAACTCGACACCGAAGATCAAAATGAACAATGCACAAACGCTTAGCAATTTCACCTGTAGAAATTTACCCTCTAGATACACTGTGCAAAAACATACGTGTAGGGTATTTACTTTCCTCTCCATACACTTGCACAGCTTTGTTCATATGTAAGGAATACAAACTCAGGCACACGCATGCTGCACAGAGTCCCCATTGGCGTCTCAACCCTGGCAACGGTGTTGTCCCCGAGGAATAGGAGATGGCAGGACAGCACTTTTCACTGCATAATGCACGTCTCTTCTGAATTTAGAACCATGTGTATATATTTATTACCTATGCGCAGATGCATATATAGTGGCTATACATGAAAACATCTACTTTCCTAATTAAAAAAAAGCATTTTTAAAAGTTAAAAGGATAACCTTTTGAAGTTTTTCTCATTCTGCTGGCCTCAGTTAAAAATAGCCAAGATTAAAATGGAAAAGAGAAATCTCATTTAACCCTGATAATGGCTATTACTGTCTCCTCACTACATCAGAGGAGTCATCACAACCCTCCACTCCACCCCCGGCCCTGTTCCTTTTTTCCCTCTTAACTCACCTTGGCATTGGCCGTATCAAAAATAGTTTCAATGAGTAAGATATCGACCCCACCGTCTAGAAGCCCCTTGGCCTGCTCTTCATACGCTTCAACGAGCTCATCAAATACTGCAAAAAATAAACCAAACGTAGGACATGAGTCATCAACATCCTCTGAATGGCCAGGACATGCTGACTTCAGGCCTGGCACCTGTGAGCTAATTACTGCTGGTTTAGAGTGCATAACTTAAGGACAACACCACCTAGGTAAGAAACCAAATACGGCAGCTCAGCTGCGATGGAAGTTAAAGCAGTAACCCGAACACGGTGGCTCCTGAGCTCAGGGCCGCCTACACCTCCCCCGTGTAGCCGAGACAGAGCGGACGGGCAGCTGTGTGAGCGGGCAGCTGTGTGATGTCCCCGGCCCTGCAGCTCGCTCCCAAGATCTCTGAAAAAGATCATCCTTGCCAGGGATGGTTTCAACCGATCCACTAAGGGACAAGCGTGAGACGTGACACACGACCGCGTCGTGCTGATCTGGATCCTCCCGCTCCAGTCACAGCCTCTCTCTGTGCTAAAGGGCTGCGGTCCTGTGGATGCCTCCTGCCCTGTCTCAGAGGAAACCCGCGTGGTGGGCAATTTCAGCCTCACACACAGCGTTCAGACACCCCCCGGGAGGAGCTCTCACACACTCCCAGAGAAAACTTTGGAAGAAACATCTTCGGTTGTCTATTTCCACCTGAGAGGGAAAATGAGGAGTCGTTTTACTTCCCGACCAAAAAAAAACAACGACAACAACAACAACAATGCTCAGATATTCAGTCAAGAAGCCTCAACAGCAGATCTGTGCTTGCTGCATAGGTGCGTCTCATGCCACACAGCACAGAGAAAGGAAGCGTCAGCTCCTCGCTATCATGCCTAGACCAATGACAGACAACATCAGAACAAGCGACTCCGGTGACAAAGTGTGGTCACTGCATGGAAAGTTCTGTGACCAAAAACCTACAGACCACACTTGCCTGAACTTGTCATCTACACGAAGTTCATTACCATACAGAGCAGCACTGCTATTCAGCTCTCACAGTTCATTTTTATAAAATCTGATGTTTAAGAAACTGAACTACATTTCCAGATTTTTCATAAAATCTCAATGTGAGACGTTTATACATGATAGTTTATAATGCAAGTATGTTTATGTAGTTTGGACTACTTTCTGATAGATAAAATAGGGGTCTAGTGGATTATTCTATGATAGACCGAGGCCTAGTGTCTAATTTCTCAACTTCTCAGTTTAAGGCTTTATTTTGATTGGTTTTATTTCCAAAGCTGATAAAGAAGCACGACCAAAACACCATGTACATTTGAAAGCAAGCTCGAAAAACAATATTAATAACAACAGCAGCAGTTAACTATTTAGTTATCTACTATACTCCAGGGACTGCGGTAAGCCCTTTGATGTGGGCTGGGTCACGGTAACCCAGGGGGTCCTGCAGTTGGTCCCAGGTTACAGGTGTAGACACAGAAGTGACAGGTTACAGGTGTAGAGACACAGAGGTGACAGGTTACAGGTGTAGAGAGACACAGAAGCGACGGGTTACAGGTACAGACACAGAGGTGACAGGTTACAGGTGTAGAGATGACCATACACAGAAGCACATGCCCAAGATCAATGTTGACATGTGATACTCACTGATGTTCCTGTAATCTGGTCTCTCCACAGACGGAGACACAGAGAGTGTCTTATTAGTTGGACCGAGGGCTCCTGCCACAAACCTCTTAATTCCTTTGGGAAATAAAAACGTATGAAATTTGTGAATAGCTCAACATTTTTGTTGTGAATCAATAAGGTATAAGATTTCTCTATGATACAGGTCTATAATTCTTTGACCAAAACTCTGAAATTCAGAAAGCGCAAAAGCCCCAATTTTTTAAATTCATTTGACAACAAAACTTGACCTCTCCTAAACTAACAAGAGGCTATTTACAGTCTTTATCCTGCTTAATGGGACAGTTCAAGATTTTAGGGCAAATACGTGTTTGATCATGGAGGCTGTCTCAGATCCCACTAGAGAAATTATGAAATATAGAGAATGTGCATATATTATCACCAAGCCAATGGAAAAAACTCTTGGATTCTTATGTATCTGGCTTCAAAGCCTTTCGGTAAGTAATCCTTTTCTACCACCATAGCTATGTTTGGCCAAACTCTCTCTCCCTATTCTTGAAGGTCCTGAACTTAACACAGATTCTGCAAAAGCGCCTCATAGCAGCACTTGACTGGAAATGCCTTCCACTGCTGTATCACAGGCCCTTTACTGGGGGGAAAGAGTACATCAGGATTAACAGTAACACAGCCTGAAATTAAAGTATGAAGCAGATTAAATCTTACTTTAAGAACTCTTTTGATCACTCTTTAATAACCTTTGCTCCAAGCAAGAACCTCGGTGCTTCTAAAGGAGCCTGAGAAATCGTGCTCATGTACAGATGCTGGCAGAAGCCGGGGCCACACCACTATCCCCTCTGGTGATTCCAGCCAATCATCCTGGTTACACATTACAACTTAACTGCTGAAGACTACCAACTGTTCGATTACCAAGCCTGTGAAAAGGTTACAGCTCCAAATATTCCTTATCGTCTCCAAAGCTGAACAATAATGAGGAATAACAAAAATGCCTTTATCTTTCCCTGCTTACGCTGGCTGACATCCTCTGACCTGTGCCCCTGTTGGGCATTACTAAGTTACTAAGTCTGCACGGCCCCATGCAATTAAACATTCCCTCTCAGAAACGGAGTTCCTATAAATCGCTCAGTCTTCATGAGTATGCTGTGTCCAACTTCCTGACGATTTTCTTTGCATCTTTCCTCTTGGCAATAATTTCACATTTCCAAATCTTAAGGGGCTCCATGTACTTCCATTCCTTTCTCTCCCTCCAAGCCTCCCAACCAGCTGGTACCCAAGTGCTGTTGTGGCAGCCAGCCAGGAGCCACTTTCCAAGTTCCTGTAAAACTGAATCTAATGCCACACTCTTTTGCGTTCTACACAGACAGAGCCTTAAAGGACACCAGTGGGATAAAGTGGAAAATGCTCCAAAGACAATACCTCTTTACCCAGGTAAGTCAAGTACAGGGAGGAGCACAGCTTTACAGGGATCAGATCGAATATCTTAAGGATAAGCAAAATGATCAAAACAGTCAGCCATTGCCTTAACAACCTGATGGTATGCTTCCAAAGGGAGAAAATCATTTTAGCTGTAAATATACAAGGAAGCCATGGTCTCAGCTACAAAGTTAGGATAAAATCCCCCGCAGAGTAAACGCGGAATAAACCCTCAGCCCAAGGCCCGCAGGGACAGTGAATTCAGAGAGACACTGAATGCCCGACTATGAAATCGCAGGGAAGCAACCAAGAAACGAGCACAACGCGGGGCCCACCAGGTGGCTAGGAGGCCGACTGTCATGAAAGGGAAGAGTGGACAGCAGACAGCTGAGACCGTCAGGGGAATGACCTACGTAAGAAAGAGAGAAATGCCCCTTACCTGTCTGGAGAGTTATCTCCTCGGCTGCTCTCCTGGCCACTCCCGCGGAGCTCTTGTTCATCTGGTAAGCCTAACACATAACTGCAAACGTTAACTCGTCCTCCTTTTCTTCCGCACGTTAAACAAGAAGGTCAAGACCTTCTAAAGCCCAGTTTTATTCAGTAAGGAAATGCACAGAGGATTAATCTGAGGACTGAGTAGAGCCTTGGCCAAGAAGACCTATTGGCTGCCCGGGCCCTGAAGGCACCAGGAAAGGTGAGTCTGTGAGAACTGCCTTTAGGTTCTTCCCCAAACCCGTGAGCCAGGTGGCAAAAGGGCACTCTCCAGACATCTGGAACGTCAGAGAATACGCTGAAATAGTTAAATATTCTGAGAATCAGAAAAAAACGTAGTCATGGAAAAAGTGCAGGCTTCGGAGAAGGCGGCCCGGGTTCTAGAAACAGCTCCGCCCCTGCCGGCCCAGGCAGTCCCCATAGCGGCTTCTCCCGGCCCTGACTGCCTTCACCAAACAGTGGTTGTAAGCAATGGCTCCGAACTCTTTGCAGATTATTAACCTCTTAAAACTTGGTGAAAGTCCATAAACCCACTCACGAGGAAATAAAAGCAAGTATGCACAAACACACCAAGTACTACCTACAATTTAATGAGGCTCGAGGCTCCCTACAGCCCTTCCGCAGGCCGGGTCGGGTCTCAGACTTGTGATCATCAAGACCGCATCTGATTCTAAGAGCCTCTGTGCCTTGGACCCTCATATCTAGTCATCAAACCAGATTATCCTAAAATAGGGGTTATCCAGCTATGGCTCCCAGGGCAATTCTGGCCTGATGCCTATTTTGTAAATAAAGTTTTATTGGAACACAGTCGAGCCCATTGTTTACACATTTTCTGTGGCTGCTTTTCTGCTACAATGACAGAGTTGAGTGGTTGCAACAGAGTCTGCATGTAGCCAACAAGGCCCAAAATATTTACTACCTGGCCCTTTACAGAAAATGTTTGCCAACTCCTACCCTCAAATACACATTCATTTTTCTTTGATGAGCCAAAAAGCACATGATCTCACAAAGCCTCAACATCATGAGAGAAATTAGTGTCAGAGCACTCGGGGCTACCTGCATGAAAACAGGGGCGAGTGTCTGGAAAAAATCCCACACAGAAATGGGGACCTCGGCATCTACCATGCATTTCCATCATCGACATAATTTACAAAATTTGAATACAGAAGCACTGTGTCAATTAAAAATAAACCAAATCTGCCTCCCCACACCCACTAGATGGCTACTATCAAAAGAAAAAAAAACCCAATATGGCAAGTGCTCTGAACATCTTCGCTAGGAGGAGAAATCGGAATTCTTACCAAGTGCTCCAGGCCATAGTCAGCTTGGGCAACGCTAGTGCTGCTGAAAGTGTTGGTTTCAATGATATCCGCCCCCGCCAGCAAGTAATCCTGCAACAAGAAAGTAACATCGGTGCTGAGTTTGAGAAGCCCCGTCCCCCAGCAACACACACGCCTTTTCATCTTCATCATCACCGAACACCTTCTGACCACCTGACCACTTATACTTGCACGGCACTGCATTAGGGGCTAGAGGTGCAAAAGGGTGCAAGGGTTTCACAGAAAGGCACATGGTGTAAACAAACCCAGAACTTGAATTCAAAGTTCACACACTAAATTCTGTGAATGAAGTCGACTTCCTTACACTCTCTGAGCTCCAGAGCCCTCATGGGAAAGTACTGTACGTCTGCCTCACAGGGTGGCTGTGTGATGATACAGGTAACACATCCAACGTATGGCACAGGATGGGCACACAACAAAAATTAGTTCCACTCCCTCACCTCCCCCTGCTTGAGGACAATCTGACCCCCACTGAGACCAGCGCCATCTCTAGATCTCAATCCTGACAACCGTTTCTGCCCACGTCTCCTAATCCCTCTAAAACACGCCTGCGCTGGACCTCTGAGGACCCACGATCCTCCTGTTCTTCCTGTTTGAAAACTCTTGTCTCTCTCTTTGAACACCAACTCAACTCAACCTGATGAGCACTCTGGATGGACTCTCTCGGCCCCCTAGCTGTTCCGATAGCCAGTGAACCCAACTACGCTGTTCGAAGAGGGCAGCAACGAAAACCAAGATTTACGCATTTATGTCACGAACACCCTAAAAACCCACCAGTAAGGAAACAGCTAAATAAACGATAATATATCCATGGAAACAGCTAAATAAACGATAATATATCCATTTTATCACGTTACGTGGCAGCTAAAAAAAGGTTGTGCATATCAACATATACTAACATGGAAAGATCTCCAAAGTATCGCTGAGTAGAAAAATAAAATCAATTGATATGTAAAGCATGACACCATTCACATATACACATATTCAAACAGCACTGTGAGTTTTCTACAGATGTATGTGTTATGTATACACACACATCCATACTTACACACATATATACATGTACATAATGAGTAACAAAATCATCTGGAAAGACACATCAACTAACATAATGGTTATCTCTGGGGAGAAAATAGAACTTTGGAGTAGTATTAAAGGGAATTTATTCTTATCTATGGGTTTTGTTTTGTGAGAAAACATTACTTAAAATTTGATTTTTCGAAAAAAGCAAGAAAAATTCCTTAATGCCTAGGAGTAAGATCAGTTAAATAATGGATGAGAAATACACAAAATAGATTATTAGAAAGTTATTAAAACCAAGTTTCAGAACATTAAGTGTTCATGGTATATAACTTAAAAATGCAAATTATAGAATAGTATAAAGTAATGTAATCCCAATTTAATTTTTAAAATCCAATTACAGAAAACTGGATTGAAATATAAATTAAAATATGTGAATGGCAGTTATCTCTTGGTACTGATACAAGTGGCTTTTAATTTCCTTTATGCTTTTCTATATTATCCAGCTAGACTTATTGTTTTTAAGTGACTGCATACTGTCCTTATAGTTAGAGAACAAATATTTCTAAATTCCCATAGATTCAAAGTTTAAAAGGTGTTTCCTCTAGCTCATCACCCTCTCTTTCATCTTCTTTCCCGGCTCAGTAATCCACTCATGGGCTCTGGACAGGACATTCCTCAATTCCAATCCTATTCTCATCGATTTAAAATATGTGTCACCTGGGGCAAGCTACTTAATTTCTTGGCTCCTCAGTTTTCTGATGAAGAAAGTTGTCAAAATTAAAGGACATTAATGACAGCACTTCTAGCGGCCATTAGTTGTTTCAAATATTGTTTCACGTGGGCTCAGCCTCTTGATAGTGCCCGGCTAGGGACGCCTGGGCATTCCCCCGGGGCTCTTCGTCTGTGGGGAGCCCAGACCGGAGCCAGGGCTGGGGCTGGACCAGCCCTGGCAGTTGTTATGACTTCCAGATGCACCTCAGCAACAACCGTCAGGGAACTTTTTAAAAAACAAGATTTATTACCCAGAGGTCCTAAGTGGTACAGGCACTCCTGGGGCCACGCAGCCAGGCAGGTGGGGGAAAGGGTATAGGTGAGCGAGTGAGCGGCCGTGAACCTGGAGCTCTGCTTTACTGAGGCCTAGGGTAGGGTGCCCAGGATTTGGCAGGCTCACTCTCTATCGGTAAAATTTAAAACATCAAAGAGGAAATTAGGGTGTAGAAAGGGAAAAGCAGGGTCACTCAAGCGGTCAGTTAGCTAGGTACCTAGGGCTTTCTAAAAGGGGAACTTCATGGGTGGGAGTGACCTGGTTCCTTTCCTAGTTGTTTAGATAGAAGCTGTGTCATATACCTGCCAATATGTTTATTTGATGTGGATGTCTTTGAGACAGATGCCACTGCATCAAAAGTTTAATGTCAGTCACTTACACTACAAATACTACTTAGACAATCCATAAAAATATCAGAAGATCTAATCTACAGTCACCAATTCCAAGAGAAATAATTACGTGTGACAATGTGGTCTTTTTCCCTTCTCCGTCCATGAACACGGTATGCTCTGTACATTCCAAGCCTCCAACTAGTCAACAGCCTCCCAGGAATGAGACAGCCAGGCGGCAAGTCCACCTTATTGTATTTGCAGTCATTTTCGCTTCATCAGAACCTTGTTGTTCTGTCTAGACGCCTATCTAACACCCACGCCAGAACAAGCACCGTGTGCCAGATGCTGTTCTAAGCAGTCGCAATTCAGGAGTGAAAAACGGGCCTAAATTCCTGCCCTCGGGAACTTACACTCTAGTGATAACCCACGTGAGTGACAGTGACAAAGCCCATAACACAGTGGTCATGTGATTCACCAACTGCATTATAATGGCTGATTTTTGTAACCACCCCAAACAATTCACACCACGATGACATATTCCCAATCTCAATATGCTGGAGTTTTATGAGATTTGATTACACAGTCTCAAGGCCGAGCAGAAAAACTGAGTTACCATTCTTTCTGCAGAACCAAATCTCTTTAAAGACCAATTTTAAATCTTCCGGCACCTGCAATTCCCATCATAACCAAAGGAAAGGCAGCCTTAGTTTCTCTTCAAAAAAAACCCATTCTGCATCTGATGTGGAACAGTCTTGGCCACCCAGTACCACGATCCCCTCCACACTCAATGATTCCCTTAATCACCTGGTGATTTGTCTAGGTAATTTTTTTTTTCCTTAAGACGAATCTGAAACACCTATAACAATACCCTTCTCCAGAAAACGAAACTTTCTCACTTAACTGGTAAATAGGTTTTGTTCTTCTAATTGAATCCTGATCAGGGAAACAGATTAAAGTGCCTTATTATCTCTTCTAGTCACGATTCTATGAAATTCCTATGATCGCCTCTAAAATAATTGAGTTCTGTTTATTTTTAAATTTTAAGAGTCTAGCAATACCCAGTCACTTGCTTCTGATCTCTTCATGGTGGCTAGCCATTTTTATTGGAGACAGAAAAACCGAAGAACACGGGACTTCAGGTCAGTAATCTAGTCCCGTCAGACAAGTTATTTAACCTCTGTGATCCTGAGTTTCCCAGTCTACGAAATGAGAACAATGATTACCTTTCGTTTTGTTCCATCAAGGCTGTTGTGGTGACTTACGTAACAAAGTGTATGTGAAAATCCTACTTCATCCAGAATTTTGTGGTTTTTCACTGGAGTTTAAAGACCTCGAAGGCAGAAAACCTATCATCCTCATCTCCTTACCCCGAATGCTCAACACAGGAGATGACGTTTACTTGGTGTCCAACGCCAGCTTTCTGAACAAATCACCTTCTTCTGTGTCCTCAGAGCACTGGGCACCGCATTCTGCCCTCAGTCCATGAAATGGCGTGCAGAACAGCAGCCTGAGAACATACACACCTGGGGACACCTTACCTTATGGATCTGGTAAATGACGTCAGGTCGAGTTATACTCAGGATGTCATTGTTGCCTTTCAGTGGCCTGGGGTGGTCTTTAAACTCTTGACCTCGGAAGTCATCTTCACTCAGCCTGTGCTGCTGGATCATGGTCCCCATCCCTCCGTCCAGCACCATGATCCTCTCCTGGAGAATGGCTTTGATCTCGTCCTGCAGGGTTTTCTTCATGCCTGCTTTAAAGACAGTAAAAATTGACTTTAAAAAACAAAAGAGGAAAAAGATGTGTGTGGAGAGGGAGTTTAGAATAATTTATAAAGACTCACAATAGGGACTAAATAAGGCTCATAAAAGACAAACTCTTAGCTCTACAACATTAGAAAAACACTGACCAAAAACGTTTTCATAAGTTATAACAAGGCATAATGCAATAAACGATTGTACAGAGCATGAATCACTGGTGAAGCACCAAACCGAAATGAAAGCAGGCTGTAATTCCCCGATCCAGGGGCGAGGAAAACGCGATGAGCCCAGCCATACGAGGCCGGCCCAGCTGTCAGCAGGTCCTCCCACAGCCTCTCCGTTAGTTCTGTGCGCAGGCTCCCTTTGCAGGGAGAGTTAACACGGGTAACTGAAAACCAACGATCATTCCAAACTCCTCTTAAATTAAGAACTTTGGCAGTCTCCCCCACCTACTGCCGGAACTAACAGCCTATACACAGGGTTTTACTCATCTCTGCTCCATCTTTGAAATAATAACTGGCTAGCACCCTGGAACTTCTCAATGCTCCCCACGTCCTTGACCTCTCCTAACTTCCAGCCCTGAAAAGCCCCTCCTTCCATCCTATCTCCTGGTTTCCAAGAACAACTGGAAAGCCACGAAACCACACTGCTTGGAGTCACAGACAATTCTTGAAGTGGAGCCTTTTCTTTACCTTCCCTTGGTGGGCCTCCACATCTGCCACGTCCGCGTCCCCAACCTCTGCTTTCTCTTAGCACCGGTCCTTCCCATTCTTTCCACTCGACGGGTGACTTTACCTAAGCCTGTACAAAGGAGTCGACTATTGGGAGGTCCTCAAATTTACCCCCTGCACATCAAAATCCTCTTGCAGCTCGGCTCACTGTTTTCCTTGTCTCTGCACCTAAGGAAGAGCACTTGATCGCCACCCCCCCCTTCTCCCACCGCTCACCTCACCTCTGCTGAGTTCTACCCCAAACCTCCCCACCCCGATCCCTTACCTTGACGCGGCTTCCTCCTCCACCACTCTACTGAAATTATTCTCTAAAATCGCCATGACCTTCTAATTGTCAAAATACTGTGCTCCATCCAACCTTAGACTCAGATTTCAAACCGTCAGACACCTGATATCACCACCTAGTACATCTACCTGCCCATCAACCTAATATTCAAAACCAAACTTGCTCTATCCCCTGCCTGATCTCCCTATTTCTGTGAATAGCATCACCCTTCCCAGAAGCCTGACCTGAAAACCTCAGTATTATCTGACTCCTATTCTCCCTGATAACCAACATCTAGTCATATCCCAAGCCCTATAAGATGTGGCCTCCAAAATGGCATCCACACTGGTCCTCCCTCTACCCACATCGCCAATACCATCTTCAAGCCCTCACTACACATTCTGGCCATCACAAATTCTGAGAGTTTCAGTTTACAGCCATGAACACTAAGGATAAAAATGCCTGCTCTATCTATCTCATACAGTTGTTTTTAAGGTTAAATGAGATCACAGAGATGAAGATGTTTATAAACAATCGAGTGTCCTACAGAGGTGAAAGATCACCACCTCATCACTACCTGGTCACCCCGTCTTCCGGTCTATCCTAGGTACCACCACCAGGTTAATCAGTTTGAAATCAGTTGCTTCCTCTGCTCGAACATCTTCGACCACTCCCTACTGCCTACCGAAGTCAACACAAGTTACTTAAACATTCCCTTCTGTGTGCCTGAGAGGAGCGAAGCTTGAGTCATGTGGCGCTGGCTCTACATCCCTTGATCTCCTTGGAGGAAATGACTGTCCAGACCAACTCATCTCCATCCCTAGCAACACCGAGGACCGCACCTGGCAACCTAAGTGTTCAATAAATAGTTTCTCAATGGAAATGGCAAAAGAAGATGACAGAAGATAAGAGGTCATCTGAAACCGAAAGCGGAAATGTATGAATCTCTACAAGATGGAATTGGGTGCAAATCCACAAACCTACCCTGTCTTACCGTCCAGAGTCTGAGGTACACAAAACAAGAACAGGGCTACATGGCGGCTACAGAGCTGTTTGACCGAATTATTCCGGGGAGGCTTCCGGAAGGCAGCCTCAGTAGCAACACAGACTGATGGAGCACAGGGTGTGAATGTGGGGGAGTACATCATACGTTTGAATTTAATTTTAAAAAGTATCCAAACCTCCTAGAAAAAAAAATGCAATCTTTTCTACAAAATAAGTCCTGTCATCAGCAAAACGGTCAAGCAATAGTGTGTCATTTACACATCTTTGTCCTTGATCTCCTCCACTAGCAAGCCCACATGTTTAATGAGGACTGGAAGGAGAAATCTACAAAACGTGAGAGATGCCACATCTTTTCCCATCCCTGGCAACCTCACCAGTATTGGTATGGCATCTCTCAACTCACTGCAAATCTGACAGCTGAGTGTGGCTCTATTCCTCCCATTTTCATAAAGAAGTCTAAGCATTTTTCCATGGGGCCCCTACTGTATTCATTTTTCAATCCAGAAATATAAGCTGTTTTCAGACTTTAAGACAGTTCACTATTTACCACAAAACACCCTGCCCAAACACATACAAATTCTGAGATGTGGTTAAGAGACCAAAGGTTTTATTAAAACTCAAAATAGAACATTTGATTTTTATGAGAAATTTGACAAGTGTATTTTATAATTTATGTGAAAGGCTAAAAGTCCAGAAAGAGCTAAATTAACTTTGAAGAAGTAGAAAGTTACTTGGCCCACCAAATATTACAATATATGACAAACCCATATCATAAAATTAGGAAAAGTAAAATACACGTTTAAAATATCCTTATTACTCATAATAGGGAAAGACATAAGACTCAAAAAGCCTAACCTATAATTTTTTTTTTAAAAAGGATGAATTTGATTACATAAAAACTAACAATTTCTGTTAAATGAAATTCAACATACACCAAAGTAATAAACGGATTATGAATTGGAGGAAGATTCTGCAATGTCTAAAACTGAAAGGGACTAACATGTATAATGTACAAGGAACTCCTATAAATCAATAAGAAATTAAATAGGAAAATGGGCAAAAGACATGAATAGGCAAGTCAAGGAAGGGGAAAACAATAACAGACGAGTAGAGAAGAGATGCTCAAATTCATTAGCTATCAGAGAATTGTGAATTAAAACAAGATGATGCCAATTTACATCCAACAGATGGGCAATTAGAAAACTGGGTAATTCCAAAAACAATCCGACCCTCGAGTATGCTTGTTGGAACGCTGACAGAGCCACTCTGGAGAGCTGCCTACAACAACCTAGAAACATGAAGCATGCAGAAACCTGCAATCTCACTCCTGGTGTATTTCCCAAAGTCTCACATGGACCCACAGAGAACACGTAAGAGGATGTCTGTAGGGACGGCAAGTTCGAGACAACCTTGAGATATGGCAAAGTAAAACGTGGTGGATGCTCGTGTGGACTACTACACGGTGGTAACCAGATACACCTCTGCTGCACTGCTGTACTGTAAGGCTGGAATAGTGAGTGAAAAAGTCAGAAATGGTTAACTACCACGATACTATTTACATAAATTAAAAATGCATACACACAGACTAGAGTATAAAGAAATATACAAATATATTTAATATTTGAAAAAGACTGCCTATGAAAATAAGACTATTGTAAATAGAAAACAGAGGTAAAAGGGAATGTAGAACAGAACAACTGCATGGGCTGAATACAAAACTCCTCGGCAACTGAGGTCCTTAAAAGCCCACTGCTTCTACATCATCCCCACTTATTCATCCTTGAGAGAACATACGATTTCCTTTTTAGAGAAACTAAAAGGTCTTTCTCCCAGATTTGGTGGTTTAAATTAACTTAAAATCTCTGTTCTCGGCCTCAGGTATTTCCCAAGCTTTCCCAATAGGGGCTCATCTTTCACTGGCTTTTAATCACCATCACCCCTCCAGAGCCTTCTCATAAGCGTAAGTCACCTTAACAATGCTTCTTTCCCTTGGCAGGGTCAGCACTCAGTGAAATGTTTCTCTTCCATGAAGAATAAGAGCCAAAAAGCCTATCTAACTGTATTCAGTTCATTAGGTCTAGAACTCCGTGTACCTTTTACTCCTGGTCAGGTTCTAAACAGAGCGGATTCTCCCTGACCACTTTCAAAGTGGATTCAGGAATCTAGTTCTGCGGTTCCCCTACTTAGCTGGGACATTCTGCTGCTGATACATTCATATGAAAAGGAAATGACATATTTCCTTTTTTAAGTTAAATAGGGAAGAGAAGGCCTTAAGTCCTGAGTAAGAGCATTATTCAAATAACTACATAATACCCCTCTGAGAGGGACAGGTCTTATTTTATAACAAGTGATAAGACACTTCTCACAGTTCCACAGGTTTCAAGAATAATTGTACCGATTCCATTTATGAGAACCCTAGAATCAACAGGGTCACTAGCTCATCTCTGATGACTCTCCTTCTGAGTTACTATGAATTGAGTATTCACCCTCCCCGGACCAGAACAGCTTTCTGTTACAGCACAGCTACTGTTCTGTCCTTACTAATGATGCTCTTATTTCCTAGTGTAACCACGCCCAGATTTCACTCACAGTTTTTTCTCTGATTCAAAGTCTTTACCTAGTATAATGGCATGATGACTAACTTGCTTTTTCACCCTTATTCTTCCACCTTTGTATGCCAACTCCCTTAATCATTAAAGCCTTAGGACATAAGGTTAATAAAGCCACACTTCTATAATCATTGGGACAATACGTTTGGGTTATACTAAGGATAACATTTTGGCTTGCGTGTGGAGGCAGAATGGGCCACAGAGACCGCAGGAGGGCACCATGGCTGATTCCAGAACTGGACACAATAATCAATCATCACAGCCTTTTCCCAATCAGTAGCACCCACAACCCCCAACTCCCTTGGTTCTATGACTATTGATTTTTCCTTATATGATCTGTCCCCTCGAAACACCTGGGGAGCCAGGCCTTTGAGTGTTAGCTCGCCTGTTTCCAGGACTTGCAACTCTAAAATAAATCCTTTTCTTGCCGCAAAACTTTTATGTATGTGATTGACTCAGACACACGCGGTGGGCAGACGGGCCCCTTTAACTCCAGTAACACTACCCCATACATAACCTGTTTTTATGGGTGTTTATCCACAGATCATAACAAGGGATGACCTTACAGACCCGGAGCTCATGGTAAAGCTGAAATTATATTCAGTTCTTGTACTAGTTTTTTTCTCAATGGTGATCCCAAAGCCACCAAAATCAGAACCACTTGCAAATACTACTCCCCCTCACGACCTTACTGGGCATCTGCTAATGTTTTAACACAGTACTTCTCTGCTCTCTGGAGTTTGCAGAACGACTGCTCTAACCCTGAAATGGAAAATAAACATTCAGTGTGTTTTTAAATAGTTCTCTGGGTTTCCTTATCGCTCAGTTCCTGAACTCTGGCTGAGCACAGTTAAGTGCTCAGTAACTACTTACTGAATAAGAACGTTACATCGGGCAAAACCTCCCCAGGACCCCGCTGAAAGAGGCTCCGTCAGTCAAACCGCAAGTCCTTGCTCAGACGTTAAGAGCGCGTTTTGGCGCACGAAAGCGGCGCGCTGCGGTGTGCCTGGGGAGCAAGGGGTGCACGTCGGGAAGATGAGGTGCCGTGGAGGAAGGGGTGCAAGTGGGGACGGGGTGCTGGCGTGCAGGCGGGAGGACGGGGTGTCGAGCGGGAAAGAAGGTGCGGGGAGAGGATTGCCAGCGAGGAAGGAACTGGGGAGACACGTGGACGCCGAGTCTAACGGCGCCGCCCATCCGCCCGCGGGACCTCGGCCGGCGGGTCACGGGGAGACGCGCACCACCCCAGGGGCTGGCAGTCCGCCGCCGGAGTGGGGAAGCACCGCACCCAGGCCCGGGCCGCGTGTTACCCGAGGGCGTGTGCTCCTGCAGCGCGGGCGACATGCCGCCGAGCCTGCTCCTCTCCCGGCGCGCGGCGCGCAGAGGAAGGTTCCACAGGCGCCGGCCGAGGGCGGCGCCGGCCAGTGCTGGGGCCCCGCAGACGCCGAAGGGCGGCCGCCGCGGCGGGACACGTCCTCAGCGCCTCGGGCTGCGACACCTCAAGACACCGCTTTCTGCCCGAAGGAGCCTGTGCGCGAGGCCCACCCCCGGCCGGTGATTGGTCCGCGCGAGCTCGTCGCGGCCCCATTGGCCGCCGCTCTCAACCAATCGCCTGAGGCTCGGCCGGAGCCGCGCCGCGGTCGGTCTGCGCCCACGCGCCCCGGATCCGGAAGCGCGGCCGCTCGGCGCGCCACCCGTGGCCGGAGCGGGCGCTGACCCGCCGCGCGTGGTGTCCGGACCCCGCGCTGGAGTGGGAGGGCGGGGCTGTGGTCACGTTCCGCTTTTGCCTGGCGCTGAGCGACGTGCTCGCCCTCCTCGCCTGCACCCTACTGTCCATAAGCTGGAAGCGACGGGGTGGTAGTAATGACGACTTTACGAGACTGGAGTAGGGCCTAAATGGGGTCCTTGAACGCGCTGGGAAACTGGAGTACATAGGTGCACGTTGATGCTCACTTGTTGACAGTAAACATTTATTGAGCGCCTACTGTGTGTCAGGCATTGGAATGCAAAGACAGACAAGCTACGTCATACTCCACCTCTGTCTTAGAGGAACTCACAATCTAGTTAAAACATTGAGGAGGAAAAAAGAGAGAGACCCGCGTACAGTGAGTGAGCTAAGGGAGCTACTGGACTCTGGGGAGTTGGGGAAAGCTTCAGAGAAAACGCTGGGTCTTAAAGGAAGGGAAGGCCATTCCAGCTGGGAGAAACTCCCTAGGTAGAACACAGCAATTGTGAGATTTGAAATAAAAAGACAGCTCTGTAAGGCTAGACATAGTAGATGAGAGGAAAAGCAAATAAGTCTAGAAAAAATAAAAGACCAAATTATGACTTTTAGTAAGTGCCCCAAAAAAGCACAAGTTTGCATGCCATTCTCATTTTAATCTACAAAATAATGTATAACATTCTTACAAAGATGGTCATACTTAGGAGAAAAAAATGCAGAGAATGAAACAACAGTGTGGGAGAAATGGAATGGCTAAGAACAACTGAAGCTCTTAAGATTTTAAGTGCTAGTTTTTAAATTTTCACATATCTCGCAGTTTCTTGATTTGTCTCTTGAAAAATCATCTTTTAGGCACCTACTCATTTACTGTCCCCTATCCTAGCAGTAATTCCAGGAATTCTGTATCAGTCTGTTGTGAGCAAGTCATCAGAATTTTCCTTTCTTGGCTAAAACTGACCAAATTCAGTATTTTTAGTCATAAACTGGTAACAAGATTAAAGGGTTACATAGTGCCTGAAGGGGCAGTAATTTCTAGTGCACAAACTCACAACTAAAGTCCCACGATGCTGTTATGAGTCGAACTGTGTTCCCCCAAAAGTTAGGTTAAAGTCCTAACCCCTAGTACTTCAGAATGTAAACTTATTTGGAAATAAGTTTGTTGCAGATGTAGTTAAGATGAGGTGATACCAAACTAGAGTGGACCCTTAGTCCGATGTGACTGGTATCCTCATAAGAAAAGGAGAGACACACACAGAAAGCTATATGACAGTGAAAGCACAGATTGGTAGGATGCATCTACAAACCAAAGAACAGCAAGGATTGCCCGCAAACCAGAGCTAGAAGAGACAAAGGAGGATTCTCCTATAGGTTTCAGGGGAAGCACAGCCCTGCTAACTAACACCTTGGTTTTGGACTTTCAGTTTCCGGAACTGTGAGACAATACGTATTTCTTATTTTAGGCCACCTATTTTTGTGGCACAGTAGCCCTAGGAGGCTAACACAAATGTAGATGGAGTGGGAACACCAAGTCAAAGCCGCCTTTCTGTATGTCCACAGAAGACAAAATACTATCTTGTTTTAGTGAGAATCTGCCAGCCACATCCTCCCCTTCACCCTCCCCCTCCACCTCACTCTCCTTAAGCTCATCCCACACAAACCCATTGTGTAGAAGTAAAGCTTTATATGACCCCATGGTTGTTTGGGGATTCTTTCCCAATGGGTTTCTTTTCACACAAAAAAGCACTGATCACTGAACCTAAATATCCAGCTCTTGAAACAAAGGGTCCTTAGACTTTGACTAAATATAGTTTTAAATCCTTGCTCTCTCTCTATATATATGTATCTATACATACGTATATACATATACATATACATATACATATACATATATATATATATATATATATATATATATATATATATATATATATACACACACACTATATATATACATGCAGTAGAAGACAGTGGCCTGGACCTGATTAATGGTCACATGGTCAGGACCTCTGGCAGGCTAAAAGTAACATATGTTACTAAGTTATGTTTCATTTCCTGAGCCCTAGGGTGAATGACCTTCTGATTACTTCCCTATGAGACTGGACAGAGAGATACACTCCAGAAAAGACCTCAGAGCTGTCCTCAAGATCTGAAAAAATGTTTTATCACCCTTACCTCACCTGACCAATCAGCTCCCAGCACGTCCCCTAACCCCTAACCCACGGTGACTTGGGATTTTGCCCTATGTAATCTGTAACCTAAACACCATTGGGGACTTGGGATTTTAGAAGCATCAGCTCCCCATCTCTGAAGTGGACTATTCAATGTTAAACTACTTGTTTCTTTCTATACTCCAGACTCCTGCTCGTGCATTTCTTTGGGCAGTGTGTACAGGCAGGCGGACTCCGGGAAAATCTGTGGGGTCCCACTAACACTCTACGCCAGTCGTGAATTGGCATTCCAGCCTTAACCATCATTCAGCGGCCTTGGCTATGTGTGTCAAACCTGTTGGATCACCTTCGCATCCTGCTAGTCAGAGTCCTGAGAATGTTAACCGAGGGCCCGTTCTGGAACAAGGTATTGCTACCTCTGGGGTCTGTCGAAGTGACCACCGGCTTTTCCCAGAAAATCTCTGACTTTGCCACAAAGGTGAGCCTACTACTACCTCATTAGATCCTTTTGTAATCTCAAGCTTTAGACCCACCCCCAGAGTCACATAGGTCAACCATTGTGATTTCCACATGGATCGCATGAAATGAGCTGAATTTCAAAAAAAAGAAAAGAAAAAGAAATAAGCTGATTTTATTGAGTATGTGGGATGTAGGCTTGGTGCCAAGAACAAATTAGTAAAAAACAATGTAAAGGAAATTTACAGTTATTTTATTGTCACCAATAGCCCTGGGGAGGACTTCGCTTTCCTCCTGCTCTGAGAAGATGACCATCTCTTTCTGTCGGACTTGACACCTTGGGGGAATTAATTGACTCAATTTGTGCCCCCTGCTCCATTGACTCCAAAAGCATCCTTAATTATCAAGAGTTCATCTTTTCCTGGCTAATTATGCCAGCATCACTTAAATGGGTTTATCTAATTACATAATAATACCAGCTATCATGTATTTAACTCTTAAGGTCTTATGTGCAAGTTCTTATTTAATCTTCATTCTATAGAATAGGATTCATATATTTGTTCCAGTTTTAGAAAGGCAGAAGTCAAGCAAGAAAAAAATTTCCCCAGGGCTCATACAGAGAGCAGTAGAGTGGAGACCCAGGCAGCCGAGTGCCAGAACCCAACACGGTGAGTTATGGTTTAACAAGCACTTAATTCCAAGTACTGAAAATACCAATATTCAGAAGACAGAACACTTGTGGATTTAACTGCAAGAATTACTTTAAAACTTATTCAGAAAATCTTAACCAAAGTATGGAGGATTTTTTTTTTGGGGGGGGAGCGTGTTTTTGTTTTTATTTGCTTGTTTGTTTTGCCTAAGAATACAGTCATGTTTAATAAACAGGAATGTGGTACTTAATCAGGCTTCCGATGGTGAATTGAGAACTACCCCGCCCCCCCCTCCCCCACCATAAGGACTAACTGCTAATCTGTCTTCTATAAATGAGATATAAGGAGGGGAAAGTGATCTGAGGAACAGTTTTTAAAGTCTTATCTTTGAATCCTGCAAACTTATAAACATGGAGGAAAATCAGAAATAATTTTTAAATGGAAAGGAATTCATCGAGAACAAATTCTTTTCTCATAACTACAAAAAGAATTTGGTTAATGTTTACAGTTTAAAAAGCTCGGCAATTGAAACCAAGTTAGTACTTTGCTTTTTTTTTTTTCCTTTAAAGGGCAAGTTTCAAAATAGAGGTGATTTGAAAGAATTAAGTGAACTACCCAGTATTGTTTCCTGACTCTGCCCAGAAGGCAAGGTCCAATTCGGATAATGAAGTTGAAACATGGAATTTCTATAGTATTTGAGACATAATTCAAAGTCACTAAAGATCTAATTGTTAAAATCCTATAAATTGTTGAGATATTTATTTGTTTAATGAATTTTTACTGACTTGTTATATGCCCATCACTGGAGCCAAAATAATGAGATGGACACACCCAGGTCCTGTAGCTTAGAGAGCAGGACAAATGAGAATCAAAATGTCATCATAAAGGACCTTAGGGCCATGGAGGAGGCTCTCTGTAATCTCTTTTCTGCTTTTCTTGTTTTACTGATGAAAAACTAACGAGAAGTTGGCTGGTCAGAGTGCACTGGTGTTTACAACTAATTTATCACAGCCGATTACAGATTTGCTTATTCCTGCCCCGCTCCCACCGCTTTGCTTGACTGATCTAGAAGAAAATGGGGAAAAAAAGAATTTAAACAACTTGCCCAAGGTCACATTTCTAATAGCTGGGCCTCCAACCTAGGAAAACTGGTTTTAGCATTTCTGCAAGTTGGCTCTAAGCTGATCCTCCCTTTGGAGGAGCTGATAATGGGCCTCTTCACAAATGAACACACCCAGTCGCTTGTAATTTCAATCCTTGCTCAGACTCCCTGGCCTTCATTCATTTATGCAATATAATGTCAACGTAAGAAGTGTCCAAAACTGTAGAGAATTTTTATAAGAGTTCATTTGAGCCAAACTGGTGACATATGCCACAGAGCAAGGTCTCAAATGCTCCGGAGAATACAGTTTTGCAGTTTCTTTTATGCATTTGAAATTAAAGAAGGTATGTAAGGAAGGTTATACGAAGGTGGGAGAAAGCGAGGCGAGGGTGGGCTTACAAGCTAGCTCCCGACATTACGCGCTCTCTTCAGAGTTAATACCCACTTCCCCCACTTGAGCGGGTGCTATTTGTGACATTTCAAAGGTGTGTTAACCTAGATACAGGAGGACAATGGACGGGGCTGGCCTGAAAACCTCTTACTCAAGAAGTTACAGGCGGGGGGCCTGACTACGCACCAGGACCTGCCCAGTTAGGGATTTGTGGTCAGATCACCCTGCGAGGTTACTTTCCATAGAACTCCTTTTACGTCCATAATTATGAATAGTTACAATTTAAGTTACAATTTATTCATGAAGCAGCCAGATGCGGAAAGGAGGTACTCCTTTGGCAAATGTGTGTGTGCGTGTGTGTGTGTGTGTGTGTGTGTAAAAGGCGCGGTGTGTATGTGTGTGTGTGTGTGTGCGCAGCGCAGGTAAAGCAAAATCTGGTGTTAGGGAATAAATAAAAATCATGTATAAAGTTAAATAATTCCATTAATTTTGTTAGATATACTAATCAAACTTTGTGATGCTCTTCTAATCGGCTGACTCAAAGGATTATTCTTGATAGTGCTTAAAAAGATTTGTGTAATATGTGATTTAATTGTTTAAATACATGACGAAAAGCCAGATGGTTCATATTTCTTGTTGATGGTCCAATTCTCCATCACTAACCTCCCTCATGAGCAATTCATTCTTTTGACAATAATCAAGGAATGGAAAAGGTGAGGTCAGTGAGAATTAGCATCGCTGCCACCCCAATACGTATCTGATTTCAGAAAGTCCCAGCAAGAGCCCACAGGCCACAGTTTACCTTTAGCAGAACAACGAATAAGCAGGAAAGGATAGAAAGTTTTAGGGTGGAAGTACGGTGCCTTGATTAAGCACCCCAATAAAGATTCCCCAAAATAGTATTTGAAATTGCCTCTTCGTGTGGTGCCCTAGAGATTTTTACACTCAGGATCAATGCACCTTAGTAAGATTTAGAATGGGTGAGGGGTGTGCTTTTTTCTCACAAAGTGGAAGAAGGGTGCTTATACAAGTGAAAAGACAAAGGGGACGGTGTGACATTAGGAAGGGTACACGTGGAAGTGGAACATCTAGATGTGCAAGCTCTCAGACACCTTCACATGCACAGGCCTGGCGATTTCCACCTTTCTCTTCCTGTGGCTGCTACTCAATAATATTTAAACTCACGCAAACATGCACCACTGTTCATTCAGTGCTTATTACCTGCCACGTGTTAGGTCCTGAGCTAAAGGATGCAGGAGTGGGACAAGTATCTGCCCTGGGTGAGCGCAGCCTGGTGAGGAGGCCAACTGAGCACAGCACTAACCCAAGGCCCTGTGTGAGATGCTTAAAGCAGGAGCAAGAACCAGCTCTGCAAGGAGAGGGGGCTAAGCCTGTGAAGGTGGGCGGCGGAGAGGCCTCAGGAAGAAGGAACAGACCTAGATGATAGGACTTGCCCCACTGGAGAAGGGTGACCTCCCCAACGCGTGGAACACTGGGAATGGTAAGTTTGGGAAACGACCTGCTTGGGGAAGATGGGGTGTGAGATGCACGTGGCCAGAGAGGAGGTGAGCCCCCCCACTGCACTCACTGACCTTAACACATCGATTTGTTTGCATATCCCATTAGCCACAGGCAAGAGCAGAGAACAGAAGCCTGAGGCAGAGAGAGAGCCCTGGTTCTCCGCCTCGCCTGTCCTGTAGAGGGATCTGGGGGAGACTCACACAGGCTGCGCCCTCCCATCTCCCCTTCCGCCAGAGACTCTGGAGTGGGGTCCGGGCACCAGGAGCTTAAAAAGCGTCCTTGGTGAATCTACTGTGCACGTGGAGTTGAGACGCAGGTGTAGAATAGGCTGGGACAGACCCGGTCAGGGGAAGGTGTTCCTGGCAGCCCACACGGAGAGGCTCTCTGAACTTCAGGGCAGCGTGAGGACGGGGCCTGGAGTAGGAAGTGGGCCACCAAAGGGGACGGCGGTGTCCTTGAGGGCTGCCATTCTCAGTTTTGGTCATTGGTCACCTAGGTAACTTCAAAATAATACAATTAAAGTCTGGCCATCATAGCATTTTATCGTTCATATTGGGTACTCAAAAAGTCTCTTTTCCCAATACAACTACTGTTTATATAGAAACTCCTCCACCTCTGGTAGCTGGTCTTGTAAAGACACATGTGATTTTTATCTGAGCATCTGCCTCTGGTTTCCCAGAAGCTCCCAGCCCCGCAGGAGGATTTGCAGGTGTGGCCAAGTGATAGGGTGCGGGGGAGGCTTAAAGGCCCCAGGGAATCCTGGGTCAGGGCACCTCACTGACAAATCACAACCACCTCCAGCTCCCAGCTTAGGAAGTAAAATGGTCTGTCAGGTGCTTAACTACTGAGTTATTAATTAATGACTCCAAAAGGGAAAAAAAAATACCATCTTCTCTGCTGTTTCCATCTAAAACATGAAAATACCTCGGGCAGGACAGTATGGCGACTGCGTGGGCTCCTGGGCACAAGAAAGCTCATGGCCACTCGTGGGCACACTCGACGCCTTCTGGTCAAACAATCCAGGGACACAGGGGTGTGGGGGTGGGGGTTAATTTGTCAGCTTGATAACAATTAGGAACTTCTCCTTAAAACACAAGTTTCTGATTTTGAGTTATCTAGGTTGGTTTCTTGTCACTTCGAGGCTGCAGAGTACTTGTGTCCAGTTCCTTATTTCATAAACATACAGGAACTGGGGAGAGCAGGCCGAAAGTACTCACCAGGCCAAATGTACTCACCTCAGACCAGGCACTGCCAGGCATGTGTTAGCACCTGATGGCTCCTGGGTCTGCTGGCCCTTCACGTCGTCTTACTACTATTGGTCCAGTGAAGAGTGTCCCTAATTCCTTCACACTTTTTGATTATTAGTGACCCTTTCCTTTACTTCAAATCCAGTGGTTTTCAACTGAGAGTTACTAGAATCATCGAGCTTTAAGGAAACAAATGTCCAGGTCTTCACCCAGACCTTCAGGACCTGAACTCACATTAGGGCTGGGTATGCGCACATTTTTAAAATACCTACTGGGGTAATCTAGATAAAAAAATCCTTCCTCATCAATCAAGTTTCCTAGTCCATTCATCGCTCTCTTCCAATTGGGTCACCGTTAATCCCTCAACCCAAATTTGCCCTATACCCGATAAGCCAGTCTAAATCTTTAAGGATGGCAAACACTAACCCAAGTGAGAGTTTTTAAATATGATGGAAATTTTAAGTGAGGAAGTTTGCGGTTAACCAAAGACACTGGTTATTCTTTGAAATAATGAAAAGCATGGATTCTTTTTCTTTTACAAATTAAGTTTAATTGATAATTCAGCTTCAGAAATAAAAATAACTTCTAAAATGAGAGTATAAACATGTTTATTAAGTGTTTTAGAGAGTATATCTCCTTTCTTCATTTATTAGCAGATAGTACTGATCCATTCTCTTGCATGAATATTGTAAAGAAATTAAAATCTTAGGTAGATGAGCCACCTGTCCCCATCCTAAAACACAAGTCCCCCTAGCAGCCTCAAAAGCAGAACAATTTCCCGGTTTCCCCCTAATGTTTCTGGCTGGAATATAGCACCTGCTTGAAATAAGGAAGCAGATTTCCTCTAAACATCACCCAAAGTGTTTGGCATCAAACTCAAGGACTCAGGTATTTCATGAATTCGCAAACTACCGATTACTTAATAAAATGAAGCAAATTAAATTTACGAAGATTGAAGGTTCCAAATGGGACGAAGTAGTAAAAGTATGAAGTTACCAGACAGTTATGAATGGAAAATGACGCATTTCTAGCTGTTGGTGGAACTCTGTGAATAAGTGAGAGAAGACTGTGGGGAACAGGCACATTACTATTTTTCTAGTAACACTTGAACTGCTGTTTGCGACTGTTTTTGTTTGTTTAGAATCCATTTCCTGATCATTAAAGACTCAGATATAAACAGAATTCCTGCTTTATTCGCTACAAGCTGTCAACAATATGGAAAGACAGAGGGATGAGCTATAACATAAGGCAGAACAAGCAGAAGAAAGAACATTCCAGAGATCGGATGATGCCAGAAGCGCGCGTGCTGTCCCTGTGATGGGGCTTCGGGTGAGGACAGGGCAACACTCCGAGCTCCTGAGGATCAGCATCCAGTCACAGCGGGGACCACACCCCCCGAATGCTGGCAAAAACATGTGGCAACTTCCTACTACACAAAATGAAATCACCCCAAACAGGTAAAGGCTCTGCAATGCAAGAACTCACCTCGACTGCTGCTGGGACTGCGTCCCTCCCCACCACCTCCTTCCCCTGACCCGGTCACAAAACCAAGGGCGGGCGGCAGGGGTTCCGCCTAGAGGGTGATAGGGAGCTGCTTTCTGACTTGTCTCCTGTTAGGAACTACTACTACTGATGCATGTATTTAAAAACAGAGCATTTGTCTACCGTCATCTCTTGAGGACCCATACTAACAAGCTCTAGAAAAAGCACAGAAACCTGGAATCGATACATAACCTTAGAAAACTCATGGACCTAGTGAGTACACCTTCCTCTCTGGCCATTGGGCTGACTTGCACGTTTCCTGAGGTCTCGGCTTGGGAGGGTGAGTAAGGCGTTGAAACTCACTAACGGGACTGCATAGTGCTGAACAATGAAGAGCTGACTAGAATCTCCATTTAAAAAATGTTAAGTACTGAAGATCTTTCAGGTAGGTAGTCTGTTTCTATTCCCTGGAAGTTCCATCTCACGATATTAAATCCGATTAAAGAGATGATAGTACCATTTTTCACTTAAATATCGCTAATCTTTGGATAAGCAAGAAAGTAAAACACTAATATCTCAAACATATTTCCCTAGGGATAATCACATAAGCATATGAAGAATATTTTTTAAAACATCAAACATTTACCAAATTTTTTTTTTTCCCCCTGGTCTGAACCTTGGGCATTTTGGAATTTCCCATTTTGTACTTTTCTTCCGTCCCTAGGTCCTCCTAATTTCACACTACTCAAGTAATTTGCTTTGTTTTATCAAAGAAACAAACAAAAAACCTGATATCTCGTCGCGTTTAGCTAAAAATTCAGAAATAAGGAAACCTATGTACGAGGCACACTACGTCACACACGGCCGTGTTACAGAGCTGGCAACCCCCGAGCTGCAAAAACTCCCCTCTCCCTTAGCTTAATAACGCTTGTCCAAGTCTCCGGAAACGAGCCGCGACTCCCGCTGGGGCCGCGGAGCGGGGCTCACAGGTCGCTCTCGCCGTACAGCGCCGACGAGAAGGCGGCGTAGTCGAGCGCGCCGGGCACGCCGCCCGGGCCGGTGTAGGCGGGCATCCTGCGGATGCAGTACTGCGCCTGGTCCGGCGGCAGCTCCCGCCGCAGCTCCTCCGCCAGGATGTACGGCTGCAAGACACACACAGGGGTTGCTGAGCGCCCGCACAGGGCCCGGGGGCCACCGCGTCAGTGCTCGCACGCGGCTTGCGTTCGAGTTGCATAAAGGAACAGAGGCAGGGAGTCTAATGCACACGGCTCAGTCCGGCCAACAGCCAAGCCGAGTTTACTCGTAAGAGCGTACCTGCAAGGTGATCCAGCAGGAAAGGTAACGTGCTCGTAAAGGCAGAGTTACCACCGATATTTCTCAAACCGGGCCACAGTGTGAGTGCGAAATAACTGTGATCTCAATTTCCTAGTAGAAATGCTGGTTCACATTACACACTGATGAGAACGCAGGGGTGTTAAACTTAACATAATCGTTGCTGTTTTCTTAAATGTATGTGATGTGTGCTTTAGAAAATGGAGTCGTTTCCCTACTCAGCTTATTAAAAAACTAGAAACATGTTGCTACTAGAGAAAATCTCTTCTTAAAATAAAATAAAATAGGATAAGTCTGGTAAAACAGACTGGCTGTGAAGAGTCAAAATAAATGAATAGCAAATATCATACTGTCATTCATAATAGGGTTTAGGAAGTCGGATGAGCCATGGTTTACTGCCCCCTACATCACATGGGCTCCTTCCACCCCAACCCCACGATAAAGGATTCTTTGTAAAATAAACATTCCTGTTTTCATGAGTTTCTCCCGTCCGATGTTGTAAGGTGACAGCCACGGCCCTGACACATCTCATGTCCCTCCCTCAGCTTAACACAGGGGAAAATAATTCTATCCCAAATTGAATTTCTACTTACTGAGATATTTTTTGTTTCGGAGACGAGATTTAAAAAATCTGGACTTGCAATTAAACTCCTACTTAATCTCTAGGCTACACGTGATAAAAAGCTTGCCAATTTCTTAAATGGCCAAATGGCTGGATTTAACTTTGCTCAAGTGTCTGGGCGCAAAGTTAGAATCATTGATCTTCATTCCACACCTGAATTGCATGCTTTCTTCTTTCTGGGCCTTATCTACCAACCCAGGATGTAGAGCGGGCTTGAATCAGCAAAACACAAAATAAAACTACAAAATACACAATCTGGGTTCCTTTCATAAAACTCACCGGGAGGCCCAAGCACACATTTCAGGAGCAGAATGTCTGTGCCTTCCCCGTTCTGCTGTTTACCTGCCGCTTTCTGAATTCGGTGCGATGTGCTACGAGAGGCGCTAAGATCCAAACGGCTTTTACCTGCACCTATTTCTTTTTTTATCAGGACAATGCGGTGGCGCGCTGACCTTATCGGACGCCAGGATCCGGAAGGAGGCGATGACTTGCTCGGCGGTGTCGGTGTCGGCCGTCTCCCGGGTCATGAAGTCGATGAAGGACTGGAAGGTGACCGTGCCCTGTCCGTTGGGGTCCACCAGGGTCATGATGCGTGCGAACTCCGCTTCGCCCTGAGGCCGGGTGCAAAGAAACGCTTACTCCCACAGCACGCTCTCTCCCACGTTTCCCTGTGGACACCCAAGTCCCTTCGTGAATGAAAACTTAAGTGTTCCTGCGTTTCCCTGCAATCTCTGGAACAAATCCCCTTGCAGGTGACCTAAGTTTACTGCCGCCCGATGACCTCGACAGTTGCTATAGCTTCGAGCCAGAAGCTCCTGAATGTCAGAGTTCCTTGCGCCCTACGACCCACGTCCCTTCAGGTGTGACCGCGATGACAGAATGGAGGGAGAGAACGGGGCCTTTTCCAGGTGATGACTGAGGAGAGTTACGTGCCAAACAGAAGGCAGCTCCGAAGATGGCTCCCGTGACTTTTATTGTCAAGGTCTGAGCGGAATCAAAGCAGCTCATGTTCAAGACGCATGTTAGTGGGTGACAGAGGAGCGAGGGGACAGGAACCACTGCCGCCCACGGGTTTTCCTAGCTGCCTTATTACTAAAAACTTTTTCCTTCTAAAACATTAGCGGAAAAGACACTTTAAAAATCATCGGGCTATTAAAAGCCATTGAAGCGTACACTTTAAATGGGTGAATTGTATGGTGTGTGAATTATACCTCAATAAAGCTATTAAAAAATCATCAGGAAAGCTTATGTTCTCTTCGCTAGAAAAATATCTGAACAATTACTGAATAAAAATATATGTTCTGGCTTTGTGACATTATTTTTATATAACAGGCAACCTTCAAAAGTATTATCCTATACAAGGAAAATGAATTTATCTCAAATGTGCTACGGTCATCTCCTAAAAACCCAAGCTCAATAAAATATCAAATCTTAATAAAATGTCTACTTCCGCCTTACCAAATCATAACCCATGGAAATCAAGCAGGCTCTGAAGTCTTCATGATCCATCAGGCCATTCTTCCTCTGCCAACAAACGCAAACGGGGAAGCTGAGAATTAAAGGCAAATGAGCAGCTCTACTTGACCAAGGGGATGAAATCCAGTAAGAGAAGGGACACCTGGAGCTTTGTCAAGGAGACCGTAAAGGTCACCACGGCTTACAGGAAGGCCGGAGCCAACACGGAGATGCTATAAAATGATTTCTTTCTATTTTAAAATTAAAATAAACATAAGGAAAGTTACACGGAGGTGGGGACAGCAAGGCAGGGATGGGATAGTTAGCGAGACTGTGTGCTCTCTTGAGGATGGTTACCACTTATTTCAAAGGTGTCAGAATGATTTCTTGAAAAGGGCGAAGGAAGGGTGAACGACAGACCAAAAAGAGACTACACATTCAAGAAAGCAGCAGCAGAAGTCGCCAGTGCCATCAAAAATGACCTAGTCAGGGGCTGACTACTGCCACCCACTGGTGACAGAGCAAATTGTACGTGTTCTGAGAACTTGCGATGCTCTGATGGCCCAGGCAGTCCTTCCTCACTAATAAACCGGCCCCCAAGACAGCAACATTCCTAGAACTCAAATGACTGGACAGGTAACCCACAGCTGCTCTCAGGCCCTAGGCCAGGACAGGGTGGCACCTCCGTGCAGCTAATGCAGTGCGGGTCTGCACAGGGCAGCGCGCTAGCAGGCCTAGGGGACAGCAGCCCCCACAGCAGAGAGAAGGCCGGGGCAGGACAAACAGCGGCCCAGATGAGCACACGCTGGCTGGAGATCTGCTCAACGGTCTTGGGAGGACAACAACGGGACAAACATCAACAGAAGCTTAAACTTTAACACTGGCCAAGCCAATTATTACATGGAGGCTATTTTCCGGTGTTTTCACTCACCCATGAAACAGCTAGTCCCAAAAACTAACTTCAAAGGTTCTTTGTTCTAGGACAGTCTGTTCTCAAACCTACCTGCTCAGCCTTTGGTCACAACCCCACTCCCGCCCTGCCCCCTCGGCAACAGTCTCCGAAGCCACACTCCCACTAGGGACACGCCACCCTCCACCAGCTTCCCTCCGTGATCCCTCAGACTCTTCTGCCTCCTTCAGTGGAGTCAATTCCCTAAGATCCGGCCTGCTCTATTCTTACTCTCCGGACTCCGTCCTGCCAGCAGTGACCGCTGTGTGGTGACTCCGACAGGTTACGGCCCTGAACTCCAGAACGGCATCCCTCACCGCCCGCCCAGGGCACCTCTTCGCTGCAAAGGCTCCCCGCAACGCAACAGCACCCCGTCTCTCACGTTCTCCTGGCTCGAAATTTCCAGGTCATTTTTAATCTTTCCCTCTCCCTCAGCCCCCAAATCCCGTTGTTAAAATCTGTCAGATTTCTGTGTCAACCTCAGCTCTGTCCTCTCTCCTTCATTCCCGCCACTTCTCTCCCTCAGCCCAGGAGCTCGGGTTCCGCTCCCCTCGCTCCCCTAGCAGCCTCCGGTCCCACTGGGCCTCTGCTGGCTTCCTCTCCTCCACTGCCCAGCCCATCTCACCCACATCTTCTGCAGCCAGCTCTGACCACTTACGCCTACGCTCCACACCTTCAGTAAGACCCTCAGGCCGCAGGCTCTGTGCCCGTCATTCCTGTCTTTCCTATTTAAGGACAAGAGAAAGCGGAAACTTTGTTTCTCTCCAACACACATAATCCTTAACGCTTAATTTACACAGATATTTAAACTTGGCAGGTTCTGGGTTTGTGTCCTTTAGACTTTTGTTGCAAAAGACAGTCTCACTGTTGGCCTCAAATAGATGTGTGCTCTTCCTGTGAGGTGGCCCAATGAGCGAGAGCTGTCCAACAAGCCCAGATGGGTTGGTGCAGGAACGAGGACCAGTTAGTTCCCTCCACAGGAAAAAAAACGATCTGTACATCAATGAATGAAGTCAGGACAGAATTATAGCTGTTTCTGTACAACGAAGCTGAAGCCAGGCCAACCTCCACTTCAGTCTCTGCATACAGTTCTTTATTTATGCCTCAGCTCCCTGATCAGAAGTCTGCTGTTTGAGCTCTTTAGTGGGCCTAAATCTGGCTGGCCCAGCCCAGAGACATCTTAAGAACCAATTACTGATATCTGTGAATCATAACCAGGGTCCTAAACAATGTAATGGAATATCCTTTTTTAGGGATCTTTAACGAATAGAATGTGGCCTTTATGATAAGCAAATTGGGGATGCGACTGTTAATAATTGGTTTACTCGGCATTATTCAAATCAAAACACTAGATAATTTTTTACGGCAGCACTTAACTTTTTATATGCCTTGACTATGAAAATGACCACCGTTTTGTTGGTTCGTTTTCCTTAAAACATTTCAAGAGTCTGTTTTGTTCATTAAAAAAGAAAACTAAGTTTTACATGTTGAAAGAGTGGTTAAATTTCCATCAGGTACTTTACCTAAATAGTTATTTAGGAAAAGTACATCGGAGGTTTGTATTTAAGTATTTAGAAAATGACCTAAATCCAACAACCACACGTTAAGGGTACACTTTCACTTAGAATAAATCTAGCTTTGCTACCAACTACAAAGGTATCCATTAAGTCAGCTGGACAAAACAGCACACAGTCCTAGACCTCCTGCCACCCTGAGCAATGTCGGAGCTGAGTGCCCTTCACCTTGGAGGCTATTTTCCTTTGGCATTAATCATCACGTGCCCCTGTGACCTTCGCAGGGCATTAAGACTTAAAATGATAGCACGACTATTATTCCAAACATACTTGAATGTCCCCACTATTGCCTTTCAAACAATCGGAGGGGGCGGTACCCGGTCGAAGTGGTTGAAGGAGGCCCTGAACTCGTTCATCTGCTCCTGGGTGATGCCCTTGGCGTCCCTGGTCAAGATCTGCGTCTCCACCTCGTTGATGGTCCTGGCGATGGTTGTCAGCAGCAGCTCCCATCCAACCCGAATGTGCTGCCAGGAAAATGGAATGATCAGCTCCACGTGCTTCCGGCACGCCGCCCCGATCGGCTCCACGTGCTTCCGGCACGCCACCCCTGCCTCCTGTGTTCCTAGCCAGAGAATCCACCCAGCGGGGGACGAGCAGGGCTTACCACAGACCTCCCTGTGCTTTTTCATTCCACTTCCCCACTTTCTGCAGGATTCTGGAGTGGGAAATGCTCAGAAGTGAGACCAGGGTTCTTTGTACCAGCACTTTGTACGTAAGATATAAAATGTGCAGTCTGTCACTGGAAATATCTTTCTATCTGTAGTTGTCTAGGGAGGTCATAATCTGTATGTAACAGGAGAGGCCGTGGATTACATCCACTGGCTTCTAGAGAGATCAAACTGAGCCAGACAGTAGTCGACAGTCCAATCTCTGGCGCACTTTCTGAGACAGCGCAGTGAGGTCCCTGTTACGGCAACAATTACGTAGTGCTTGAGACAGATCATAAAGCCGTTTCACATGGCGACAGGAAAGGCTTAAGGATCCCTACCCTTCATACTTGGAGAATTTAACGGGGACAGAGAGAGACAAGTACGGGAAAAGCCCTGAGAAGGAGAGATGGTCACAAATGGGGACAGCAGTGCAGGCATGCGGGGCGGCCACACCTCCATGGTGTAGTTCGTGTGCTTGTTGTCGAAGACCAGGGCCTCCTGGATGAGCTGGTGGTCGCCCTCCAGCTTGTCGATGTTGTTCTTGTAGTTGATGATGTTGTGCTCGTACTGCTTCAGCTGGTTCATCTGGTCTTCCAGGGCCCCTGAGATCTGGATGGAGCTCCGGGCGATCTCCTGAGGCACGAGAGCAGGGGAGGGAAACAGGTGAGTGGGATCGGCCCCGTCCTGCGTCAGGGGCTGCGCCCGCGGCAGCCGCCATGGACGACGCGGTCTGATGAAGCGGGAGCCAGGCGGCGCCACAGAACGAGACCAGCTCTCGTTCTGTTCAATCCAGAGAGAGGGGGAAAATCGACTGTGACCAAAAAAGGCACAGCAAGAGGGTAAGACATGAGTCACTTCGGCCTCCTTCCGGGGAAGATGGGGTCCCCTTGGGCAGCCCGAGGTCGCGATGAGGTGCTCTGGAGCGGCCACCGGACCGACCTGGGACGACGGACACGCCGCAGGGGTCAGCAGAGTTCCTGACAGTGTTAGAAGCTTTCTTTCAGAAAGGAATTAACATCTTATCACCAAAAGGGATGCTGGGAGAAGGCGAGTGTGCCGCCGTCGCTCGGCTGTTCTTTCTTGGTGATAAAATGAGCCCAGAAATCAGTCTCATTCAAAAACCATTTTCCCGTCCACGGCCATACCACCCTGAATGTGCCCGATCCCGTGTGGTCTCGGAAGCTAAGCAGGGTCGGGCCTGGTTAGTACTTGGATGGGAGACCACCTAGGAAGACCAGGTGCTGTAGGCTTAAAAAATAAGGGATTGTAAGCTGACAAGGTCCTTGCAATCGGTGAGGTCGAACAAGGGCCGCCTCACCTAAAATACAATAAAATAACAAAAATCATTTTTCCTTAAATGTTCTGAAAATGCAAAGAATTTGTGACTCTTCACTTGTCCTCCTTAGGGGTGGATGGTTTAAAATCTAGGTCTTACAGAGGCAACCGACGGAGAAAAAGCCCGTCGCCGTTTTTAATGACAGAAAGTACTGATGGCATCCAGGCCAGCCTCGCCCCCCGAGTGCGCCTCACACGCAGGGCACGGCCAGGAGCTGCGGCACGGGGGGCATCCCTGCTGCGTCCGCTCAGGGACCGTTCCGAAGCTGTGAGAGGCTCTCTGGGGGCGCCGACCTACCTCCATCTTGGTCTGGATCCAGGGCCCGATGGCGTTGGCCTGGGCGGCAAACTGGCGCCGCAGGCGCTCGTTGGCGTGCTGGCGGGCCAGCTCCTCCTGCAGCGACTGGTCCCGGATGGGCACGAGCTGCTTCACCTGTCAGGGCCCAAGGGAGGGCGGGGTCAGAGGCCAGCTTCGGCCCAGTGCCAGTGACCAAGAGATGAAGTGACAGTCCTAGGGGTGGGGGTGGGAGCGGAGAGCGAGGGGAGGGGGAGGGGAAGGGGAAGACAGGACGTCCCCACTCTAGGAGCAAAGGGAGAGCTCATTCTTGCTTTGACGACCACCCTGTGCCACCGAAGGCCTGCTTAAGGCTGGGTTAAGTCAGCATGAGGGACCTGGCCTGGGTAGGTCTGCATAAGGGACAGTGAGTGACAGCTCCTCCAGCCAGGGGCTCTCAGCTGTAGCACTAACCCCACCAGGCCGTGTCCAGAGTGCAGAGGATTTGTAAACTTGAACTAGAGAAAATTGACATCTTTACTTTCACCATCTCTAACTGAAAGGTAGTACTTCCTTCGATTATGAACGTGGGCAGCAAATCTATGGAGTAGTTAGCAGTACTGAGACTTTATCACAATAGAAACCACAGATGTTGTCATATAACACTAGTGATTGCCTGTTGCTCAAAATGTCACTACTTAGGAATTATTAGACCTGCTGTTAGATCTCAGTTTAAATGCTTTAGTGAAGAAGCACGTACATTATTACATCCCAACTTAAAAAAAATATTTTAATAACTGTATTTTAATATCATTTCTTTCTGTAGTAACCTTAAATATTTATATGAATTCACAAATGTTCTCAGAAGGGATCCACAGGCTTCCCCAGACTGCGAAAGGGTCCAAGACACAGAGAAGCTAAGGACCCCTGCTGCCCTGTATGACGCTGGAGCTCTGGAAGGCACGGCACCTGGCCCTCGCGGTCTTCCATTCTATTTGAGCCCTGTGATTTGCATTTTAATGCCATCCCTGGTTCTCCTTCAATCAACAGACAAAAGAGCTATTGCTGCTGAAGACAATATCATTCAACCTCCCTTTTATAGAAATATCATTCAACCTCCCTTTTATAGAAATCCACTTGGCCAATTTGCTTTATAACTTAGTGAGGGGAGAAAAGAGTTTGTTTCACTTTAATGACATATCTCTCTTTTTTCCAAGGAAAGGAAACATTCCCTTTTCACCTGGCCATCAAAAGACCAGAGCTGAGCTTAACGCTCCAGGACGCCATTACTACTGTCCATCGTCCATCGATGGACACTCTCCCTCCCATGCCTGCTCTTCTTTTTCTGCATTGCTTGTAACTAAACAATTGTTGCATGAGGGTTTTTACAGCAAGCCGCCTCACATTCACATGGGACTTATTCCTGAAAGACTACTTAGCATATGAGATGACTCTGCTATAATGCAAACCACGAAAATAAATTTTTCCTAAGAATGAGGCTCAGATGATCCCATTTGACTATCGCTGAATTTGAGGGTAGTTTCCCACAATTCAAAAAGCAGCGAGTTAGGAGGAGGAGACTCAAGTTCCCCAGATAGGGTTTCCTAAGAAATTTCTGCACTGAAAATTCACATGTACTTGGGACATGTCTATCCCACATTCTAAAACTTCTTCCATGAAGGATATATGCAAGCTGATTCCACTACATTTTCACTCTGGGTTTTAAAATAGTTTCCCGTATGGTATTAGTATCATAACCTGTACTGATTTTGCCAACATTTATCAAATTTTCCTTACAGAAAATCATCTCTACTTTGTTTCCTTACAAACCACAGACGCTGCTGAATGGCATTTAAGAGTTTAAAATGTTTCATCTGTAAAATCTGGGTGAATGAAAACCACGATCGTGATGTAAAATCAGGCAGTCACTCTAACTCGCCCAGGTTTTTACCATATTTTAACCTCGGCTTCAAGGAGGCGCTGCTCCCACACCCGACCCTCTGTCACCCACCTTGTCCCACTTGGCCCGGAGTTCGTCCATGGTGACAGTGCTGTAAGGGTTGCTGGAGCTGATCCTGATGCTGTAGCTCTGAATCACCTTCTCCACCTCGTTCTGGATGGCCAGGATGGACTGCCGCTCGCCGTCCGCCTCGGGCAGCGTGGCCTTGAACTGCTCGTGCGCAGTGATCAAACTCTGACCAGAGACACAAGCGGGAAAAGCCGGTCTTACGTCAGCGTGAATCTTAGAGGCGTGCGTGCTCCCGTCTGCACACGCATGAACGCCTTGTGCAGCTGCAGGAATCTCTGGAGGAAAACAAATTCTGATTGTCTGAGAAAGGCTGTTTGGTACACAAAAGTCAAGCTCCTTGAAATGAGGAAAAGACATCACGACGACTGTAAATCCAAAGTCTTCAAAAAGCCATGTTGTCTTTTTTTAAAACATCACGTTTGCTTTCATTATTTTTGGTCCCCAGCTATCGCTCAGGCCTCACTCTCCGCTGAGGATCAGGGCTCGACCTCGCTGTGCTTTCTAACGTGAGTTTTAAGCCCAGCAAAGGGACCTGACGTTTGCGACCTTCGTACCTGAAGACCGCCAGCGAATAGCCCCTGCTCCTCAGAGCGAAAAGGCCACAGAAACCCACTCTTTCCCCTGAGGCTTCATAAACCCTCCATCTGGCGAAGCTGTCATGTGGCCCTAGCTTGTGAGGCAGCAGCCACCTCGGTCCAGCTGTAGACGCTCCGTGGGCCACCTTCGGGTGTGACGCTAACGTTCGCTTTGGGAGCTGCAGCAGACCAGCTGCCAGCGCACCTTTCCCGCAACGAACTACTTCGTGCTCCGAGTATGGCCCCCCAGGCCTATCAGAAGTCTCACTTACTCCAAACGTAAATGATGCTAGGTTGCTGACCTCTGCTAAGGCTGCATGCAGGAAACACCATCACGGCCTCTTCCAGAAGACAAATGCTGTGTTCAGTGAAGTAATACCGTGCCCGTTCCACCCAGGTGCAAACCCTTCTAGAATGTTCCCTGTTAGGGGGAATGGGTGCAAAGCCCAGCCTTCAGTGATTTCCTTTGTATCTGGATTCTTTTTGATGACCTATCTATTTTATAGAAAAAAATCATTTAAAAGTATTTTCATATTCAATTATATATCAAATTCACTGAACAATCAGAAGCAGAACATCTGGACTGTGCGAGGCAAAAGGTGCTCGTACGTGGTTTTTGATGCTTTACTATCTGGCAAACTCGGTAGATCTTAACAAACAGTAATATGCACACATTGTGCACCGTAGTCAGCCCTGCAGCCAATAAACTCATGACTTTCGGTGAATAACTCTAAAAGCACTTATGCCTCGTTTGCCCATCCTTTTTTAAAGAACTGACGTTAGCATCACCATTATCTGATAAGGATCAAAGGGTAATGTGGCCTGCTAGCCACGTCTTTCTTAATAAAAATAAACACACACACACAAACCAACCAAATATCCCGGTCCTCCCAGTTTCTAGAATCACAGCTCACTTCTGGTGCCTGAGCGCACGGGCCGGGCGGGAGTACCTGGATCTCCTCGATGCTGTGCACGATGAACATGTCCTGCAGGTCCTCCATGGCGCCTTCCATCCAGTTGTGGAAGGGCGCCGCTCTCTTGGCGAACTCCAGGTGAAGCTGGTCGATGGTTTCCAGCAATTTCTCAGTTCTCTGAAGATTATCAAGCATTATTACAGATTAAACCATAAAAAAAGGTCTCCGACAATGTAAACACGCATTCCAGAGCGTCACACCACTGTCTGAAGGCTTGGGAATCACAAGGCTCCCGTAACTAACAGTCCGCCTGCGGGACGAAGCGAGGTTGGCCTCCTGGGGCCGAGCCCTGCGGGTCTGGGAAGTACCTTCTCAGTCGGGGGAGGATTTGGTGGCGTCCAGAGCAGCCTTGTTTTGAGTAAAGTAACCAACCCCCTACATGCCACCTTCTGAAAACCTGAGGCTCCACGGAGGGTGTACAGTGACTTGCTTTGTAAGTCAGAGCATGCGATTCCCTCACCACGCTGGGGAACAGAGAATTCAGACCACCTTCCTCGTTTTAGGGAGCGGCATGCAGAGAAGATGGCGTGCCCTTCCAGAAAGCCACCCGCCTCGTGAAGGCAGGAGGGGCTACAGCTTAATGTTCTCTAATCCTCATTCGGGACTGAACACAGAGTCCTTCTTTGCTTTTCTGGACAAATGCAATCATGAGGCTTCAAGCCCGAGAACGATACCACGCTTGTTTCATGTGGCGGGAGGATGCGGAGCCGACAGGGAAGGCATCCGCATCACACATCTTTCACAATTGGACTCATTTTTCCTCTCGTTCTAAAGTATTTGAGCTGTCTCTGTTACATGCCTGGTCCTTCCTACCCATCACCGTTTCTTTCTTCGGGTGACATGGAATAGCTATTTCGCATCTAGGAGCCTGATATCGTGCATTTTAAAACTTCATCAGAGTCAGGGTGAGAAGACTCAGAAAACTGCTAACTGCTTCTTTCCTTCACATCGTCCGAGTCGTCTACGGTAAAAGATAATTAGGCGCAGTTGCTACCCCCCGCCCCGCCCCCCGGAATCCACGGTTTCACTTTGAGCAGTTTTAGTTACCCGTGGTCAACCGTGATCTGAAAATATTAAGTTTCCCAACCACCGACATCATCTGCTCCCAACAGCCAACCATCAACGTCATCATGGCTCAATGATCCGGGATCGCCCGAAGCCGATGATCCTCCTCCTGACAGAGGTCAGTGGGAGGCTAACCCACGTCACAGTGGTCATCTACCCCACGTCATCTCACATCACAGCAAGAAAGGTGAGTGCAGTATGATGAGATATTGGGGGGGGGACCACATTCACATAACTTTTATTACAGTGTATTATTAACTGTCTTATTCTATTATTATTATTATTAACATCTTACTGTGCCTAATTTATAAATCACACTTTACCACAGGTATATATGTATAGGAAAATACAGTATAGATAGGGTTTGGTACTGTCCATGGTGTCAGGCGCCCACTGGGGGTCTTGGAACGTATTCCCCCGTGAGAAGAGGGGGCCAGCTGTACGCTTAAATACCAGCCACTTACTGCCATTTACCCAAGTCTTATGCTTTACTAAGGCCAGATTCATCCAACTGTTTCGTGTCACTTTCCCTTGCTTCAGCGTTTGCTGTCATTTCCCTTCGCACATCTCTCACTGAGTTCTTCCTGACCCTGACTCGGTCACAGCCACCAACCTCCCATTTCTCTCTTTCTCCTGCTTTTCATACTGTTTAGAGGCTCCTTTCATCGGGCAATCTGTTTTGTTTTATGCACGTAACGCCACAGAAATACAAGAAATTAAAACAGGGACTGGATTAAAGAGCCCCTATTGAAAGATTTCACGCGAGCAGATGGCTTAAAGACCTCACCTCCAGGGCCTCTCTCCTCTTCTGTGTGAGCGTCCCCAGTCTGTCCCACTGGTCACAGATCTTCTGGCATCGATCGTTGACATTCACGGCGTCATGATAGTCCAATTCACTAGTAGAAGTAAAAAATAACAATTAGCTTTCCCTGTCAAAATAAACAGATTATATACGTGTGTGTGTGTGTTTGTGTGTGTGTGTGTATATATTTTTTTTAAAATAAGATCAGATAGAGAATTGGCTGGTATTTCAGAGTTTTGTTAACAGCCACCGCGGCAAACATGATCGTTACTCTGACGGATTACGAGAACAATGAGTGACATTCTCGCTGGTCAGTGGACTTGTCCTCTCAATGCCTCGGGCCACCATCACTCTCCCTCCCGCTTTGCTGGCCAGGCCTCCAGAGGGCATTGCTTTTAAGTGGCACTGCATCTGTCAGTAGAGCCGGCTATTGGATCTGGAGGACCGTCCTGTGGCCACGCTGAAGCCACAGTGCCTGGAACACCAAAATGAGTCCAGGGCAGGAGGGGGCAGCTTGTGCCCAGGTGTCCCCGGCCCCTCTCGCAGGGCGGTGGGCCCCACGTCTCACCATGGGGTGTGCATCCTGTCCAGAGCAGGCGCTGAGACTCCAGCACCGGAGGGACCTGACTGCCTGGCAGAACAGAGCCCCGCTCGCGGACCAGGAGGTCTGATCGTGTGACAGCGAGAATGACATTTCTCAGTAAATAATTCCTCCTCCTCACCGGCCTGCCCAGACGTCCCAACGGGAGCTTTGTGAGCGGAAGTCATTTGAACTTACCATTCAAGCAAATTCTCAACTAGAAGGTTACCCTGGTATCTCCAGGGATAAAAAGTTTGAATTCTATACAAAAATTGGTTAAGTCTTTCAGTCAAGATGAAAGTGAGACTCACAAAGTTTCAAGACATCTTCACGAGGCTTCTCCTTCAAAGCGTCCAGACAAGACGGCCTCAGGAAACTCCCTGTCCTGCCACACCCGTTCCCAAAGCTCAAGTGTTTTATTTTTCAGTAAATGAACCTCGGTTTGTTTTAATAAGACCTTAAACTCAGACAATCCTTGTTCATTACCTGTTTTCTTCCCTCTTAAATAACTTGTCCTTACTGAGTGTTATTGCTGCTGTCTCTGGAGAGAGGAGATGCCTGCAGCTGTGATGGGAATGTTCGCCCAGTGGGTAAGACGCTCCCTGCCACCCAGTTAAAGCCTGTTTGGTTCTTACGGGCAGCTTTCCACACACGCGTACACTTCTCTGATGGAGGGATGAAGACCCTGATGTTGACTGTTTTAACCCTGCCCCGCCCACACACACCAAAAAACCCACACAGCACACAAGCTATTTGCACAGACTTGAATGCAAAGTGAAAAAGCTCTGTCTGGCTCTTCCAAACGCAAATATAAAAGAGAAAAAGGCTTCAAAAACAAAAGCTAAGACTCCTACTAATCCATAACGGCCACCAACGCTCATGGACACAGCATCCCGTGGCGAGGGTAATGATTCTCCCTCCTCTAACTCATACGTGTTAGTTCTACACAAACTGCTTCAGAACTCGTGTAACGGGGTTCGCATAATGGGGCACACTATTTTTTACGCACTTTGAGAACTGCACACACACTTCGATTTACTGTTCTAGGAAAGGTGAAAAGGACAGGGACGTCAGTGACATTAAGATGAGCCAGGATATAAATCCTATATGTGGTTCCTCTCCTGACCGTGTGGAGAAGTAGGCATTGGGGATAATAATATAAAATTTTTACTTAACTTTTATGGGCAACACTTAAAACCATTTCAGATTACTCACGGGAGCTATTGCAGAGCATTAAACGGCTTGAGCTTCCTTCATCTCCTTATTTTGTGAGTGACGGCTAACGAGCCGCCAGATATCTGATATTCAGGAAGCATGAGAGGTACGAGAAGGTCAAGGCCGCGGATACAGTGCGCAGACTGGCCGGGACGGCCACGAACACATGTGAAGGGTTTACTTGGGCAAGGCTGAAACACAGGATGCTCTTAAAGAGGCCGAATCTGTCAGTTAAGGGGTTTGCTCTGATCGAGAGCGAGGAGCCCGGGAGTTTAGAAATGTCACGTATTGAAATAAATATTTTTGTTATCATTATGTGATAAGCTCTAAACGTGTTGCAGACAAATCAGTGATTATAATGAGGGGGAAAGGAATAGAGGATGAAATTTTTTTATTAAAAGGGGGAAAAGGTCTTTCAAAAACACTTGCAAATACTGCAAGGAGGCCCCTCTCCCAGAGGCTGGCCGGGAACTGTCACTCGGCTTAGACCAGCCTGGGCTCTGTCGCATGCTAGTTCCTCCCGTAAAACAACAAGAGCGGCGACGAAGCACCCTCATTTGACGATAAAGGAAGTGGGCTCGTGCCTCCCCCTGCGGCATGAGGCCGCCACGGCTGTTTCGTTCTGGCCTCTGGGAGCACAATGTGGTCTGTCGGCTGCACCAGGCCTGGCGAGGCCGCCTTTCCAAGCGGCACGCCCGGCCTCCCCACTGATTTCTCATCCGCTTGGTCAGGGGTGGCCTGTGCTGGGGCTGGGGTGCTGCTGGGCGGGGGGACACACGGAAACTACCACAGCCGAAGAACCGAAGCCAAACCAGTCATCCGTTTAAACAAACCAGCATCCCATCACGGGGTCCTCCAGCTCGGTTCCCTAAACTCCACACAGGACAGGCAAGGCAGGCCCGCGCCCCTCCTGGGCAAGCTCTGGGGCGCCCAGGGAGTCCTCTCAGTGCCCACGTCATGAGGCCCCTGAGGATGCACGTACTTGAGCTCCTGTGCGATGGCCGCGATCTGCTCCACCCGGTCCTGGTGAGCCGCCAGGTCGCTCTCGAAGGCTTCATGCTTCCGCAGCAGGGCCCGCACCTCCGTCAGCGACGCCGACTCATAGTCCTTCTGCAGCAAGATTTGCTCTTTGCCTGCAAGGTCGGAGCAAGGGTGTGACTGCTCCAATGCCACACGCCAGCTTCTTTGTGCCCGAAACGTCCTCAGTGATGGTTAACCGAGAGAAGCGGGGGAGGAATGACGGGGCTGAACGACAGGGCTGAACACTCAGGGGCCGCACTGTGATTGGTTCGGGCTGTCACTCTGCTAACGATGAAAGCTCACGTCTACAAGTTTAGAGGAAGCTGGTTGGGTACATTCTGAACAACAAACATACCTGACTTGTGATCCTAGGTAACAAGGATCTGACTGTTCAGTGTGACTGATGCTCAGTTAAGTTAGTGATTATTGGCTCACGGACTCACCTGGCATCATCAGATAATACACTTGTACTGTCGGCCCGTCCACGGGTTCAACCTTTACCCCAGTTCTTTTAGCCTGTGGCTTTTTTCCCTAATAAATTACAAATTTTTCTCTCTGAACCTTCACCTATTTCCCCACAAATACGGCTTACATCGAGTCACTGGAGCCACACTCATTCCCCAGCTGATGGCCTTTAACATTTAGTTCCATAAACCTAGAACTAGAGGGCAAATGATCACATATTCCACAACGACAACGGAGCACTTCCTATGTGCCAGATGCCGATTTCAATACTTTATAAATATGGACCCATTAGATCTTCATCGAAACCCCGTGAGGGAGGCGTGACTGTCATTCCCACTTTGAAGAGGACACTGGGGCCCTGAGAGGCTCAGAACTCGCCCCAGGCTCCCAGCCGGGCAGTGGCGAAGCTGAGGCTCCAAGCGCCCGGCTGCGGTCCAGGTCCGAGCCTGCGAGTGTGTCGCGTGCAACCCGACAGTCAAACCGCGATACAGCAAAAGGGAAGCACAGGTCCCCTGCCCTCCCCCAACAGGATGACTCTGCCACGATAGAGTTTTGTTCTTCCCGGGCAGCAGCCAGCAGCCAGCCAGCAAAGCATGACGAGCACAGGTCCTGGCTCCGGGAGTTGGGATGTATGCAGGCCCGAGAGAAGGAACGACTGACTCTACGTGACACGAGGAAGCTCAGGCTAGAGAACGACACTCTGCCTCCTCCTTTCAGGCAGGTTCTCTGAGTGGGAACTCATGCTGCTTCGTGGCGTTTAACGAACATCCTATTGGCAGAAGCCGGGCTGTCCGACCCACCCACAGTTAGAGAATAAACAGATACGTGTGGAATCAAACGGAAAAACGTGGGGAAGGCAGGAGAGGCCGGGCCCCACACAGGGAAGGGTGGGAAGAACACATCTGGAGAGCCGTTTTGTGAAAATACACACAATCTGCTTGATTAGAAGATAAATCTTCGTACCGTCTCTTGAAGAGGTTCAGTACGAGACAGCAGAGCAGAGAGGCGGGGACATGTGCCCGCAGGCATCAGGGATGGCGTTAGGAGCACCCGCACCCTGCGGCTCTGTCCGCAGCTCCCCTCAAGCTTGCGGAACCCCCGCCCGAGCCGGGCCGCTCACCGTAAGCCCAGGTCTCGTGTGTGGACGCCTTCTGCCTGAACTTCTCGGCCAGGTGCTCCACACGCTCCAGCCTGCGGATCTCGTTGAGCAGCCACTCCTCGTAGCCCTTCTCCGCCTGCTCCAGCCTCTGCCAGGCCCCGGCGATGTCCTGGGCGTGCGAGGATAGAGCGGTGACCCTCCGATCTCTCGGCGCCCCCGCGACCCCTCCGCTGCGCGCCTGACGGTGTTGTTTCCTTTCCCTTCCCGAACCTCCCACCTGTCTGCTATCTGCTGTTTTCCGGGCATCGCGCATGTGCCGGGCACGAGCCAGGGACTTTATATAAGAGGAAGCAACATCTGTAAAGCCCCTGCTTCCATGGCGCCTTCATGATGTTAGGGAAAGGAAGACAATAAGTAAGTAATTACACGAGTTCGTGTCAGACAGTGACATGTCACGATGGAACACGAAACAGTGTCGGGTGATGCTGAGAGCCCCCGGGGGTGGCCCCTGCAGGCCGGGGACTTACAGGAGACGCTTCCCCTCTGAAGGGGTGGATCTGAGCCGAGACCTCAATGACAGAAAGGCCGGTCATGTGCAGAAGTGGGGGGGCGAGCGCTCCAGGATGGGACTGAAGGGGGGGTGAGGGTGCGTGTGTGTGAGGAAAACCACGACAGGCCTTGTGGCCACGTGGCCGGAGAGGGCAGAGCATGTCGGATCATGCAGGCCAGGAAAATAGTCTGCATCTGATTCTAAACATTTTGGGAAGTCGCCGGAGGGTTCTGAGGAGGAAGGAGACATGCTCCGATTCACGTTTTAAGAAGGTGATGGCGGCTATTGTGCCGAGAATGAATTTTAGGGTCAAAGGAAAAGAGCCATTAAGAGGGATACTGAAGGGCCCGAGGAGAGAGGATGGTGGCCTGGCACAGGGCGATGGACGTGGAGTAGAGAGAAGGACATGGATTTAAGGTATAATCTGGAAGTAAAGCCAGCGGGACTGGCTGAGGAACCGGATGCAAGAAAGTGACAAAAAGGGAGGGTCGCTGGTGACACCTGGGTTTGGGGCTTTAGTAACTTAGGGTATAGTGATGCCATCTACCAAAAACGAGAACACTGCAGGCGACTCCTGGATATGCTAGGTCTGAAATGCTTTTGAGACAGTGAAGAAGATCCATGGACCTAGAAAGCGTCAGTCAGATCCGGAGACTAAAATCTGGGAGGCGTCGGCATTTAGGTGGCGATTGGAGCCAAGGGCCTGGGCGAGATCACGTGGAGGGTGTGAGGAGAGGGCCAGCGCGAAGCCAGGAGCGTCCGGCTACAGACTGGGCAGAGGAGGCGACGCTTCGAGCAGTGACTGAAAGAGCTCGATGAGGTAGGAAGCAAACAGGAAGTTCCAGAATGGAAGGAACTTCAGGAAGGAGGTCAAAGCCATAGAGAACGGGAAAACAGAAGCGACGACTGAATGGACCGTCGGCGTGGGCATTGCTGACTTCGGTGAGAACAGCTCAAGGGAGGGGACAGAAGCCAGTTCCCTGCTGGCTGAGGAGTAGACGCAGAGGAGCCGGGAGGACCCGGAAGTCGGTCCCTTAAGGCCTCTTTCCAGACGTGCAGCTGTGAAAGGCAGCCGAGGACCAGGACGGTGCTACAGGGAGACGTGGAGTCACGGAAGGAGTCACAGAACTCCGTGTGCGGATGCGAGGGATTCAGCGGAGAGGAGGGCGGATGCGGGACCGAGCCCTCGAGGAGGAGGAACGGGCAGGTCACGACAGCAGGGGACAGAGGGCACATGCAGGGATGCCAGGGGACCCGTGGGGACACGCGGCCAGTCGTGAGGGGGCAGGAGAGGACGAGAGCCCTTCGTCAGGGCTCATTAAGGGCCCGCTGTCTGTGAGGCACCCTGCCAGCGCGGTGAGGAGTCAGGGGCTGCATCATGGTCGGAGGAAAGACCACAAACGAAGTGGCTGCAAGGCCAGATTTACCTCTGCTACCTGAGGAGGCTGGAGGAGCCACAGCTCCCCCTCAGCAGCCCGTCGGGAGAAGACTTTAGAAAGGAGGGGGCGCCCCACCCGAGCCTCTCACCGACACCATCTTGCCCTCGGAGGGCATGAAGGCCGGCCGGTTGCTGATCCTCAGCTTGGTCTGCAGGGTGTTGAAGTTGATCTCCAGCTGGCACTTCTCCTGCACCTTTGGGGGCTTGTGCTTCCGACGGTAGTCTCGGAAGTCCTCCAGCTTCTTCTGCATGGCCTGCATGGTCTTCTCAGGGGTCCGGTTCTCCAGCCAGGGGATGGTGCGGCGAATCCATTCCAAAAGCTGTTCCCGAAACACAAAAGTCCTGCTGAAACACCAGCCCTCTGCCCTGGCTGAGAAACAGAGGAACCTAGCAATGGGGTGGGATAAGCTAATGGTTCTAAAACTACAGGTTAATACCCCGGCTGCCAGGAAAGGAAAGGCACCCTGCCCAAGGACGAAGACGTCCATCCACCCACGGCCGCTAGCGGTCACCCCAACAACGCCAGACGCAGGTCGAAAACTTAGAGTCGGCACAGGTCCATGGTTTACAAAAATGTAACATTTACAGGAAAGTCGGGGACCAGACAGTAGCAGACGAATGCTGGATGGAGCTTTCAAATGAAAAAAACAAAAACAAACAAAAAAACACCTGACATGGCAGAATGTAGTGTAACAAAATAAGCGAAGAATTTGATTTACGTTAACACGTATTTGTATTTTAAATAAGCTCCAATGTAATGAATTTATTTACCAGACAAATGTACTGCAGATCTGGGGCTGACTCAACGCCAACGTATATTTTAATCTGATATCTGGCTTTCAAGGAAATTTACATGAGAGCGGGAGTGAATTCCTAAGGACAAAGGGTATTTTCTCAAGTTCCTACCCATCTTAGAAATGACCTGCTAAAAAGCCACGATAACTTACTAAAAATTAGTCAAAGTGGCAATGCGCCCACAGCCCGAGGGTCTGAGGAGGAGACGGGGCTGTGATGACCGAGGATCACTGTCCTCTGGTGCTAGCCATGCTTCGGCCTTGAGGCTGATCACTGGCATTAAACAACACGGCCAAACCGACTCTTCCCACAGCAGCAGCAGGAAAGCATAAACTCAGCGTCATTAGACCGGATTAACATAAACCACTGCTTGGGAAGGTTCAGTCCAAGTGTCCTGGGACTTTTCCCAGAACAGACCAGATATCAGCTAAATCAAGTCAGGGCAAAATTATTCGGCCTCTGATACTTGTGATCGCGATCGAGTTCCGTCTAGGGACGACGTGGCTGGGAACCTCACTCGGACCACGACGTGAGTGGGGAAAACGGCACGGTGGCCGTGACAAGACCCTCGAGTTCCTATTGCTGCCAAAATAAGAACAAAAGAGCAACATGGAAAGTGCTTTTCTAAGCGAGAGCCTGGCTGACGAGCTCAGAAGGGCATCGCGGGAACAATGCGTGTATCTGGACGGGGGGGCCCTGCCTTCCCCGTTTCCCTCCAGCTGTGTAAACACACGGGCCGAGCCACGTCCCGCACACGCTGCTCTGAGCGGGGTCCGGGCACGAGGCTTCTGGACACGGGCAGCGGCCTGGCCGCTGTCGGGAGCCCAGGAAGCAGGGCAAAAGCACGCAGGGCAACGTGGTGTGTGTCATCGGAGCCCCAGCCCGGGGGCGCCCGCTGAGAATACAATCGCATTCTCCTTCGCAAACGTGCAGACTGCCTCTGGGCTTCGGGATGGCAGCAAAGGCCGCGGGGTTAGCTCTTTAGCGGGCCCACAATGACTCCGCTACGAGATGAGCCAGCTCCGAGTTCAACTGCATTTTCCTACTTTCATTCCATCCGAGATGAAAAATGCAAAGAAAGCAACAGTGACAGCCCGTGGTCAGCCTCTGCGCCCCACCCTCTGCGGGGGCACAGACAGGACTCTGGGTCGCCGGTTCCTTTACCTCACTCGCTAGCCTCTCATATTCTTCCATCAGCCTCTCATTCTCTTGATTCACAGCAAGAACCTTACATATCCTGTTAGCCGCTGTCTCGGCCTGTAAAACACAATAGGTAAACAGGACAGCTCTGTCGACAGGGGTGGGCATGCATGACATGAGCATGGGGGGCGGGGGGGCGGCGTGCTGCGGATTCCAGGTCACAGAGGCACACGACGGAGGGCGTGGCTGCTCAACGCTACGAACCGTTCCACACCTGTTACAGTTTTCACACAGACTCACACGGCAGGCTGGTATGCTGTCGGGAACAACGGGGAGACACCATTAGTCTAAAACACGAGCTTTGTGAAACATTGAGCACGTTAGTAAGAGGAATGAATATCGGGGTCAGGAAACGAAATCGCCGGTCCCTGAGCGTGTGCCTGGGTGCCCTGCGGACCTCAGGACGGTGGGGCGAGAGCCTCTGAGTGACGGCAGCCTTTGGGGACCAAAGCAAAAACGACTGGGTCCTGAATGTGTATGTCACCGCACTGCGCTCACTGATGGCCTCTCCTGGAGTGAACGTGCAGAGCACGCTGGATGGGACCCTCCCCCGGGATGGACTTGCTTTGAGACTTTGTGTGACCTTCGTGAGAAGTCGGTGAGTCCTATCTCTCTATCCTCGTTTTGTGGAGGGAAACTCGGCCCGGAGTGGCAAAGCGAACACGGTGACCGCAGGAACCTATCGGGCTTCCTGGCCTGTCCTGAAGCCTCGCCTCTAATGCCCTCACGTAGGCTGGTTTCCGGTCATCGCTGCCAGTGATGGTCTTAAACAGACCCCAGGAATAATAACGCATCCTCTGTCCATCCCAGTCTCTTGGGACTCTCCAAGTAGAGATACACGAGGGGGAAGGAGGCGGAAACAGATAAATACGGAGAAAGAAAGAACGTTTACCCACAATACCCCTCAGGCTATTTGTCTTAAGGAATGAGAATGTTTTTGAGGTTCTAACACTGTTATCTCTTTCCTATTTCAGTTAAAATAAGATCAGTCTTGAAAGACGGTAGGGCGAATCGCTGGGCAGAGGAGGCTTTCTCCAGGCCGAGGAGGGGGCCGGGCCGGTTCCCCGTGCTGCTCAGTGGACGTGGCTCAGTGTTCGTGGCGTCGGCCGCTTCCTAACACACGAATGTGTCACACGACATACTAATGAAACGAAAGGCAATCTCTTAGAAGGAAAGAGAGGTAAACACACTTCAGGAGCTGTCCGAAGTTAAAGCTGTTTTTTAGAAAGTAGTCTCAGTTTGGAACGTGCCACATTAGGTTACCACGAAACACTTAGATTCCAAGGTAAGATGTGAAGCGCGCACACGCACACACACACACACAACGGACACGCATGCAGAGGAGCAGCACAGCCCCCAGATGGACGCATGTTGGGTACCTGCTCCGCGCCCGCAAAAGCATGGTAGAAACAGGACACGTATGTCATGATGGCCCTCTCGTCCGGTTTGGGGGTGTTCACGATGTCTGAGGGGGGAAAACAGCACAGAGAACACACACACACACGAGAGCAGAAACCAGGGTGAACAAAGGGAAGGACGAGCTGGTTTACGCCCATCGATTTTCTGTGTGTTTCCTGGGCCCACAATCCCGAACCTGCTGGGATGGTTCGCGAACGGAATGATTCGAACGTTTCTTGAATAAGCAAACTGAGAGCTTTCTCCTCCCCCACGCCTGACCGGCTTTTAAAGTGCAGTCGAGGCGTTTACGAGGGAGCCCGTGTGCTCGTGGGTGGGGGGCTTCTTGCCACTTCCTAGCGACTCGGGGGGCCCACGTCCTCTTGAACCGGTCGTCTGCCACTTCTGCTCTGAGTGACACATGTCACTTTTCGAGATGCTGGGAATAGCAGCAGAGGCTGGGGACACATCCCTCCTGCTGTCCCCTTCCGCACCACCCTGTGACCGCCAGCTCCCTGCCCTGCAAACAGCCCGCAGGTGTGAGGATGAAATTCTCTGGAGAAGCACGTCTTGCAATGTCCTCTACACATACTTACCATGCCATTTACAGAAATCACCAGGAGCGACAGAACATCTAAAGAGAAGGGTACGCTCGGCTTGTACACATTACAACGCTTGCTGCCCCTCGTGTTAGCCGCGGAGCCACCCGCGGGCAGGAGCCCGAACCACGTGACACACGGCCTTTCTTCCTCCCCTCTGGCAACACCGTTTTCTGCTTTTTAACTTTAAATTCAGCTCAGTCTCTGGGCAGAATGAAGTTAGGAAGACACCTTGTAAGTCCCTAAAGTGAAACCGAGTCACTGGGTTTCCAGAGCACATTAACAGGAAGGATGTGAGGCTGTGTAACAGAAAGGAGTCTTCTGGAAGACGAACATGAGTGGCATACCAGTGCATGGACAGAAAGTCAGTCCCAAAGAAAACTAGACTGAAAAGGACACACGACCGTCTCCTCAGAACCAGACGGGTCTCCTTACTCGGAGGAGAGGGAGAAAAAGGAGAAAAACAATTGAAAAAACAAATTAAGACACAGAAGGTGAGGGGTGAGCAGCGACCCATGCTTTACGTCCTCACCTTCTGTGCACCAGCAAAAGCATGATAGTAACAGGAGACATAAGTCATTATGGCTTGCTCGTCGGGTCTGGCAGTGTTTACTAAATCTGTGTGGAGAAAAGAAGGTTAACGGCTCCAATGTCCCAACACCTGCAGGTCCCCCACTGAGCGCCTCGGGGCAGTCAGTTTTAACCTTCCTTCACCCCGACACTCATGCTGTGAACACTTAGGCTCAAATCGAAGACGTCGCACCTGCGAAGTCAGCCCTTTTGAGAATTGCCAATGGAAATAAAGGACTTGCCAAGGAGATGGGCATGGCTAGCTCAGAAGTCGGGCACCGCCGCAGCCAGAACTGGACCTCCAGGGCCCAATGGGACGCACACGACACGTTCCCAGACTTCTATCGCGGTACGCGTGGCGACTCAGGGGCCAACTAAGACCCCTTCTGCAAGTCCACAAGGAACAAATGCACCCACAAATCTAACCCTGGTGCCCACCTCAAAAAAGGCCTGTGGGCAAAAACAGGGAAACCACCTTCATAACCTTTTAAGAGCATGAACATAATTAAGATGATAAAGAACTTCACAAGTTTTTTTTTTTTTTAACCACAGTTAACAGTTGCAATTAGCCACTCAACAATTCCAACTTAAGGTTCAGAAACCAACACACATGATAGAAAGTCAGGTCAACAGTAGCAGGTGGGAGGGCAAGGATTAGCCAAGAGGGATCAGTGGTCTCAGAGGAGGAGCCCAAGGTATGACACGAAAAGAAAAGGGGAGAGGGAATAAGAAAAAAACACGATCTGTGGTGATAGTACGTCTGACTGTCAGCAGCGAAGGCACGAAAGGTAAATGTGGGGGGACCTGCCGGGCAGGTAGGTACACCACAGCACACCCCAGCCCCCATCAGCCAGAAGATTCTCATGAAGAAAAGTGTGTGAACATTTCTCCGAATCATTCAAAAGGAAAGATGAAAAGTCATGGGAGCCTGGGATGTGCCACGGGAGGATGAAATGAATAGACTGCTGAGACTTCCCATCAGCCACGAAGGGCGAGCAGAGTGGATACCTGCCCCGACCGGGGTCAGAGACCAAGGACAAACCAAAGAACCGTGAAAAATGTCAGCAGGCCGGAGCAATACCGATGGTGACCCTGAACTTGCCCTGAATTGTAGACTACCAGGGAGGCATTAATGAACTGGAAGAGGAATTTACTAAATGCCACCAGTTTTCTCTTCTCTTTAGTATCTTAGCTCTCAGTTCCAGTGGGTAAACTCCGGGTATTTTCATTATTTACTGAACGGAAAGGTCAAAGGAGAGACCACACAAATGCAAACTCGGAGAAGAGAGATGAAGAAAAAGAGAAAGGAGCTTTTCGATGTTGCTACTTCATGGTTGTATTGACTTTCTCCCTCTAAAGAGTTTTGGAGAAACCACAGTAGAATTCTGGAGCGTATTCGAGCGGCTATGCCAATAATACAGCTGTTTGCTAAATGGTTAAATTAATAAATGGGCACAATTAGAATCCTAATAGAAAGATCAATGTTATGCGTTGAATTGTGTCCCCCAGAAAGGTACGTTAAAGTAGGGTCTTTGCAGATGTTCCAGTTCAGGTGAGGTGCTGGAGCAGAGATGTGGCTGCTGCCCTCAGGAGAAGAGGGGAAGAGACACAGAGACGGCCACGTAAAGACAGTCAGAGATCGGAGCGGTGCTGTCACAGGCCAGCGAAGGCCTGGGCCTCAAGCCAGGAAGGGTGCTGTTGGGGAGGCCTCCGGGGGAGCATGGCCCCGCACACACCTCGGTTTTCACTGCAGCCCACAGAGCTATCAGAGAATGAATTTCTATTGTTTGAAGACACTCAGTTTCTGGTAGTTTGTTACAGAAGCCTCAACGCAATAATCACCAAAAATAAGGAGGAACAGAAAGTTGACTATTGACTATAACCAAGTTCTTTGCTTTTCCCAACGATGCTAATTCATGGAAGCAACACACCTTTAGGGAATAATGTTCACAATACAGTAATTTAAGTTCCTTGAGGTCAGCACTCTACCTTACACACCTCATTACCTCCTGCAGTGCCTGGCAAAGGGTCTAGTTCACAGTAAGTGCTCAATAAATGTCTGTTGAGTGACAAGTGAATCATGCACAGGTGAAACGTATGGACGACCTCTACATCTGTGCTTTAAATCGTGTGTCGTAAGTACAACTCACCAATCTATCACATATACAGGGCACAAAGGCATTTGAAACCATTCCCCAGCATGAGTGATGCTGCGAAGTACTTAGAAGTTCTGTCGAATTGAACTAAACTAAATTTAATTTTGACTAATTAAAAATGAAATGGAGAAGTTCGAGAGGTATGCTGATGTTTTCTCTCCTATATTTTGACTCTATAACTTTTAGTTGGAAAGAAGGACTTTTTCTTTGTGGAAAAGTCACAAGATTTATTTACTAAACTTGTCTCTATGTGATAAGGAAATTACTTTATGTTGTTAAACAATTAAAATAGGTAGTTTTTCTTTGAAAATCACAAACCAAGGCACTCTGTTTCTTTGCCAAAGCTGAACCTTTTACCAAATCCTTTCACTATAGTTTTGCTAGCTTGTTTTTGTGCAGGATTAAAAAAATAATTCATGAACAAGCATGAAAACCTCTAATATTCAGTGAGGAATCCTAAGTACTTCAGATAGAATTTGATTATAAGTTTTTCGATCCCCGTGCACGGCCGCAGCACACGCAGCCCGTAGATTTTACGAGTCATAACACAGTGCTCATCTCACCTTCAGCATCCAGCATTTTGGGAATGTCCAGATGCTTTTCTGCGATTTCCATGGCCAGGTTGATATTTCCTACCGGGTCATCCTGCACGAAAAACAGCATAATCCATTTTTTAAAATGTACTCCTGCAAAGGACATATGAATGATGTTTTCTATTTACCTCACTTTTGGGAAGAGACCCTCCCTCCCATCCACACGAAACCACAATTTTATAAATAATTTTCCTTCTTAGCTTTTCCCAATCGTTTCAAACATTTACGAAAACATCAAAAATGATACGAAAACCACACGATCCATGCACAAGGCGATACACGAAATGTAAGCAAACGTTTACGAGAACGAAGGCTCTGATGGGGGAGGGACGTCATGGACGTGTTCTCAGGACAGGAGCAAACAGACACCCTGCACACGTAGTGTCAGAACTTATTTTCAATGGTATTGATAACAAAATTTAAATAATTCCGAATGAAAGCATGAAACATCCATTCTCTGGATCTGGAAGGTGATTGTGGAGAATATGGGGTCCAGCACCCTCGTTTTAAACATGAGAAAGCAGAGGCATAAGAGGAGGAGGGACTGAGACCTCAGGTGGAAGGGTCGGGTCACTGCTGAATGTCACGAGATGGCTCCAAGAACGAAAATCGCGTTTCTGGGTGCTAAAGACTAGAAGAAATCATGAAAACTTGAAATTATGAAGAAATCCTTGTTTTTAAGATTGCATTTACCTTCCATTGTACAACTGGTTAAATATATGTAACATAAAATAAATTTAACCAGAGGCGTATAACTGAATTACTGAAAAACTAAAAGCCTTATTTAACATCTCTTATTTTTATCAACTAAAGAGATTGACTGTTATGAATCTGGGATGGAGGAACGTGAGAAAGAAAAATCGGAACAAAAAGTAGCGTTAGTCTGGGAATGACTTTAATGATTTTAACATCAAAGCCATTTAAACATTTTAGAAACTGCAATGCTTTGCAGTGGATATAATCCTTTTAATATAGTGAAACGGTTAAAAAGTGCAGGCTTCAAAAACTCATTCACGATACTCAATCAAGAAACCAAAGTAAGCTTCTTGGCCTCACAGAGTATCTAGTTATTTCAGGCAAAAAGCTTTTCCAACTAAATGTTGTTGAACAAAGTATATAAGCATTTCACCTAAAGCAGCCATATCACCGAGTAAGGCCTACCTGGACATTTTATGCAAATGTTCATCAAGCCACATAGCAAAGTAAAAATTTTGTTTTTTTAATATATGAGAAAAATTTCAGCATTAAAAATGGAGAGTAGTGATTCTGAGACTTTGCGAAAGTTATCTCATAGACTAACTTAAAGAAAGGATGTGGCAATTAAGTGTCTTCTTGACTCAGCAACTGACAACGTAACCTTGGGCAGATTACCAAATTCCTCACTTTCCTCATCTATAAACTGGGATAATAATGCCTACTTCACATTATATGAACCGTGCATTATGACGAGTGAATGAGTATGTATATAATATGTACTTATTAATGTAGGCATTGAAATTAATGTATGTATGTGTATATAACATATTAATATGTGCAATCTATAACACGTGTTAATGCATGTGTACGTATATAATAAACATGTGCATTTATTTATAACAGTGTCTTATCTAGAGCTATGTCAGTATTAGCTGCTATTGTTAATGATCATCTTTTTCTCCTATTGTAGGTGGCCAATTACCACAGGTCTGTTGGCCTTTTCTAATAAAGACTGACCATTGGAAACTGCTAGTGAAACTAGGTCTGCCCCTCGTTCTGCAAATTAAAGATTAATTTAAAATATATATACACTGTCTGAATGTCTGAACCATTTTGAAATAGCTCAGAGATTAGAAAATATATACTTTGAAAAGCTGAGGACTCTGGTTGCTCCATCCTTAAGCGGCCTCCCATCACTATGCTGTGGAGCCAATCTCAGAATACGAGTCAACTCTGCACCTGCTCCCCCAGGGTCAGTGGAGACGGGCTGGGGAAGGGGGCTGGGCAGGTGAAAGCCAGGACAGCACCCAACAACCACGTCGCACAGGTGAGGGCAGCGTGCAGGGGTGGGTCCCACCAAAACACAGCAACGTGCCATGGAGGGCCAACTGAGCACACCAGCAACCTGAGAAATGGGCCTGAAGCCGCCTGGAGGAATGCGGGTGGGACGAGGCCCTCGGTCTCGTCCTCACATGGCGTCGCTTCTAGGGCAGCACAGACCGTCCACCATGAGATGGACAGGGCACAGGTTTCTTTCATCCAGCACAGACTGCATTTTAAAACTACTTTTAAACAATTCGAAGACTATTTCAAACTTAGATACGTTGAAGCTTAAGCTTAAAGGGAAAATTAAAATTCCCTAAGTTGATTATCTGAAAAGGGAAAAAAACAAACAAAAAGTCCCCAAACTTCTTGTCTGAGGCGACAACTAACGTCTCGTATCAATAGTGAGGTTATGATAATAAAGTGTCCCTTGTGTGACAAACTAAGTCAACCAGTTCTGAGTAGCTATGTCTGCAACTGAGAACTTCAGAAAAGGCAAAGGGAATTGAGAAAGAAGGCGGAAAGGATTCAAACCTTTCCCCCTGCCAAAAACTACATGCTCCACTCCTCACATCTACAATCAGAAAAATAAAACCCGTTAACACACACGCATAAAGGCCTCGTAGTAAATAGAGCCCAATCAACAGACATAGCTTAAGTGAGACAAAAAGGGTGACGGCTGTGGGTCCTGTCCTGACCCGGCTGTGACGGGGGCGTCTCCCCAGGCCCTGCGCCAGGCCAGCTGGCGGGCTGTGTATGCAGAGTTCAGGGCTGATGTGCTCGCGTGCGGGTAACATGCGGGGACGGGCAGGACACGGGGTGGGCCGCAGGCTGGACCCGGGGTGGGCCGCAGGTAGGACACGGGGTGGGCCGCAGGCCGACCTTGTTCAGCTTGGAGTAGTCGATGAGGTCGGGCCGGTGCCTGTGGATGAGCGCGCAGAGGCCGAGGCCGTCCTTCCAGCTGCGGGCGAGAACGGGAAACCGTGTTAGCGCAGAGGCGGCAGCGGCGGCGGCATCTGCGCTGATCAGACGTCGCCTCCAATGTCCTTTTGTCTGACTTAGTGCTCGGAGGGCCCGTGTCCCCTCCTCCCTGCCCCGCACGGTGACCCCGTGGTGCCTTCCTCCAACACCCGGGGTCCGAGGAGGGCTGCCGCCCCCTTGCCGTCCACTGCCGTTTCAGATCCAGGCCCCCTCCCCTGAGTTTCCCCCCTCCTCCTGCCCAGTTCCATGCCGGAGAACTGGCAGACTGGACGACTGGACGGCGGTCCTGCTGTCCCACTCCGTCACTGACCCCCGGCCCCGACTGCCTCCTCTCCCCGTCTTCTCCAGTCTCCGTTCTGGACCTTTCCCCAGAATCTGCCCCATAACCAGACACGAGGACGCCCACCCTGAATGTCCAGCACACACGTTCCTCCACGAGTTCTCGCTCGCTTAACAAGCCACTCAGAGACCCCGGGAGCCTCTGCCTTTCTTCTCGAGGTTATTTTTTTAAAAAGGCTAAGACATTGGCACCGAGGGATGTGGATTTATAGTCACTTCCCCAGAGACAGCAGCGCTGACTGCTCCTTACACAAGCGCTGGCCATGGGCACCTCAGTGGTGACCAGTCAGTGGGAGTTCTGTCCCCAGAGGGTCAGGGGGAGAAGGGACCCCAGGGCCACTGAAGAGTGGGGCCCCTCCCGGGCCAGAGGAAGCAAAGCAAGCAGCCGGTGGGTGGGAAGCACGCCTGGGACCCCTGACGTTTGCGTGGGCTCCTGTCACCTTGCAGACGGTGAGGCACAGGGACGGAAAGGCCCTCTCGCCTCTGTCCACTCTACGCCTGGCTCAGTGCCTGGCACCTGGCAGACACTCTAAATCCCAGGAGAAGCTCCCCAAGCTTTTGTTGAGTCTCATCCTTATTCTTGATGTCTCTGATGATCCATGGTGGCGGGGCCCATTTATATTCCGAGGTGACCCGCCACGCAGAGTAAAACACTCAACCACTCTTCCAGTCACACAGAGTGTGACAGAGGACCTGCCTGAGGACGAAGGCTGAAGCAAGGGACAGTCACACTCTCCGATCGTCTCTACATTTCACTCACCCACCTTCCTGCCATTTCTCAAACATGATTTTCCTATTTCTCTTGAACTCCAGCACGAGAAGCTGATTCTGGAGCGGAGGGATCAGGGTGGAGCCTGGACATGGGGCATCAGACCCCCCACGGCCTCTCCCTCCCACGAAGGAGCCGTGCCTGTCCCCCCGTGCCCCCGCCACTGCTCCCCCCTTCCTCTCCCCGCCGCCGCAGCACAGGCGAAGGCCCCGGGAAGGCGCTTCTCACGCCCCGCGTCCTGGACACCCGTCCCGGCCCCGCATGTCACTGGTAAGTACAGGGCTGCTCCGCCAGCACCCTCGGCCTCAGTCGCCCATTTCCCCCAGGAGACCAGAAGCATCAAAACGTCAGTGGCCTTAGTCCTGCCACAAACATAAACGCCTCTCGGACGGGAGCAGGGAACACTGGTGTAAGCACACACCGTCCCCTGCCACTGTGACCCCAGCGGGAAGGGGAGGACCCCAGGGCCTGGGTGGCCCACCTGGTGTGGAAGTTCTGAATGTTGACGTTTCTGTAAGGAGCGGTTTTCCTCTGACACCACAGCAGCAGGCCTTCCTTGGCAGAGGTTTCTGGAATGACAGCCAGGAAGAGCGTCCACAGGGTTAAATGGTCAGCACTCCATGCACCCAACCTTGGTCCCTCCCCCACGGAGCCAGCTGCCAACGCATCGTCTCTTCTCGTAGTTTCTGCATGAGGGTGGGAGCTGGAGCCCCGCACCCAGTGACCGACTTCTGATGACACTTAAGGGACTCGGGAAGGACACTGCAGGTGCAACTGCAAGTTATGACTTCAGGGTTATTGGTAACTTACCTTTTTTATAAAAAAATTTTAAAATGTGTACAGTTTATGACCTACCTAACCTATCACTCACCTCATTTATAATTGATACTCTGAGGTAAATGGATGCACAGAGGCCACTGTGTCTCAAATTTATTTCCTTATCTAGAGATTTTATAATATTTAAAGGCTTTCGGTGGTAAATTTCAAGTTTGGCCACTTGAGTTTTGACCATGTTAAAAAAACACCCACTCCCTGTGGCACCACGAAGCTGTGCTGCTCGGCTGTCCCGCCCCGGGGAGCACAGGGCGGGCACTGACACCCCAGATGCCACAGTGACCACCGCTGCACATCCCAGAGGCCATAATTCCTCGGGCTGCTCCAGCCACAGGCCGAGCGAGGGAGGGCACATCCCTGCCATATGTGGGGCCCTTTGAGCGAGGTTTAGGCTTAAGGACTCCCCATCGGCCTGGCCGAACCGGCATGAGGACAGCACAGCATGGTGAGACCGTGGTCCCCAAGCCTTCCCTTCTTTCCTCCAGCCCAGGTGTCCGCCAGGTGCTTTGGCCTGGAGGCTCTTTCTGCCATCTCCTGCTCCCCCGACTTTACCCGCCACAGGCATCTCCCCCAACAAATCTCTTCTCCTTCTGTCATGGACTGAATGTTCATGTTCCCCCAAATTTCACAGGTTGAAGCCCTAACCCCTAGCATGACGGTTTTTAGAGATGGAGCCTTTGAGAGGTAATCAAGGTTTTATGAGATTATATGAGGTCATGAGGTCATGATGGGGCTAGTGCCCGTTTAAGAAGAGGCAGCAGAAAGCTTGCATGCACAGGTGCACACACTCTGTCTGTCTGTCTGTCTGTCTGTGTCTCTGCCATGTGAGGACACGGCAAGGAAGCCGCCGTCTATAAGCCAACAGAGGGCCTTCAGCAGAAACTGGCCACGCTGGCACCCTGAGCTTGGACTTCCATCCCCCAGAAGTGTGAGAAGTAACGTTCTATTGTTGAAGCCACTCAATCTGGTGCTTTGTTTCAGTGGCCTGAGCAGACCCCTGCTACTCCCATCGCGGCCCATGCTGCTGGAGGACCCACGGCTACACACGGCAAACAGTTCGAAGCCACTAACGTAACCCAGGCTTCTGCCTGACTTAGGTGTTAACAGTTTTGAAAGCCCTGTAAACACATGGACTCTTAACTGACACTGGACCCTCAACTTCCCTTTCAGTAAGGGCTCGAGGGTGACTTTTCAAATCAAAGTAAGTATTCTGTTGTTATTTCTCTAAATTGTCCAATCTAGTTCAGACTTTCCCCCCACACATAACCCAGATGAAATAAACACACTACCCAAATTTCATGTGCAATAAAAATAATTTGAATGACTCCTATTTATGTCTCTGACCTAGCAAATTCCTGTTAATGAGTAAGACTGAAAGTTCTAAAGCGTTATCAGCACACTATCTGGTGCAGAAGCTGAAATGTGAAATCCATACCTACTTGTGGGCTGTACCCTGAACCGCCTGCCTTTGGGTCCTGGCCGATGTCACTAGTAAGGAAAAGTACACTGGGAGGAAATAATGCTCTATTTTATAAAGTTTAAATGAAACTTAGGTTAGGGAAGTAAACAGAGGTGAGCGGTCCAAAAAATCTTATAATGCTACTGAAGTTCAGACTTTCGAGTCAGTGAGCCTCACCTAACCTCTGTCGGACCGCATCTGAACATCTTAGGAATGAATGTAGAACGAAGTTCTCTCCCCGTTTCATTGGCTGCTCTTATCAAAGACAACTCTTGCACCCCCAAACCCAAGCCTGCAGCGTAAAGCCAACAGGCCTGTGCCAAGTGTGTCCGTGACTGTGGGATATTCTGCTGCCGGCGAGGGCCAGAACGTGGCCACTGGCACGCACACGCGTCCACACACGAAACCCTGACTGCGAGCGTGAAACGCGCATTACAGACAGGTGGTGCCGCTGTCATTCCATCGTGCAGCACCGAATGACACACCCAGGAACCCCGCGTCCTGGCATCTGGACCGCCCACCGCCAGACTCAGCACGCTCTCATTTATTTCTCGTAAGAGACTCATCATTCTGATGAAGGAAACGTGCTCCTCGAAAAATTCAGTTGCAATAATGTCTTTTTCTATATAACATACATTATGAAAACAAATTAAGATGATTTTACTGTAGACTTACAGAAATTAAGTGAAGTTGTTGCAAAAGGACTCCATAAAGTAAAACAAATACAAACATAAATTAGCAAACTAACATCACCTACTATGTTGGTCACTGAAGGACATCTGCTCGAAGAGGTTTAGACACGTGGCTAAATTTTGAATATTTAAAATTTCTGATCTTCTGAAAAGCAGATTAGTATGTCTTTTTTATGGTGATATTTTAGACACTATTATGGTTTGATTACATAATTATCATTAATAATTTGGGGAAAACTCTCTAATGGATAATACCATTCATAGCTACACCTGAAACAGAATTAAGTTTTAAATTAATATCATCGCAATTTGAAGTTTGTAACCAGTGAGAAAAAAACCTGAGGTCAAGTTCACTTCTGTAAAAAAGGATCTGCTACTCCAGCAAAGGCACTAGTGTGAACAAGATTTTTTTAAAATAGTATCTGTTCTTTAAAGTGGGTTCAACTGTTTCAATATTTAAATTTAGAAGTATATCAAATTTATAAAATTATTAGATATCACTTTTTTAATAAAGCAAAAACTTTTAAGAAGCATCTTGTTATTTTCATTAGCATGAAAGGAGTGTACTTTATTAAAAGTACACTGTACAAAGTTTTTAAATTCGGACTACATATTAATTCAAGCTGGCTGTCGTTCCCGAGCCTAAATCATTGAGGTTTTGATATTATTTTATCTTAGGTCATGGAAATGTAGCTTCAGTGCTAGAAGAGAATAATCTAAGTGGATCAGAAACTCCTTCGGGGCAAGTACCGTAGGCTTCACGTCATCTGGTACAGTGGTAGGCAAACTGCTGATTTTTAATGTTTGTTGGTAGATTAGTAACTAAAATCACTTAAAAAGACCAAGGTCAGAGGGTATCGTCCTGAGGAGAATTATAAACAATGTCCTCACCCCTCATCATTCAGGTACCTAGTTACCTGTTAGGTGACAAAGTTAGGGGAGGCTAACTGGACAATTCAAACTGCCCTTAAATATGTTCTGCGATGACATACTCTGTGATTTGAGGCCTAAATAGGCAATGTTCTAATTTTAAGAATGTCAGTTTGACAGTTTTCAACAGCGCTGAAGTCATTGAAATATTTAGAAGTATAGCAGGCATAAAAAAACGAAAGATTTTCATCTTTAGGGGTAGCACCAAGGAGTGGGTCTCTATTACAATGACAAACGCTGTTAGGCCAAGGGAAGGAAGGGAGGGAGGGAGGAAAGAAAAGAAGGCAGGAAGGAAAGAAGGAAAGGAAGAAAGAAGGGGGCAGAGAGAGGGAGAAGGGAAGGAAGGAGGCAAGCAAACAAACATGGATTTAGATTTTTTTTGCACCTAAAATAAGTGTTTCAGCTGTAAGTCTAAAGAACTGTTATACCTGTGAATATACTGGTATAATAAGCAATAAAGAAGCTCAAAAAACTCTTCATCTTCAAAAGAGACTTCTGTTCTGAACATGTGCTCATGTTTTCCAAAACGATTCCGCCCCCATGAATGAAAAAGCATTGCCGGGGTCTTTTCCCGTAGAAATATAAAACTTGTGAAAAACCAACTTACATATCTTTCATTCGATCACGTAAGCGTTCAATTTTATAAAACTGTATTCAAATTTTACCTTTAGCTCAGTTTACAATTTACTCCAAGTCTCATAATATAGTCGGATTTTTAGCCACGTCCGTTACCTTCGACTGAAATGTCCTGGATGGCGAAGCGGAGGATGATAGTCCAGATCATGCCCAGCGTCATCTTCACGTTGCCGTCAACGATTTCTTTAGGGGACAAAATCCAACAACGCGTTCATGTACAGATAACATAACGAGTGGATAAAGTTTTCCTATAAACTATGTCTCCCACGAGTTGTGACTCCAGAGATGTTGGAAAAAATATATATGGAAAAACCAGTTTATATTTTCATAAGTATCACAGTGTGTCTAGTTACAAATGTGATATTCATAACCATTTGTCTCTGATTTAAACGAATTCTGAATTAATAATAAGCACAAGTTTTGCACATGCATAATCACTGAAAATACCCATGAGTTTCCAAAATTTAAAGACTAGATGAACAAGCCCCTTATCCGTGGGGACACGTTCCGAGACCCTCAGAAGACGCCATGCACACTGTTTTTTTCCTGTACATACACACTTTGTCACTTAAATAAGGAAGCACTTCACGGCTTCTCTTCAGCGTACCTGAGCTGCCGGCATCACCACTCTTGTGCTTTGAGCCATTATTAAATAAAATAAGGGTGACTTGGACATGAGCACTGTGACAGTAGATCTTATGATCGAGATAGCTACTAAGTGACTAATGGGCGGGGAACATCTACGGCCTGGAGCCGAGGGGCGAAGGGATGAGTCACACCCCGGATGGGATGTGTTGGGCGCAGGAGGCCCCAGCCCTCACCGCGGAGTGTGGGAGCCAGACTCCTGCCTTACTGCTTGTGTGGGGCCGGACCTTGCGACGTCCGGGTTGGCAACGCTACGTGCTCACCTCCCGATTCACTGGACTCTCCTCCCTTCTCCGCCAATTTACCCGCCCAAAATGTTCCCACCGCAAAAGCCCGCCTCGAGCCCCTCGTAAGTTTCAGGTCCCCCTGCGTTCAGGGCTGACGCCATCTCCGCTCAGCCTGGCTGTCACTCTGCTACGATAAACCTCACCTAACCCCTTCGGCCTTGTGCGTTCCTCCTTCAGCGAACCTAATAGGACAGTACAAGACTTTATCAGGCCATTCAGAGCGGCGTGCAATTTAAAACTTTTGAATTGTTTATTTCTGGCATTTTCCGCTTAATATTTCAGACCATGGTTGGCCATGGGTAACGGAGCCGCAGAAAGTGAAACCGCGGGTCCAGGGCACCGCCGTAATGAACCACGGGGGACGCAGGCCCGTCTTTACCCCGGTCCCTCTTCCAGCTCCCTGGCTGGCGGGTTCACAGGTTCACGGGTTCACAGGCGCAGCTGTGCCGAATGAGAGGCAGGCTGGTCTGAGCTCCCGCCCGCTCGCTGGGGCTCCTGATCTCCCACAGAGGACAAAGGGGCCACGTCCCCCTATTCACTAGTTCTAAGGGTCATTGGGATATATGAGCTCTTTCTCATTCCTATAATCGGTTTGAAGAAGATGGCATTATATGTGACTCTATTCTTCACAAATGATCCTGGAGCCTGGTCTGCCATTCCCGGCACATCTGTTCTCATCTGTGAGTGCCCAGAGCCTAGCGGAAGGCCTGGCAGCACCAGGTGCCCGTGCAGGCCCACGGCCCCGCCAAGAGGTCAGCGTGGCATCAGGGTTATCCCCACCACAGCTCACCTTCAGCCCCGATGGACACCAGTTTCACGCCTTTGCTGGCTATGTAATCCAAGGCTTTGTTGACATTGGCGATTTTGTGGAATCGCATTTTTCCTCGGTCAGGTTTGGGCAGCCTTTCCCCTATTGGATAAAAAAAGAACAGTAGAGACAGAGAAAGTGGCCCCTTGATGCGAAATCAAGATGCTAAAATTCAGAGTCGTGCTTTCCTTACGTGGAAATGGTTATGGGTTTCTGACGGGCCCCGTCCCTAAACCACAGCACGGGGGACTCTAACCATGAACTTTCAAGATCAGATGGACCAGCGGGGAGCCATGCTCCTGAGGCAACATGCTTTCCAGATCGGCTGGGAGAGCCCGGGCCACCTACGAGCCAATGAGAGAGCCGCTGGGTGTCCCTGGAGCTTTTGGGGCTGCCGAAGAGCTGTCGGAAAAACTCAGGGCAGCCTTGTCAAATCACAGAGGTGGCTGCCAGGACTCAGCTCAGACAACTGATCGTGAAGACAGATGGACCGGGCAGACCTGCCATCTTCCTCCCCAGCCACACTTCAGGTGTGAGCCACTCTCCAGTGCAGAGTTCTACACCCCAGTTGAAGTCCGGGGCAGAGCCTGATGCCGCTGAGACTGAACTCCTGTTTCCATTGTCGTGACGACACGCATGCTGGCTTTTTGCACAATTTCTGGAATACACACTCACCGGACTAAGAGTGGAGAGGGCAGCGTGGTGGGCAGTCACGTCAATGTCAATTTTTTCTTCTCTTATTTTGTTACAAGGTGGATGGTATAAACATTATTTTAATGAGTTAATTTTAAACAAAATTCACTCCTTTTTATTTTATTTATTTTTATTTTTTAGGCCAGGCAACCTTCACAGATTGCAAGGATCTCGTCAGCTTACAATCCCTTATTTTTTTATTTTTTACGCCTACAGCACCTGGTCTTCCTAGGCGGGCTCCCATCCAAGTACTAACCAGGCCCGACCCTGCTTAGCTTCCGAGATCAAACAGGATCAGGCTTGTTCAGGGTGGCATGGCTATAGACAAAATTCACTCCTTTTTAAACAGAAAAATAACTCCAGTCAGACTGCTCTTTGAAAGGCTTTCCTGGCCAAAAATACCATGTTCTTGCTCAGCCAGGGTCAGAGAGAACTCGTGATGCACACATAAGTACAGGAGGGCGTGTGACAGTGACACAAAATGCTTCAGACCAACCTGAGATGACTTCCAGAAGCAGCATGAGCTTCAGGCCATTCCTGAAGTCCTCCTCGATGTTCTCGATCTGCGTGCCAGCTTTCCTCAGGTGGGAGTTGCACCAGGCAGTAAAGGTCTGCAAGAGAACCACCCGCAGCTCAGCTCCACCCACGGTCCCGCCGTGGGATGGCACCCGGCACCGCTCCGCCCACCGCCCGTCTGTGGGGACAATGCCTGCCCGAGAACCATACGCAGCTGAGCTCGGCCCGTGGCCCTACCAGGGGATGACGCCCAGCACCGCACACGTCCTGGAGAGTCTAAGGGGCTGGAGCTCCTTGGACCACCAAATAGAATTTGATGGAAAGAATGATTTGAGGCCCAAGGTAAGATTTCAGTAAAGGTTCCTCTTTAGAGACAAAAAAAAATCATTAATTTGGTATACCGATCTCAGTTTTGCCTTCGGTTTCCAAAGGTACCTACCACATTTACACCTGTGCCTTCACCTTCTGAAAACTTCGTACTTTGTAGGAAAGATAGATTCAATCAGGACATGCTTATTCCTTGCATATGACAAAAAATAAGCTTGCTTGCAGAACGAAGAAACAATGTGTAAAGACTGTTTGAATGTCTTACTTTTGAGCAGAGGGCGGGTGGTGTGTGGCAGAAAGGGGAAGGGAGAAGAGGCCTGTCACCACTAATTATCGATAACGAGTTATCTTGAATGAACAACAGTTTTAAGACAGTAACTAAATCAATTTAAAAAATGTGCATTATTGTCGATCATTAAAATAAAAAATAAGAGCAGCAGCAATAACGACCTTGGATTTCGAAGACAATCAGATGCAGCCCTGCCTGGAAGGGCTCACAGTCTAGTCACGCTAGCGAGTTACCAGGGGAAAGATGGACCGCATATTAAGTGGCATCCAAAGTCATTCTGTTTATTTTTCAAGCATCTTTTAATTTGGCTTCCACTTGTGCGCTATTTCCTGCCATAACCAGATTAGAAATGCTCCTGGCAGCTGCTGGCTAAGAATGCAAACTGTCCCCAGTCTCACAGCAGCTGCTGGGCTCAAGAACAAAGTGCCTGCACAGTGCCCTGGGCGGAGACACACACCGACGAGAAAACGAGCGTCTCAGAAACGGACTTCTTCCAAGGAAACTATAGGCGGTTTCCATAAACGCGATTTTCCTGGGTAATAAAGAGGATTTCCAAATCTGACTAATCACCACTTATTTTAAGAAATATGGGATAGCATCAAGTTCTAGGACAAAAAGAAAATGTAGGCATTTTCTTGGGTTTGCAGTAATAAATTTTACCTTAAGTGCCTGAACTGATGATTATTTTTCCTAAAATGCATCTCAACTTTAGTCAGAAACAGAAGACAGACTCTAAGCCATATAGTCTAGATCTGCACCCGATCAATGTGCCAGCCACTGGCCACACATAGCTATTTAAATGTAAATTAGTTAAAATTAGAGAAAATTACAAAATTTGCACAAAGTCATCTTCTGAGTGCTCACAAGCCACTCAGTTGCACAAGGCCATCTTCTGAGTGCTCACAAGCCACACGTGGCTTGTGGCTGCTGTGTTGGATGGTGCAGAAAGTTCTATTAGGCAGTGCTACTCTAGATAATCAAATTTCATTTTCCGAAGCTAAGATTATTACAAGAGTCTACTATTTATGTATTTAAATATCCATCTATGTATTTGCTTTTTGAACATGGAACACATTTCCTTGGTTCAGAATTCGAGTGGCACGAAAGGCTTAAGGTGAAAAGCCTCTCTCACACCCTTACTCCCCGCCACCCGGTCCCAGTCCCCAGGGGTTCCGTTCCTTGGGTATCGCTGTACACAGACACAGGTACTTTAGCACAAATCACAGTATACACACTGTTCTGCACCTGGCCTTTTTCAGTCACTTAAAAAAAATGCAACCTAGAGATCACTTCATATCAGTGCAGATCACCCCCGTTGATGGCTGCATAGTCTTCCACTGTGGAGTATGTACTATACTTTACGTAACTAACCCCCTATGGGTTGCCATTTAGGTTGCTTCCAGATAACTAAGTTCTTACAGTAAAAAGCATCACAGGCCCCATTTTCGGCAAGCAAGACTACTTTAAAGGTGTGGATTTTTAAAAACTGACAATGTCGAGACCAATCATATACTTAAATTTTGGGGAAAGGCACAAGAGAATAACAGGTTATGATTTTTTTTTTTAAGTGGAACTGACAAAGAAATAGAATGCTATAAAATATTTATACGGTTGTTTTTATTTAGGTTCTACTTAAAATAGGCAAATATTGCTGGTGCAAATTACCTTACCTTATCACCTTACTGAAGTCCTGCATAATAAAAGCATCAGAAACACCTGTGGATATAACCCCAGGCTGCTCATGAATCAGCACAGCTTCCCGACCCCCACTCTGGAGTCCTGCGATGTCTGTCTGGTGCCACCTTGCTATCGGGACACGTATAATGACGGTAACTTACCATAGCTCATTTTCAGTTGTGCAAATCCAGAGAACATATTTAATCAAAAAGGCCGATTTACTGAGTTAAGCCTGAGTGAAGTGCCCCGTCTTTAACGGGTATCCCTCAGAGCCAATAAGGTGGTGCCTAACCAACTTAACTTCGGAAAAGGACCCCAACGGCTCTGTTGAGCGGGCCGTATTCCCGTGATGTGCAGTATTGTGTTTTCAAGCGGTGCATGTGAAGGATCGTTCCAGTGAGCGGGAGCTGGGAGCCCATCCGACGACAGGCAAAGCCAGTCCTTCCTTCATGAAGAACTTATCAGCAAAGTCCCAAACACATAAGAGCTGTGACACTACTACCTTTTTCAAAGTTAAATGATGTAACAACCAGTACAATGTGCTTAATGGCAAAAAAGTACTTATGTCCTTGTTGAAATGTTAGATGAGCTTGCGTTAATGAATTCTATGCATTTGGTTTTGGTTTCTTTTTAAGTTAATTAAACCTACAGACATAACTGCTGACATTGCAGACTATCCCATTGAGAGAAAAAAGATCCTTTAATCAAAATGAGTAACATCTGTGATTATTTAGATCATAATTTACACAATGCAAGTTCACATCTCTATCTAGAACAGTTTATCACCTGCATAAACAGATGAGGACGAAAAAACGAATCTGAGTCTGACAAGGTTCTGAGGAGGAGTCCATTTCATGGGATCAATTAACGATCGCTTCTTTTAGTGATGAGGTTCTAGTCCTGGCCTGGTTCCACGAAGACGACCTGTTCAATTTACTATTGCATTTTCTCCAAACAAAAAATCTGGCAACACATCATCTATAAGTCTCCTTTATACTTTTTAAACCAGTTATTACTTTAATAATAATTACAGAAAATACAAATTTCAGGTTGCACTTCTTGAAACAGAGAATCATCACAGTGATGGGGCTTTTCTGAACAAAAGAGCACAATGCTTTGGGGGTGAGGGGTGAGGGGAGGTCACAGGGAGGCTGAAGGCCTTTAGCTTCTACACCCATCACTTAAAAAAACGGCATTATGTCGGGTCCAAAGTTTCGGGGCAGTACCGGAGTGTTCTATGATTCTGAGTTCGCACGTCATTTACTTTCTTCAGGGAGTGAAGACATCAACAGGCTGACGGTCAGTTCCTGGCCGGCACCCTCTGGGGCGGGACAGCCAAGCCCCAGGAAAGCAGTGGTCCCCAGAGGGAGCTGAGAGGACAGGCAGAGCCCGGTCCAGCCATGATCATGGCTCAGAACTCGGATGCTATTTCTGACTCTGACACCACACAATTATTTGTCCTTCAAATCCTGACACTTTCCCAGCTATAAAAAAAAAAGGATAACAATGGTCACGATCAGCTGTGTGAAGCAGTTCAAAAGGTGATCAGGAGGAGAAATAGAAAAAAGCCAGCCAACAGTACCTGTGCAATGGTTCTACACACGCTGTCACAGAAAACTCCAAAAAACCACACTCTGCTAAGTACATTTTCTAAAGATGCTCCATTTCTGTTTCCATTTACAATAATTACTTTAATAGTGTTTTCTTTTCCATGTCACAAATTCCCAGTTTGCCCAGGTTTCTTCTAATTGCTTTCCTGGTTCACTCTACCTATGTGGGAAGTGGGGAGGAGGTTTCCGGAAAGCTGCATACATTTGTACAATCTCGGGGGCAGGTAGAAGAGGGGGCTCAGAGCCACGTCTCTGAAGTAAACGTGATCTCTGCTCTGGCATTTAAGAAAGGAGATCCCCCCTGTAAAAAGAGCAGGGTGTGGCAGAAGCAGAAGGCACTGGTTCGCCACAAAGCTTCACGGCCCTCGGCTGGAGAGACCGGGCCGCACCATCACGGGAGCATCTGCTCTGGGTCCTCGCAAATGCTGCAGCGCCCCAAACAGGTGGCCACTCCAGAATCACCGCAAAATCAGCAGCGCGACGTGAATTTAACTGACACTCAATCCTCTTTTAAAAACATTTAAAACGTGTTTTTGCTGCGGTTGACAATGACATTAGGGAAGTTCCCTGGGCCCAGAGTGCACAGTGGTGGCTGAGCCTTCAGCACAGTGAATACTGAATAATCTTCTGATCTTGAAAAAATTCCAGATCTTCAAAGTTGCCAAGTGCCCAAGAACATTCTTCGACATTTAAAAAATATAATCAAAGCAAGAAAGTACGTGAGTAGGAAAGTGTTCATTTTAAGGATCCTGCATGTGCGACGACCCAATGACCAGATGTCTCGAAGTCCCTTTGGGGCCCTCGTATTCTCATAACCTGCAGGACCCGGCATCCAGCCACACGGCGGACGGCCCTGTCATTCCCCACCCACAACCCTCTGCTCAGTCCCCCAGATCCTGCTGGATAACATGGAGGCGACAGCTCAGTTTAGCAGTCCTTGAAAGACAGCGGCCCTAAAACTGAAGCCTGGCTCTGTGACCAGCTCAGCGTCTGATGTGGGCAAGTTAGCTGGCCTCTCCCCGTGGCTCATCTCTCGCCCTGAGGACGGCACTATCAGCCTAATTCAACTAGCCGCCTGTGAAGTCTGATGCAATAGGAGAATAGAAAACACTTCACGAATGTAAATGCTATAGACCGCAGAAGAACAGCAGTCAGCTACGGCAATTCAGAGAAAGTGGGGGTGCTGTGGGTTGAAAACGAAAGGGAATTAAGTCGCTGCAAAGAAAACAAAGACTGCCTGCAGTCACGATTTCAGTCTGCCTGGGCACCGGAGACAGCCCACCTCCCAGCACCAAGCGCGCACAAGCTCGCCATACCGCACCGGCTGCTGCTGAGCAGACAGAAAGGGTCCGAGCGGGCCTGTGGCCCAGAACCCAGGCCGGTACGGGTCTGAGAGCTCACACCTCTGTCAAAGCACGGCATACCCCAACTTCCTCGGGGCGCAGGGTTTCAGAACGTTAGTTTTTGCCCATGGGGGTAAAAATATTTTGCATGTGCATTTTTTAAAAACCGTATCCCTAAGGGACAGTTAATAGAAAGAGTAACATTCAAATCAGGACTTGGTTCATAATAGCGTAGGTACAAAGAGCCTTAAAAGTAACTTGTGTGAAAAGGCAAACCCCACTGCTCCCCATGGCAAAGGGAAGGCCCGCAGTGGTTTCCCAGGCTGATGCGCCTCCGAGCACCCACGCTATGCACTGAAAACCAGAAATGAACACTGTGGCTTTAACCCTGCCTCTTCCACCCGTGTGTCATCCACAGAAGCCAGCACCCAGCAGGTGCCCCTGTATTCACACATACAGAATGACTGCCTACTCAATACTGCAAGTTTAAACTGTGACGATTTCAGTCATAAATCAATCGGAACCTCGACAGTACAAAACACTGCTTTTAACTTAGAGTTCCAGGGAGACTCATAAACACAAATTTCATTACTCAAAGTAAGACAGAGGCAGCCTTTTCCCAATGATCGACCCCAACAAATTCTGCCTACAAGCGGGATTTCAGATCTCTCTCGCCAGTGTTAGAATACCTAACAATCTCAAAGTAAGGGGGTAGGAAAGCCACAAATGACTCCGGTTACCTGTGGCACATCACCACCAGCACTCAGTAGTCTATAAAGGTTCCTGAGAGGGACACAGAGAAGCAGGGATTTTGTCTTCTGTTCTAGACAGTGCCTGGAACACAGTGGTCCTCGGTAACTATTTGTTAAATAACATCTTATTTGTCAGACTTTCTGGAACAGATCAGAGAAAACGGCAATCAGCTTTTTTAAATTGGGGAGGGGAAGACTGAGGAGCTAAAAATCTGTATCTGCTCAAGTTCCAAGCTTTTAAAAATTATTATCATGTCAAACTTAACTGCAGAATCCTTACATGTTAAAATGTGCTCTGTAATCTTGCCCAAAAAAAGACCTTGTAAAAAATAAAAGGCAACCTCACCGCTGAGGTTATCTAAAAATAGGATAAGCTAATGGACGACACTTTAAGTGGGCAGGTTGAAGGCGCTCTGCTCTCCCAGAACTTGAAGAGTCCTGTCCGGGTCTGGTTTTACTCCGAAATCCTGAGCCATGAGTTCTAGGCTTCGATCACCAGGCTCATTAGACTGACTTGATTTGGTCCATGAGCTGTTCATAAGGAGGCAGGTGCTCAAGACCCCGAGGCTGCCTAACAGTGGGGGCGGGGGTGGGGAGGGTGGGGGGAGGCGTTTCAAGTGTTTCAGTGAAACCAAATGTAGCCCAGACTAATTCCGGTTTGAGGAATGACCTCTCTGGTACGGGGAATCTCCTCCCCAACTTCCAAAAAGGACGGAACTGATTAGAGTTACGGAATTCGGAAAGGGGAACCGGCTAAGGAGGCTGCTTCAGAGCGGGAGAAACCTGAGCTGCCGTGGGAAATGCGTGCCTCGTCCAGAGTGCCCCTCCGATGCCCTCCCGCAACTCTGCAAGGCACAGGTAGCGGGGAGCAGTGCCGAGCAGCTCCTGCCTGTAGACTAGCCGAGCCTGCTGCTCGGCGCAGGGACAGCCTCGGCCCCCACACCGGGCAGCTCGCTTCCACTGGGGCTCTGTTTCCCATTCCTCATCTAGACATGTGCCTGCCCTTCAGATTCTCTCTTGCACCGCCTGGGACACCGCTTCGGTTTGGTTGACATCTTTAACACATTTCCATTCTTATATTTGCATGAGAGTCATGATTTTACCTTTACTTAAGAATTGTCTTTTAATACCCAGTTTTAGAGTCTTTCTTCTAAAAAGAGATCAACATGCAAATAAGCTAAAATATTCACTACTCCGATCTAAATTTTATTGATTCTGATGAAGACAAATAGTAATTACTACACGAGAATGGGACGTGGAACTAACCGAGTCCACCGTTCGCTGATCTTGAATTACAGTGTGCGCCCGGGTCCACGTCTCGGCTTACTGCGTTCCTTCCCCACGTCAAACTCTCCCTTTAAAATCCAACGTGTGTCCCCGTGTACCCTCTTACACAGATCACCAGAAATAATACTGCATCGGACTTGAATTATTTAGCACTTTTCTCTGTTTCATACAGATCTTAGATTTATCTAGAAGCTAACGTATTTCCATCTGTTAATTTCCTCCCTGCTCAGGAAAAAAATATCCTACAAACAGTTAATTACCACTTACAGGAGTCATTATTACTCATCCTCCTAATTCTTATTTTTCAACTGCAGTTACTCATCCTCCGTCTCTGGGATCCTCAGGGCGGAGCTGGGCAGTACAGCAAGCTCATTGAACGCTTTTCTGAGCCACTGATGCTGGTTTGGGACCCGAAGTACCGCTCCATTAACTGCAAGGGGTATTTTTAAATTCTTGAAACAGAATTTTAATTATAAAATAATGATGTAGCATTTTCACTTCTAAAGAACAGTTTATGGTCTTGATGAAACTCCCCATTTTAACTGTTAAATGGAAAAAAAAGAGTTAAGATTAGAAATATGCAGATTCTTTCCAAGCTATTTTAGGGCTAGAAGCATATGTTAAACTAACCAGATCAAATATCTTCAGAACAAAAATTGAAGACATTTTTGCTCTAAAAGGTTAAAAAAAAAAAGTGGTAAGCTCAAAGACCACATGAAAGCTATCGGTGCCTGGTCATCTGAGCTCGGAGCAATCGGCAGCCAGGAGCCCGACTTAGCCACTGGCTGGGAGCTCCGTGGGGTCACACCTGCCACCCCGTGCTGGCACAGCCTACATGGAGAATGCCTGAGGACTTTCTGGTAAGCAAGCATTTAAGGCTCCCAACAAACAGCCCTACATAACGATTGATCTTGAGCTGTGCTTCCCAAAATAGCTTGTTCCCTTGGAGCCTGGGTGCTTATGTGCAAGATGTGGCTCTATGACAGGGAGACCCAACTGTTGCTCGGTTTCAGGCAACAGCAACATTTATTGTATTTTCAATATTCTCTTCTTGAGGATGAATTCAAGCTTAAAGAAAAGCACACTGATGTTCCCCTCCCCCTCACCCATCCCAGCAACTGGGGAAGCAGCTTGTACTACGCAGACAGCAAAATAAATACTCTTTAATTCGAGTTCACCAAACTGTTACTATGTTCAGGGACCCAAATAAATGGCTGCCTACACAGAGGGATTAAGCATTCGTTTAGGAGACAGCCCTCTGTCACTACTTTCTCCGCACTGGTGTTTTGGACCAGAGCACAGTCATAAGTCGGGAACAGCCCCCAGGCACGGACGGCTGCAGGCGCCTTCCACATATGGGAAAAACTCTGCATAACAGAAGGGTTTGTGAAAGTAGGGAAACTGGGCCTTTCCAGACTTCCTGCCCACTCCACACGGGCGGGAACCAGGTAGAATTCCTCCCCACGGCTCACGCTGAGTGGAAAGCACTCGTTAAATATGTAATAAACATATAATGTTCATATCCCGAGCCATTTGACGATTATATATTATAGTATAAAACCTACAAATATATGCTTCTATATTATAACATAAAGTGACCTAGTAGGAGATATGGCAAAATTTTAATGCTAGTGTTCTCTAGGTTGTGACTTCTAAAATTTTCTTATCTGTGCTTTCTATAGTGAACACCTGCGACTTATGTGATTATTTAAGACTGTATCTTTAAACAGTAATTGGTGAACATGTATACAACAGGTTCTTTGCTTTTCCATAGTCATCTATAACTATGTTACCTAGTTTTACTTCCTAATCCGCCATGTCTCCGAGGTTAACCCCTCCATGAAGTGCTACTTCAAGACTTCTTATGCTTCACATTAAAATCCCTCTTTTGACATCACGTTTGAAAATCCTAGTGGAGAAGGTACACGCTAAGTTCTAGGACCACAGAACAGAAACCCTCTGGAGACCTTTGTACCCGTCACCAGTCCCAGCAACGGAGCCCACTGTCACCACCAGGGATCTCCAGCACGGTTCTTCCTTAAAGGACGCTGAGGGTGACAGCCCCACCTGTGTCTTATAGAAACAAGGGAAACATTTACATTAAACGTGAGTTTATCACACAGTAAATACACTTATCACCACTTTACACCCATATTTTCAAGTGTGTGAACATGTGAACAATTTTTTTAGAAACAATCAGAAGAACAAACCTAGAGATCTGACTTTGGTAATTGGTTCAGATATTTAAATAATGTTTAACCCTTACTTTTTTCAGATGTGAAAAATAGGCATCCTAAAGCCTAGCACACACTGACACCAAACTGTCCCAAGCGTGGGCGTACATGCCATTTATAAAATCATAGAGACAGCACATGAAACACCAAAGTAGAATGGCGGGGTGCACCTCGGAGGGGAACCTGGCCCTCAGGAGGCCCCAGCGCAGTCCGTGGTCCCATGCCCTCCAGACACAGGGCTCCCTCCCACAGCGGGCTGCAAGGCTTGGTCTTCTAAAGGATTAGGGAATTAGGACATTCAGAAATTACTCAACTTTGGTATTTGAACTTGTCAAAACATTAGAAATCTTCCTTCGCAATATTTGGCAGTTTTTAAAGTTCAGAAACAGGCCAGTACTTTGAGGATAGGCATTACTGCATACAAACTGCTCGGTCTCAACGTTATTCTAACCTTCCCCGAGGCTGTCTTGTGCATCCCCGCGACACAGCGCAGCCACAGTTTGCAGTCTACACTGGACCACAGCTGAGTCCACGGGGGACTACGCACAGTTACCCCGGACCAGACCTCAGCCACACCTGAGGCTGTCCTGGGCACAGCTGGGGGTAGGGGGGCACCCTACCTCTGATTACTGCCCCTCAGGCACTTCCTTCGTAAGGAATGGAGGCCTTGAGCAATGGAATAGCACGTGAACACTTTAAATGTATGCGATTTATATTTTAATTATTTCTTAATAAAGCTGGGAAAAATAAATACAATTCAAAAAATAACATTTAAATAAAATAACAAAATAAATCTAATCTTGTAAGGAACACGATGGAACAGCTACATGCATGCAGCCCCCTCACTTACAGGGCTACCCTGGAAATTCCCATATCTAAGCAGGCCTGATCTGTGTCTAAACAAGAAGCCATCTTGGCAAGACTGCCCCTAAAAATAACCTTTCCCCAAGAACCCAGCACATGTCTGCTCTGCTCCCTCCTCCGGCTGTGCTCTGGGGGTGGGGGAGGAAATCAAGATGCATGAGTATCAAATTCAGCATCCTCAGACACTGCTCCCGCCTCCTATCTCAAAGCAGTAAAAGCAATGATCACAGGAGCGAAGACAGGACCAGACCAATAAGCCTGAAGGAGGTCACAGGGTCAGTTTATCACATCAGTTTGTGATATGACTTCACACGTGGGCACAGATAGTGGTTAACTATCCACAGCTACAGGATGTTAAAAGGCTCACTTCTTTCTTAAAACAAAAGGGCATTCTGAGCACAATTCCACCTTCTCCTGTTAAGCCTGAAATAGGGTTCCTGGAATTAGACACCTAAAGGTGTCTTAGAAAGGTCACCTTCAAAACACTGGCGATCTCTGGGAAGTCAGGTCTTGGGAATCTAGTTTTTAGGAGAAGACAATTATAATGTCAAGTGCACGAGAAAGCATTTGGAGAATTTGGGGGTGAGGCAGAGCATGGAGGAGGCGCGGACGGCCAGAAGGGGAAGCAGGAAGTGAGGTCCTGGGTGAGGGGTGAGGAGTTTGAAAGGGAGGACGGCAATGTGCCGACTTGGAAGTTTTGCTCACGGTAATTTCTTTCAAAGTTTTGTTCACAGAGTAAAGCATTTGTTGAACGTAACAACTTGTCTTTTTCCTTTTGGAATTGGACATCCCTGCTAATCATTTCAAATGACACAATGCACATGTGTATCAAAACATGTCGTACACTTTAAATCTCGGCGGAGCCCAAAACTCAGAGAGCGTCCCTGTCTACTAGGACATTAGGCCTGTGGGGGCACAACTCTGATCGGTGCTCTTGCCTCTGGGACTCTCCTCTTCTAGTTCCGAAAGGGAGTGGCTCAAATACTTAGGCATCTTCAACTCTGGCTTCTTTGGGAACTGAGTCAGACAGACCAGCAGTCAATTCTCAAGTTGTGCCCTTGATGGCGTGTCCTATAAAATGCCACTGGCTTTCGGTTTAGTTGGCTTTTGCTGTGGTCCCTTCCTCCTACTTTGTTGTTTCTGTTGGGCAAAGCCACTGCTACAGTCTGACATGGAGAAAACCTGTGCGTGACAACACGCACCACGCCTTAGAACTTAGTCTTTTCTTTCTCATCAGATGTTCCCGGTTGTACCATTTAGGAATTAAAAGTTCACAGACAAGCATGTCCTTCCACAGACAGTGAAAAATTAGGAATACTGAATCCCAGGCTTCTCTGCTCGGGGTTGTTGGTTACAAATTTGAGCGGAAAGCAACAAAAACAGAAAACGTTTAGTGGTTTTAAAAGCTCTGCCACTTGCTGACCAAAACATGCAATAAAACAATTAGCACCTCCGAATTTGATAAAATTTCAGTCATGAGACAGAACTACGTCTTCATAACTTAGACAGAATTGTGTGTGTGTGTGTGTGTGTGTGTGTGTGTGTGTACCAGCTCCCGCCCCACCCCTCAGCCCCAGGACAGTGATTTAACGTCCTAGCTCGAAAATAAGACTCATCTCTCGAGATTGTTGCAAAAGACTGAATAAAAATAATATCTATGGTTAAAACAGTGCCCGGTAATTCTCAGTAAATAGCTGCTCCGCCCCATTCGGTGAACAGCTGGGAAGCCAGAACGATGTACCGACTCGCCTCCCTCTTCATTTTTTAATCTGCTGGCAAAAATCCATTTATTAACATATCGCTTTCGCTGTCTTGTTGGCATTCTTTTTGTTTTGGTGTTATACTGAAAAAAATTTTAAAACATCCTTTTGTGCCAAAATTGAACATGAAAGATCAAAGCGTGTAATAAAGTAATCGGCATAAAATTTCATAAAATTGCACAGGATAGAAATTTTACAGTTTGCAAATTTTACATTTTAAATTTTACATTTTACAAAATGTAAACTACATGGTTTGCATTTGTCCAACGAACATCGCCTCCCCACATCCCAGCCCGACCTGACCCTCACCCCTGCCTCCCCTGAAAACCGTGCTCATTTCAAAACAGAAAAACGTCAAAACGTTACCCTCTAGGGTGATCTCCAAACTAGTTATGATTCTGTGTGCGTCTTTTACCACTGTCATGACCAACACTCTCCAACGTGCAAAATGCTAACGTTTTTTAACCTTAAAGCAAAACACCTAAAGAAGAACAATAATTTCCTTAATCTTACATATGATAAACTAGAAAAAGGAAATCTATCTTGGGGTTAAAATCTACATCTAGCATGTTGAGATGAAATAAATCCGACTGTTTCCAGTAATTCTTACGAATTTTCCATAGTCTTGTCCAGCAGAGCCCATTACTGGCCATTCCAGTTACAGAAGGGTGCATGTCGCGGGCCACCTCAATTAATTTCTCGCAGCTTTTCACTTTCTGTGAAAGCATAACTTATCTCATGAGCTTAAAGACACCCCACTCCACATGCCAAATGCCTGGGCTTCTGTTCCAGCGACTAAACCAATTCAAATGCCAGATTCAGACTGACTGGCGAAGTCCCAGTGGAATACCAAGGTGAGATTTCTCCAGGAAGAAAATCAAGGACATCTCGACAGTTCGAGGGTTCCAAGTCATCTCATATACGCATGTTTTCATCCAGAGAAGCAATGCTTCCACATTCAGGTGACGTCGCTGCTTCTCCAGGAGCCTCTGTCTTAGCTCACCTTGCACCTCAGCGCCTCCCAGGTGTACCTTCGCGTACTTCCTCTCCCCAGTTTCAGCCACTGCCTATAAGCAGATCACACCTCTACCTAAATCTCTAGCCTTGACCTTTCTTTCTCCTTGAGCTAAACCTCATATTTTAACTTCTACAGAACCCAACTCTCCCTTACTTTCCCAAATGAATATGAAAGGCATTAGAGATAAGGCGAGAAATGGTTGGAACTCAGTTTTCTGGCTTGGCTACAGTATGGAGTCGGTCAAGGGCCCTGAGGACAGAGGGACGACTGCGGTAGCACGGTTTTCTTAGGTTAAACCTTAAGAAACTGCAATTTTTGGAGGTCAAAATGCTTGTATCAAGAATTTCACGTGGTTCAACCTAATACATATGAAATACCTCAAATTCCTAATATAAAGCAGTGACGTTACTTACCTTCTATATAATTATTTTCACATCTTGTTTGACTATGATAAATTAAAGACTCGTTAGGACTTTAGAAAATAGGATTTCTTGATTTGCTCATCACGATTATAATTGTCTATGTCAGACTCGATCACAGCTCCATATTAAATATTGTTCTCGTTCCCACCAAACAATCTCATTCATTTACTCGTCCATTTGGTCTTCACGATCACTAAAAAAATCACTAAAAAATGAGTTTTTTTCCCCAAGATAGATGCCCTTTTAAGGAGAAAGATCCTACAATAAGAAACTACCTTCAGCGTACCGTAATTTCTGACTGTGACTAACATGTTTACCCCCTAGCAAAAACAAACAAGCGAGCCGGGGAAGGCAGAGCCCTGCTCTCCGCTGGGTGCTGGCTCCTGGACCTGGCTCGCAGACTCTGACACCGCTCAGGCCAGCCCTGCCCAGCACCACCTGCTCTTCGGAACCACCTGCACCTGTCTCCTATTTATTCCCCAGCCCCACTTCTCCGAAGCCTGGGGCATCTTCCCAAAACCCTGTTCCACTGGGTTTTATATACAAACACATAAAACTTAGATTGATAATTATCTGAATTATTAAGGAATCGGAATTTTCTTTATTAAGTGGGTAAAAGGTTTCGATCGAGAAAAAAGTCATTTAAATCAAATTTAGGTTACCAGAACTTTGTTCATTAACATGGTGACATGCTTTATTAAAATTTAAACAAATCTGAGTGTATGATTTTTTTTATTCCAAAATCTCTAAATTCCAAATTATTTTTTAAAAAAATTAGCAGCTTTAGAATGAGAATTAGATCAGACAACTTAATCATTTTGGGAACTTGAGAAAATACTTTAAGAAAACATTTTTTAAAAAGCATTAAACAACAAGCATGAGTTGGAATTAATGTATTTATAGCTCGAGGAGCTATAAAGATAGCAAATAAATTTTTAATTGTTAAATTTAAAATTTTTAAATTGCACTAAGTTCTTTTCAGAAATATGACTCATAATTCCTTCATTCCACAAATGTGACTGCAGACCGTGCGGGCCCAGGGAGCAGAGAAGAGCATCTGTCCTCGGCCCTCAGGGGAGACACCGGGACAGCACCAGGCGACCCAGCCTAGAGGGCGGGCCTTCCGGAGGCGGAGGCGGGCCTGAGTGGGAGGAGCTCCAGGATGGTGGGGCCTAGGGCTGGTGACAGGGGCCACTGGCAGGGCTGGCTCGTAAAGCACCTGCGGGAAGCGGCCTAGCAGACAGAGGGGTGTTGCGGGCCTGGCCTCACGAGGGGTCTGAACTCTCTCCTGAAGGCGACAGCAGCCACAAAGGGAGCTGAGGCAGAAAATGCCATGGCCAGGCATGGGGTTTATAAAGATCACTGCTGCCAGCAGCATGGAGAAAAGTCTGCAGACAAGCAGGATCTGTGAGGGGTGACAAAGCCGGAGGCCGCCACCCTAATCCAGGCGGGAAATGCAGAAAGCCTAAGGCCTCAGAGCGCATAACAGAAGAAGGGGCGGCGTCCAGAGGACTTCGGGAAGTGGGCTCCCCGGGAGCTGGGAGAGGAGGCTTCCAGGATGACACCCAGGTTCCGGGCTTACGTGCCAGCGAGGGAGCCATCCCCGTTCACCAGGACAGGGAGCCATGCGAGGGACATTTAGGAATCTCCTCTCCTCTCTTTCACCGGCCTGGCTGCTCTAGGTGTGCCCCGCGCTGCCTACTGACTTCCAGCTGTGAGCTCCGTAAGACCGGGGTGCTGCCAACGCACGTCTCTGTCCCGGCCCCCGGCATGCACATCTGTCCTGGACGCCCAGCAGCACCATAACAGACGTCTGCCGCACAAACGACGGAACGGACGGTCGTGTTGTGCTCCTTCATATTTTGCTCTCCAATGGGTAAAAACACCTAGTTTCTAGAAAGTTGGGGGGAGAGGAGGGAGTGTGTATGGGCGTGTGCCCAGACAGATACGTGGAGAAAGACCCATCTCTTGCCCTCGAGATTTTCCTTGCTTTAAAATTTGCGGAGCACAGGAGTTAGCTCGCCCTGCTCTCCTCTCTACTTTCTGCTCTTTCTGGAAGAATCAGTACCGTTCCCTGGGAAACGGTGGTACAGTTCTGCCTGTCCTCCAACGTATTCCATGTCAGCTCCTCTGCTCATCACGGCAGCTCCCGCCCACTCGAGAACCCCGCGTCTGTAGGTGTCTCCCAGCTGCGGGGACTGGCTGCAGCGTCTCCTGACAGTTTCCAAGGGGTGTTAACTCAGTTTCCAGCGAGAGGTCACATTCCGCCTCCCACAATCATGGAAAATGTACTTGGGGTCCAGTTTCTTCCTTGGTGAATGCGGCTGAAGGGGAAGGACAGCCTCCAGGACACAGTGCCTAAGAGAGGACGACAAAAGGCGACTTTCCGACCTAGAACTCCTGCTCCTGTGATTGTCCACAGCAAACCGAGTGCATAGCTAGAATCACGGTCTCTCTGGGGACACATGCTTCTCGAGGCTCATACTGGATCCCGCCTTTACCCGCCTGTCCATCAGCAACTTCCTCTGGACATCAAAGGCTGCCTGAGACCCCTAGCCCTCCTTCACGCAATGGCCAGACAGACACAAGTCGCCCTCAGCACCGTAGCTCATGCATCTGCACTTGATAACACATCCTGTCATATTTAGCTTTGCATCCAGGTGGTGTCTACCACCTCCCGGTGGATAAACAGACTCTCCTCAGTAGCTGTTTGTTACTTGTCAGTACCACTGTCTTGAGCTTTAAGTCCAGGAGCTCTCACGATGAGATCATGTCTGCTTAATTGGATTCATACTACAGCCTGCTCTGGAGAACCGTGCGCTCATTTAATACTTCTTATAATCCCTCCTGATCACTCTCAAATTGATGCCTTCCTCACCGTTGCCTCTATTAGCCCCCTCGCTCTAACCCGTCTGTGACCCGTCTGCCGGCGGCCCACTGGGACCTACTCTGCAAACAGGACACTATCGTAAGCATGGCTCTCCACCCCCCAGCCCCCCACCCTCCAGCCCCGGCCGCCAACGCCTCAGAGCTCATCACTGCCTGGAGAATGAAGCCCACACCAGCCGGCATCCCAGGCCTCCACAGCCTGGCTCAGTTGCCCACCCCATTTTCTCCCCAATCTCGAAGCTGCATCTTCAGCTTCGGAGAAGCCTGTCTCCTCCTCGCACCCCCTCCAACTCATGTAGGCAGCAGCCACGACCAAGGGCACGGAGCCTGCGTCGGGAGGCCAAATCCCGGCCTGCCCACCGCGCTTTCTCCTCGGGCACTCACACCTCCGAGCTGGTTCCCTCGTCTCTTTATCAGAGGCTGGGTGTGGGGGTCTCGTGAAGGAAAGGATGTGAGGGTGCTCTGATGACGTTAAAGGGTAACATAAACACTTATTACTGTGACCTCACACTCGTCACTGCCTCCCCCCAAAAAAACTCACAATAGGCTGTTCGCTCTGTCTCTCTAACCAGAAATGCTGTTTCTCTCTCCTCTCCACTCAGCTAATATTGAATTATGACTCAAATTTAGACCCACCCCATGCTCTACTCTCTTAGAAAGCTGTTATCTTATTATTCTCATTATTCTTACCCACAATGACTTTCCTTATTTGACCTCCTACAATTTTTGCTCTTTATAGAACAAGCATCTGCAACTTAATATAAAACAATGTCTTATGTTCTAAGTGTTTGAGTGTGTAAATCCTATATTCAAAAGTATATCAGGGGAGGGAGGGAATGGGACGTTATTATTTAGTGGGCACAGAGTTTCAGTTGGGGATGACGGAGAAGTTCTGCAGATGGATGATGGTGATGGTCGCACAACAATGCGACTGTATTAATGTCACTGAATTTGCACCTAAGAATGGTTAAAACGGTACATTTTATGCTATGTGTATTTTACCACAATAAAAGAAGGATAGAGTCACGAAGGAACAAACCACGTGCTTCACCCATCCTCACAAGTCCAAGCACAATGACCACTGTCAGCCACCCGAGAAAGTTAACCCCATTCGTGGCACGGAAAAACATATTGAACATCTACTGGCTACTTTACAGTGTACGGAGCCTCTGCATGAACCTTTCATCCTGCAGAACCCGGTGAGGCGCCATTTATCTGCATATCCTACATGAAGACATGAAAACTCAAAAGGTTTAGTGACTTGATTGTGCTCAGAGAGCACCAGGCTGAGCTGAGTCATCGGGGTCTCACAAACCTGAGAAATTTCACAAGCTTTTCATTAATTGTTCACCTTGGAATAATTAGTGCCTTTTCTCCTGGGGAAAATTCACATAAGGGCATTCTTAGTTGTGCAGGCAGAAGGGCCTCCGCCTTGACCCCTAAGCAGCAGCTGCTCCGGGAGCCCTAACGGGGGCCACTCTGGCGCTCCCGGCTCGCTATTTAATCCCCACCCCGCGAGCACCTGCTCCTGCACTGTGTCCTTCCGCGTGCCCGACCCCGCATGGCAACATTTTAGCCTGGGCGACAGGACCGACAGGAGGTGCTCCAAGGTGAATGGTAAACCAGTCCACCTACATTGTGAATCTGCAGAACCTGAATTTCTTTAGGACTAATTAAAACCCAGCGAACTCTGAATGTGGCACTAACGAACGGCTCTTATGCTTCCGATAGCGGGTACAGACAGGTATCCATCATCTACCCACATGCAGGCTAAGGACGTAAGGACGCTTTACGCATTGAAACACCGGGCCATTTCCTTAAAAGGCCTGTGCCAGCCTCCGGGAGTGCAGGACAGTGCCCTGTGCTTGGGGAGATAGCACACATACTCAGCATTGCTGTCCTGACAAGTCACCTCCTGATTAGGCTTCAGCAGAATTAGAGCTGAATGTGCTCCTTGGTTCCAGGACAAACTCGCCTAAGCTCTAGAAGTTTCAAAAGTCCCGTAAAAAGAGCCTTATTCATATGAATATTAATATTCCTACGCCTGTTTACTAAGCAGGCCTGAGAGGAAGGAGCGTGCTGGAAAATGTCCGCCTTCTCATAACAAAGCCAACGTTTTCTGTTTGGAAAAAGCACTACACCTCAAAAAACGAAAACAAAAACAAAAAACAGAATTACCACATGATCCAGAAATTTCACTTCTGGGTGTGAAACCACAAAAAAATTGAAAGCAAGGTCATGAAGAGATATTTGTACACCCATGTTCACAGCAGCATTATTCACAATAGCCAAGAGGTAGAAGCAACCCAGGTGTCCACCAACAGATGAATGGATAAATGAAGTGTGGTCTGCCCACACAATGGGACGTCAGCCTTCAAAAGGAAGGGCGTTCTGACACAGGCTATAATGTGGATGAACTTCGAAAACACTATGCTCGGTAAAGTAAGCCAGTCATCAAAGGACAAACACTGTACTAATCCACTTACATGAGGCATCTAAAGGAGTTAAATTCACAGAGATAGAAAGTACAATGGTGGTTGCCAGGGGCTGGGAAGGAGAATGGAAAGCTACTGTTTAATGAGTATGGAGGTGAGTTTTTGCAAGATGAAGAGAGTTCTGGAGATGATTGCACAATACTGTGAATATACGTAACACTACTGAACGGTACACATAAAGCTGAGTAAGACGGTAAGTTTTATAAGAATTTACCACAATTAAAAAAAAACTCATAAAAAAAACACTACACTCTTATTAAGTCCTTCTGTAGCGAGGGTTACCGCAGCCCATCAGACTCTCTCAGCTGTGGATATAATTAGGCGCTGCGTCCCTTATAACGCTGTAGACGTCACTGCGTGTTACCAGCATCTGTTGACAGGTCTCATACCCAGCATATCACTGAAATGCCAAGTGTGGAGAAGGTGGCCCACAATAGAAACAATGGCATTTATCCTCATCTTGTTCCAACTGTTTGTCTCACAGGACATAAATAGAGGCCACCGCAAGGCCCTGAGCTCACAGTTCAATATTATTTTACCAACCTGAGTACTTTTGCACCAAAAGTAAAAAGAGAGTATCTCCTGGAGCTGTTCAGCTCTGTGTACTAATGTAGTGTTTGTCTGTTTCCCTCAATGTATACAACACTCATTCTATCTTAAGAAAAAAATACTCACTTTAAACTTTTCAGCATTATCTTGAACTGGGATCAAGAAGTATATCCAAAAAAATAAGAGTATCCATTTTTTAAAAATAATATACATCAAGCACTATAGAATTACAATAACATATACTTTTACAGGAACCCCAAATCTAAAAAAAATTACAATGCTATTATATTCAAAAATATTTTGAATACATTAAACATTAAATATGGCACAAAACATGTCAGTGTGGTCTTTGGAAACTGACAAGAGCTCTCTCCTGCTCTTGTGCCATATTTTAAAACACTCGCCAGAAGCCACCGTGATTAGATTATTCCAAAATCGACGGGCAGACTGCCTGTCTAATTCCTTAGCTATTTGACTGTTCTTCATGAAGGAAAAAAAAAAAGCTATCTTTGAAACAAAGACTTAGGAGAGTTTTTAATCCATGAAAAATGTAATAATCACAATTGTGAAAAAAATTTTAAAAAAGGAACTGATAAAAATTGGTCACTTTTTAAGTTCCTGCTGATCGGTGATAGATCAACTAGTCCAGATGACACATTAATAATCCTTAGGCCCTGTGATTCCCTCACAGTAAGTCATTTAAAAAATGGTGAAAGCTTCGAAATTTTATTTCCCTTTATAGACTCAACTTCTACTTATCACTCCCATCCTCTTGTTTGTGAGAAGGTAGTGATGGTGGAAGCATTAGAAAACTAAGGTGGGAAATGAAATGTAGCTAAATTAGATCATTAAAATAAGAATATATGGTATATTTTAAGAGAGAGGGTAGCCGCCAAAGAGAAATCTGGATATAAAAATAATGCTTGGTTACTTGATAATTATCCAAACATGGGACCTCACTCCTGCCAGCTCACTTTTGGGGAGAGAAGTTCGGGATGTATGTGATTCCCACTCAAACAGTAATCACCCACAGCAGCAGCTACACGCAGCACTTCCCATGCACACACATGATCCTGAAAGGTCATCCACTTAAAAGCGGCCCTGAGGCGGGAAGCCCACTTTGCCCCCACCACCACCAAATACGGGAAAAGCTCAGGGCACTTGGCTTTGCCACGACAGGGGTCATCATAAGGCCGGTGAGCAGCTCTGTGCTGGCAGGCCTGATTCAGCCCGGCTCTGTGCCAGTCAAGCAGGAGGTGGGACTGATCCTCCTGGTGAGCATCCCTGCTTGTTCCAGCCAAGGGGATCAAGAAGAAGCCCTGAACCGTGGAATGTTCCATTGGGCCCCAGAGAGTGCCAACTAGGATGGAAGAGAGCTTTTAAGGCTGGCGGAGACCATCATCCTGGGCACTTACCTCAGTGACCCATAAATAGAGTGTGAATAATCATTACTTTATGGGTGAATGTGCGGTGTTCATACAGCAGCCCCTCTAAGGAGCCCGTGACAGTTAAGAAATGGTTTTCGGTTACTGTTTGGGGCGGCCCTGTGGGCACGACGGGCAGGGGAGTGCGCCTCGGCGGCCCAGGTCGCCGACTCAGGAGTCGCCGCTCTCAGAGTCGGGGCTAACACAGGTCAGAGCGGAAACATGTAACGGGGTTCACTTTGTACTCTCACGGCACTCACACACGACGCCCCGCTTCGTGCCTGTCCGCGGACGTGTCCCCTCTCTACCCCGCGCGGGGCTGTGAGGACCCGGGACAGACAGCACGCGAGCCGGGACAAGGCGACCCGGGACAGCACGACCCCTCCCGCTCGTCACCGAGGCGGGAGCCCGCGGGGATAGACACAGACAACGGGCATCTGGAGGACACGGACATGCAGGGGGCGGATCCGGGGACCCGGACCCGCGGGGGGACACGGCGCGCCCCTGACCTTCCTCTGCTGCTTCTCCCAGGCGGGGTCCAGCAGCAGGTCGCGATCCCACTCCTCCTCCTGGATCATGTACTCGTCCTCATCGTACACGTAGTTGTACTGCACGCCGGGCTCGACCTGGTTCATGGTGCTGGGCGGGCGGGCTCGGACGAAGGACAGCGGCGGACAGGCAAAGACGCGGCGGGGCGCGGTGCGGGGCGGGCAGGCGGAGACGCGGCTCCTCCGGGCGGTAGCCGGCGCTGGGTCGCAGGGAAGCACCAGCTCGCGCAGCGGGCGGCTCCGCGCGGCTTTATACCCGCGCCCCGTCACGTGGCCGCGCGCCCCGCCCCGCCCCGGCCCGGCCCCGCCCACATCCCCGGGCGCCGGGCCACGTCCAGGTTCCCCGCCACGCGCAGCCCGCGCCGCTCACACCCTGGCCACGCCCTGGCCACGCCCCTGTCCGCCACGCCGCGACCCCCAGCTCTGGGCAGGGAGGCTGGCGGCCCCGGGCGACTCCTGGTCCAGCTCCTGCCGCTGCCCAAGCCCTCTGGCCGCGAGCTGAGACCCCGCCCTGCCCACTCGGTCCTGCTGGCCCCGGAGGCTGGACTCGCAGGCGCATGGGTGAGTACCCGGGTGGGTGGGTGCGCGCGGGCCAGGAGGGACCCCCACAACCTGGGTCCCTGACCCACGTTTTCCACATGTCGTTTGCATATTTATGTTTTCCATATATTTCCATGTATTTATTTAATATCACACACATCACACATACACCCCTAAAAAGTAAAGTTTAAAAGCGACAGAAATCTTTCTTCTTCCTCTCTCCTTCCTCCTCACCTGAGGAAATCAAGGCAGGAGACTTGGACCACCACATTAAAATGTCGGGAACGGAAACTCCCGCTTGCCAAACATAAATTTAAAAGAACTGACAATGGAGGACGAGCAGCCCACTTCATGTTACATGTCCATCTCGTCCTGATGTGTCACACTTAAGCCTTTTCATCCCTACGGCGCTGGCTAGCTCTTCCCTATAAGTTATGCCCTGAAGGAACCGAGACAGGGTCACTTGAGACAAGCAGTTTGAACTTTTTCATCGCGTATTTATTAAGCACCTACTATATCCTCCCCTAGACATTACATAAGGCACTGGAGATACAGAGGCGAGCTGATAGGGCTCATGAAGCTTATGTTGGAATTGAATGAAAGTTGCCCACAGATGCTACATGACTTTTTGCGTTTCAAGCTGAAAGTATGCCTGGATTTATCATTGTTCCTTAGAATATTTACCTCACAGTTTTATTGTTTCAAGCTTTCTGCAAAATGACAAATTAGCAAATACATCGTATTAACATTTTTAAAAACATACTCACTAGTATGTGACCTCCCTGAAGGCAGGGATTTTTGTCTTGTTCACAGCTGTAATCTCCAGCAATTAGAAGTGTGCCTATTTGTTGAAGGAATAAGTACCCTTGGAAGCAGTGACTAAGTAATTGGAGTCCTCGAAGTAGGAGGATAGGAAAAACAGAAAAAATTTTTTGAAAAAATGATGGCTAAGAAAGAAGTAAGTAGAAGTGAAGAGACTTCTACTTCTGGCCAAGATGGAGTATGGGGACTGGGATCGCCTTTCCTCCTGAAACAAATGAAAAAAAGGCAAAGCATATGAAAGAATGATTTTCAATACACTGGACATCAAGCAACAAAGGACAGGGATCCTAAGAGATGGAAATGTATGAGGAGAGTCCTATAACTGCCTCAGTTTACAGCCTCGAGAGAACCTGGGGGCCAGAGCACGGAGATCGAGTCTGAAGTCCTCCCTGAGTTGAGATGAAGCAGAGTCAGGGAGAAGCAGCTGGTATTCGTAGGGCAGCTGTGTGTGGGAAGAGGGCCACACAGAGAGAGGTCTCTGGAGGTCTTCAGAGCATCCCAACTGAGTATTTAGTGGAGTGCTGCTCTGAGCATGCCTGTGAGGAAGCTCCCCAAGTCCAAGGAAGACCGTCTGAAGGGACGAGAGGGAAGAGTGAACGGCATTCAAACCAGGCCAGGTGGATGCCTGCTCCATCCACAGGGCTGCAAAAACTCACAACTCACTGAGCACTCAGTAGGGTACTTGGCAAGGTCTCGGGAGGCTGGATCTTACCTTGCAGTTTGGGATGCCCAATACACCTGGCACAAAAAAGAAACAGTATTTAGTAGGTGCCCATAAGTAAAAAAAAAAATAAGTATAACTAACATTTTTTGAACACTTAATTTGTGCCAGGCACGATAGAGAACGTTTTGAATGCTACCTAATCTAATCTCACAAAAACCGTATGTGTGAAGTAAGTATGATCCTCCCCATTCACACAGGACAAGACTGTGGTTTGGAGAGATTGTGTAACCTCACCAAGGCCGTATGACATAGTTGGTAAAGCCAGAACTTGAACCCAGGACTGCCATTAACCACGACTAGCAAATTAGGGGGCCTGGTTGAGATCAACTCATTAGTGACCGAGCTGCAGTTAGAGGTCAAGCGTCCATTTCCACAGGCTCCTCTTTAAGACTTCTTTCAGTTCACCTGCCTAAGCTCTCACTCAAGCCACTGTCTCACCTCAAGCTAGTGAAAAATTCCATGGCTCAAGATTCAATCTCTCTCTGTGCCACCAGATGTCCTTGACACACATAAGAACCAACAGGACCTGCCAAGACGTTCACACCTTGGTGGCTTGCTTCCCGCTGGCTCCCTCCTTCCGTGTGTTACTATTCAAGCCATGCTGTCATCTCGTCCTGGGCCCTCCAAGTCTCCTTTCCAGTCTCCACTGCACTGGAATCACACAGTTCTTGTTCCCAAAAGAAACTTAAACTTTAAGGACTGTTGATTGTTTAAGTAACTAATATTGTGAATTACTCGTTCTTTCTTTTTCTGAATATACATATTTAGGCCATTTTGATACATATTTATGACTTTTAGATTCATAGAAATGTAAGAGCTCTTATATATTATCTAGTCCAACTCCTACCCAGTATAGAAATCACTGGAACACCATTTAAAATTTTTTTTAAAAAATCTGCTTGCTTCCTTGATTTCTAGACATATGATATATGGCCCTGAAAATAATTTTCCAGTCCCCAAAGCCTCACTACCTCAAAAGTTAATCATCTTGAGGTAAATTTACTGAAAATCTTAAGTTTCAGAGATCCTCACCTGCATGGCCCTTTCCAAGACTTTGTACCAAATTTAGAATGCATAGCTTTGTATTATTTTTTCTTAAATAAGTAAGGCCCAGCAAATTGAGTAATCTACAGGACAGGCCCCTCAACTCATCCTGTTTTTGGAAAAAGAAGTAATGTAACTTCTACCCATTAGTTGTCCCATCTGTCTTCTGGAGGAGACGTCTAATCTGAGTCCACATGGTCGCCTTCCAAATATTTTAAGACGACAATACACAGTGAGTTCTTTTCTGCTATCTCATGACACTTGTTTTCCAGATTCTTCACCATATGGCATCTATTAAGGGCTGCGTATGTGATAAGCACTGTGACGGTCACGTTACGTGAATTATCTCCTGGAATCTGCCAGCCACCTGAGAGCGGGGAGCTGATTCCCATTTTACAGATGGGGAAACTGAGACTCGAAGAGGTTATGTCACCCATCCAAGTGGACTGTTACAAACCCATACGTTAGACAGGAATGTCATATTACCTTACTTTTATTTTCTGGACAGAAAATGTGATTTCAATACCACCATTTTGGAAAAGATTTGTTGCTACCTATCAAAAATCGTAAATGGACCCTTTGACCCATAAATTCCATTTTTTTAATCTACTCTACAGATATGGACAAATGTCCACATGGAGGGGGCTGATGAAAGAAGTCATGGAACATCTCTAAGTTTTTATGTCGTGATTTAGAAATGAAAAGCAAATTGCAAAAGTGATTTCTTTTGTGGAAGCAAATTACATATGCCTCTAAAATGTTTGTGTTTAGAAGAAAACACCCCAAACCGTTCATAACAGCGAACCACGGGGAATGGAAGGGCGGAAGGACGGGGGAACTTCAACTATTCATTTCGTACAGTTTTGTACTATTTGTTTTTTACAGTGAGTACATGTTGCATTTATAATAAATTATAGCCTCTATTACCCCAAAGACGTTCTTGCCAGCTCAAGAACAATGCATCGTCAAGAACTGAAATCTCATCTATTAATCCAGTTTAACTTCCTATTTGACTTTTTGTCCACCTACAGTTGGCTTCGACTGGACTTGCCCTCAACTAGGACACCTCGGTTCGCACAGAACCGGAAAGCAGCTGGGTAAATAACAAGAGATAAAATTAAGTTTCATTATGATCACTTATTGTTAAAACAACATAAAATCCTTGCCATTTTCAACACTTGTTCATGCATCAGCCCACATTCTCTTTCCTGTTGAAGATGTTTACGGTTTTCCTGAGTTGCCAGGAGGTTCAGAGTCCCTTAGGAAAGTGACAAAGGACAGGTGGGTGGCGAACTATGTTCGCAGTGCTCGAGGGTGTTTCAATTTGTTTGTTATAAATGTACATTTATAAATGTAATACTCTAACCCTACAAACAATGTTGACAGATTCTTGTGAATGCTTTCAGAATTTTTATATGCATGTTCACACATACATAAGTATTACTTAAAAAAAACTTAGGACTAAACCGTATAACTATTACACAACTTCCTTTTCTTAGTGTAGCTTTGTATCTTGGATATCTCTCTGTATCACTGCATGCAGGTCATTCTTCCTAAAAGCAGCATTTTCTCAGTCATGTGGATTTAACTTCTTGACCATCATTCTTTGTGTTGGGGCGGGTAGTGGGGGAGAAGTGGCTGGAGGAGGGGTGGAGAGGGTACGGATGTGCATCCTCCCGAATTTTCAAGAGGCGAAGAATATCGGAAGTCCATCTGCTCTAAAATAATGTCCCACATAGTCCACTCACTGGAGAGCCACTGGATTGATAGACAGCTCATTTAAGATTAGTGGTTGGTTCTGCAGGTTACTCTCATCACAGCCCAGCAAACCGCTGGGCAGCCGTAGCCCATCTCAGGCGTCCCTGGAAGATCACCTGCCATCTGCCCAGCCCCTCAGGGTCCAGTCTCAGGGTCCCGGCTCCTCCACACTCTGGCTTTTTCTTCCGTCTCTTAGTATCTGCCTCAGTCCTTTGCTCCTGCTCTGGACACCCTCCCTTCCGTCTGGCTCTCCTGTCCCTGTTGTCTGTTTCGGCAAACTTGAATCTCCAGGGAAGAGATCCTCTTCCTGCTAGAACCGCCCTTCAGGTTCCACTCGAGGCAGATTATCCTGGGAGAGCATTCTCGATCGAATACCTGGGACAGGTAGGGTTGAACGACATACAGGGGTATGTGTGCCAGTCTCAAACATCCATTCGTGCCAGTTCTTTTATTTGGGCAATGTCTGAGATGGTGAATTTGAGGTTAGGTTCTAGGTAGTGAGATTTAATTTGGTCTTTTGGAAAATGAGAACACCAGGTGGGCGGGATGAGGGATGTTAGATGCTAAAGAACAGAGCACAGTGCCAGACGAGAGGAGGAAGTGAGGGAGGTCCGTGAAGGCTTTCGCACGCTTCGTAATCTTGACTAGAACTCGGGTGGTAGCCGGAATCATTCCTTAAAAACTTCTTTCATGCCACTGGCATATTTATGGTTCCTTAGGGTGTCAGCGCCTGAATTTTGGATGTCAGAACTATATAGAATTGCTAATAATAACATCGACCACTTGTTGAGGGTGAGCTATTGCCAGGCGTGTGCTGAGTGTGTCGCTGATGTTAGATCTCATTATCCCCAGAATCTAGAACAGTCCCTGGCACATAGGAGACCATTTTAAAAAATGATTATCAGATCAACGAGTAATTCAGCTCACAGCTAATAAGCGCTGCAGTCAGGAGTCAAACGTAGATCTGATTCCACACTTCTGAGACTGTGTTACACTGCTGTTCTCAAAGGCAGACATTTTGGTCTGTCTCATTTTAACTGGTTGACTCTGATCCTGGCCAGTCAAATATCCTCTGATGTAATTCTTTAATTTAGTCTAGTGATTCTCCCCACGAGAGCACAAGGAAACCCAACACAAAAGAATTTGGGGGAAAGTAGGTTCAACTCTTGTTCTTGAATGACCACTTCCCTGGGCCACCTCAATTTAGGAATATTCCATATAGCAAGAGAGGAATTCCTAGAATTTTCTGTGGATCTGGTCTGGGTCAGCCAAACAGTTTGGACCAGGCAGGTCAAAAAAGGTCACTTCTTCATTCAGCGGATATTTTTGAGCATGTTCTAAGTACCAGAGACCATAGTCGTGCTGGTAGGACTAAGAATAAAATAAATTGGTTCCACTTTCAAGGATCTCACAGACCAAATGGGAGAGGATGACACAAAGGAAGGGCTCAGTACAGTAATTTAACTGCTGTCCTGGAACCGTGTACAAACGTGTGGGGGTACAGGTAAGCAGGACTCAGGTCCGCGTAGGTAGAACAACGGTTTGAACTAAGATGTGAAAATTGAGTTTTCCAAGTGACAGCAGAGATTTTCTAACTCAGGTGTTTTATTTTCCACTTGTTTGGAACTCTAGCTCAGAGAGGTAACAAAAGCTGCCTGAGGTCTCATGACGCGAGTGTCCAGAACCAGAGTCCGCCTGGCGCTGATGCGGTTCTCCGCCCCCACACACTGCCTTTTGTTTGTTTGCACAAATTGCCTGCAGACCTGCAGCCATGCCTCGGGGCTCATGGTGCAGCTGAGCTCCGGGCAACGGGCAACGCTAGACCTCACGAATCAGAATCTGCATTTTAATAAGACCCACCCCTGGCTGGTATCCACATAAAGTTTTAGAAGCACTCTGTATTGATCATAAACCTTTTAATTCTGTTAACTAGATAATGTATATAAACTCTAAAAACAATACATTGCAGGCATATACAAACGAATTACTTATTGTATCGTATTCACATCTCACATCACCAGGACTTGAGAATTTCCATTCAAGGCCCAGAGGCATCACTTATTACTTGAGTGGTGCTGGACAAATTATTCTCCAAGCTTCAGCTTCCCAGCTGTGAAATGTGAGCAGTTTCTACCTTGCATAATTCACCAGGGGTACTATGAAGGAAAAAATGAAATAATATATGCAGAAGAACTTTGCAAATGTTTAATATCATAGAGAAACAACTTTTTGAGACGTTGATGGGTTAGATTTTGTTTACAGAGGAATAATTACTTACATGGTGAGGTTTATGAGGAGATGGGAAGGCCTTTTGTGATGAGGTCTATGGATCGAAAGAAGTTCAGTGAAGTAAGTCAATTAAAAGTCTGGATGAAATAATTTTAAACATTTTTGTAAATACATCGATGAGCTGCCAATAAAGTAAGACATATTCAGAAAGCCAAACTAAATGGAAGAAGGAGCTGTGAGAAGTAATCCAAGCGTCTAAAGCCAAATTTCATCCTGAGCACACTTCCTAAATAAAGAGTGTGGGATTTCATGGGCATGCAGTATACAAAGCACAGGACACAAAGGCTAAGGCATACTCAGCGGAGAAGGTCTAACACGGGACTCTTCCCCGAGAAGCCGAAGCTCCAAAGGGCCGTACTGTCAGTGAGTGGTGAAAACAACAAAAAACGGCCTGTCTTAAATCTTGGTGTTGAGTGAAAGGGAAAAAAATTCTTCCCTAAGAATTGCCAAATATAAGCTGGCTCTCACATGTATTTGGACTTATAGCCCCAAATCATACTTTTAAAAATCTCAAACCAAGAGTTTACTTTAAAATGGTCATCGGTAAAATTGGTGAACTTGAAGACTTAGCAAGAAATCGTTAAAAATTTTAAATAGTGAGAAAAAATAAAAAAAAAAACAGTATCAGTGAGCGATGGGACATGCAGCGACATAAAGTACAAGTAACTAGAATCCTTGGAAAAGAGGGGTGCAGAGAGGAACAGAGAAAACATTTGAAGACATAATGGTTGAAGACTTCCCAGATTTGATGACAACTATAAACTCATAGACCCAAGACACACGGTGAACCTGCTACACAAGAAACGTGAAGAAAACTACATCAAATTGCTCAAAATCAACGATAAAGAGAAAATCTTAAAAGTAGCCAGAGGGAAAAAGACATGTTTTACACAGAGGGAAGAAAAAGGCAAGTTACAAACAGGTCAGAATTACAGCAGATTTCTCATTGGAAGCGCCACAAGGCAGACAGTGGGAGACATCTGACAGTGTTCACAGGCCACTGTGAACTTAGAGTTCTACTCCCAGTGAAAGTGTAGTTCAGAATGAAGGTAAGCACTTTTTCAGACTCATAAAAGCTGAAGGAATTTATCACCAGCAAGTAGGGTTCAAAGAAATCCTTCAAGCTGAAGGAAAATGAGAGCGGGTGGGGTTTAGCCATCCCAACAGGTGTGCAATGCCCGGACGACATGTGATATAGAACATCTTTTCATACGCTTACTCGCTATCTGTATCTTCCTCCTTGAGGTGTCTGTTCATATCTTTTGCCCATTTTTAATCTGGGTTCTCTTACTGTTAAATTTTAGGGGTTCTTTGCACATTGCGGGTACCAGCCCTTTATCAGGTATGTGTTCGCAGATATTTTCCCCCAGTCTGTAGCTCGTGTTTTCATGCCGTTAATAGTATCTTTCACAGAGCAGAAGTTTCTTTCTTTAACTTTAATGAAGCCCAACATCATTTCCCCCGCCACAGATTGTCTTTTACAGTGTGTTTTAAAGCTCATCACCAAACCCAGGCTCACCTAGATTTTCTCTATGTTATTTTCTAGGAGTTTTACACTTCTGAATTTTACATTTAGGTCTATGATACATTCTGTTTTATTCTTGGATTAATACTCGCCACAGTTTCCCATTTTAATTACTGCGTTGGTGACTATTTTCCATTTGGCGCTTTTAATTACACTCTGAAAATTAGCTTTTCCTCTATTGCACTAAGTTTTCCTGCTTCTTTTTCGGAGGCATGTCTTCTACAGTAATTCTTTTGTAACATCCGTATTGCTTTAACTCGTGCAGTAACTTCTTTAATTACGAGCATATTATGCAATTAGTACATTATCAAAGATTCCTCATTTACAAATGGGAATAATTCAGTCCTTAAAAGATGCTAACTCAGTATATATGTAAAACAATATATGTCACCCACCCCAAGGGCAACGGCACAGAGGAAAAGCAGCGAAGACTCGTAAAGAGTCCCTAAAACGGAACATTCCAGGAAAGCGTGGTGTTCTAAACGGGGCCGGAGCTGGTGATGAGGCCACGTTCACCCTTTGCCGCCCAACGCGCCCGGTGACAGGTGGAGAAACTACAAATAGCCCTGGCCTCAGTGGAAAAAATGATAAGGCGGGGCCCAGGCTTTCAAAGTGACTTCACGGCAGGAATGCCGGGGCAGGCCTGAGGATGCAGAGAGTGTGTGACAGGCCTCGCGGAGGACCTGGGAGTGCCCGGGGCTTGGCCACCTGGGCCGGGACGGGTCGGTGGTGGTGCCGAGACCTCCGCGTCCCAGCAGTGTGTGTCACAGGTACCAGGTTCCCACACGCACACAGCCCTGCATCCGAGCTGTCAGTATACCGACCGAGCCACTTCGAGCTGCACACTTCCTGGGACAGTCAGGTTGGGCTGGTTCTCGGTGGGTTTCGATGCTGCTGGGGAGTGGGAAGCAGCTTAGCTCGCCTGTCAGCCGTGTCGTGTTACCTGGAGGCCCAGTGCTGGGGTGCGGGGGCGGGGGGGGTCTAGGAGCTCTGGGTTTTAATCCCAGTGCCACTTGTCAACTCATTGAACACTTGATTTCCTCATCTTTAAAACTGGGATATGAGCTGGCTTTGCTGGGAAGGTGACTGTGAGTAATTAACTGATGAAATAGGCCATTTGGTGCTCTATAAATTACCCCGGGGATGAGTAGAGAGTCGGCAGGAACTCTAGATGTGACCCTGCTTTGGCCTGCCATGAGTGTCCTCACGCCGTGAGGCGGCTAGGCCACCTGACCCTGAGGTTGCTTCTGTTCTGAAAGCCATCACATTAGTCATCGCAACCTATCACGTGGCCACGGTTCTCAGGCTTGAGCAGGAGGCAGAATCACCTGGAGGGCTCGTCTGAGCACAGGTGGCCCCAGACTAGGCGTTTCTAACAGAGGTTTCCAGATGCATTTGATGCTGCTGCCCAGGGGACCTCACGCCTGAGAAACGAGCTTGTGGCTGCCGAGAAAACTGGCCAAGAGAGAGTTCGGTGAAGAAAGCTCATGTGTCATCCGGGCCCCTCATGGCCACCAGCCTGCAGCCCCACAGGCCTCCCGCCTCCCCTCCGAGGGGCTCACCTCAGTTCAGTGCCGTTGTCACCAGCCGCCTGAAACTCTTCGTTTTTGAACGAGAGGCCCTGCGTTTTCACTTTTCGTTGAGCCTTGTAAATAAGTAGCTGGTCCTGTTCATAGTTTTGGTTTTACAATAAACTTTGGGTGAATGAGCAAATGTCATTTTGGAAAGACACTTTAAAAACTTCGAAGACCTTTAAACTCCTTCTACCCCCAAGAAACAGGCTCATTTAGAAATCGTTCTTCTAGTTAAACAGGTGTTTCTTCCGTCAGCTGATCCACGCAGGGAAGTGGTGCATAGGTGGGCGACGCTGGTCCCTTCTCATCCTTCCCTTCCGTGCTCCCTCCCGGGCTCTCCCCACCTCAAGTCCCTAGCAGGAAGGTCTAGCTTTCAAAAGATGATCACCTCCAGGGAGAAAGCAGTATCAATGCATAAATGCGCATATTTTCGAGGGTGGAGGACCAGCTTCCCTCTCTGACTGAGCTGCCGAGGTCTCGCCCCAGAGAGGAGAGGCAGGCGAGGCAGGCAGGGCCCTGACCCGCGAGCACAGCCCAAGCGAGGCCAGCTGCAGGCCCAGGCAGAGCCGAGTCAGGGCCCCGGGGAGCAAAACAAAGACACCGCTGCCTTTTTTAGGACGGGGTTCCCTGCGCGGCACACCTCGGCTTGTTTCCCCTTTGGGCAGGGCTGATGATAGCACTTGAGTTTTATATAGCGCGTGTCAGCAGCGTAAGGAAGCGTGAAGCCAAATCCGTTTGTTTTGCTTCCTCGGAGTAGCTGGCATTTAATCGATGGTATCAGACAACTTAGATTTTGCCAAGAGGACAAATAGAATCAGGGATTGAAAGAGCCATTGCCGAAATTAAGATTGTATCCGAGTGACTGAGAAAGATTCTTGTTTTCACAGTGGTAGCTTAGGGAACATGGGGACATACTCACTAAAAGCGGAATGATTTGGCTAGTGTTTGAGTTTTAGTTTTAGTTAAACCAGTTTTAGTAAAGAGTGACTGGAACGACACAATGTTAGCAGACAGAAATGCAGATGCGGTGGAACTGGTTAGCTTTCATCTAACTTGGAGAAGCCACTCTAAAAATACCAAGAAACTTGAACCCTTTTCCTCTGAAGGATCATGTACCCACGGCCCCACTGTTTGTGTCCAGGGAGACTTTGTGCTTTTAGAAAAGGGATCCAACTTCCTCAGGACACTTGGCAGCCACAAGCTAGGAAATTGTCATCCTCGTCATATAAATCTCATGCCCTGAAGTGAATGGCACAGAGCTCCTCCTCTCTTAGGATCCAAGGTCACAGGGATTTAACAGATCTGTCTTTTAGCTACTACAGATCATGGTCAAGGATTAATTTTTATAGTGCATCTACCTTAGTACGGCTGTGGGCTAAGGACTCAAAAGAATATAGAATTGCGGTTCATCTTCGCTTCTTCCCTGGACGATGGTAGGACCCTACCCGCTTCCTCTGGGAGCTCATCTGTCCCACCCACACCAGCCTTCCCAAAGAGCGGCTCCAGTCCCCAGCGCCGCGTGCTTCCCTGCTGTCCTCGTCAGCCATAGCCCGCCCCGGCCCTCAGGAGCCTCAAGTCGCTTTCACTCACCCTCACCAAATAGACCCCACGGTCTGTGGGATCTGGTCTGAGTCTTTCCCACGTTTTGCTTTTGCCCCTGCAGTTCATTCTGCACATCTTTCCTGCACTCACCGAGGTCCGATTCGTCCTTCAGGGCCCATACTCGGTACTGGAACCACCATGAAGTCTGGCTCGACCTCCTGCAGTCAGGTGTGACTGTTCATCCTGCCGCTGAGAAATGCCTCTCTCCTGACAATTATCTTTCTCGATACGTTAGTACAGAAAGCTGTGTTCTTGTAATATTTTACCAATCATAACTTTGCCAAAGATGATCAATTCTCTGAAGGGTGGAACCTGTCGCACCAGGGAGGGGCCTTTGGCGAGTCGGCAACTCACCGGCTGCTTCAGTGGCAGGATGCTCTCCCGCAGGGTGCCAGCCTCTCAGGGAGATCACGGTGTCGTCACGCGCCGGTCAGACACTCACATACACAGATGCCGCTCTGATAGGTGTAATTCCCTCATCAAAACCAAGATAATCTGAAAGGAAAGACAACTATTTAGTAGATGCAATATAAAATTATGATAACCAATGTGAACGTAAAAAAGGCAAAGTCTATCAAAGTATAGTTTCTTACTAAACTTGTATTCATTTTGTCTTTGGCCGAGCCAAGTTCTTAAGTTTAAAATAACTGTGGAAAAATAATATAAACTTGAAACAGTCGCTATTCTCCGAGTGCACCAGTGGAACCCCTGAGGTGGCACGTGGAGCAGCAGAGTGTTTACAGGGCCACAGATGGGGTCCTACGTGCTACTCATGGGGAATGGAAGATACTTTTCCAGAAGAAAGTGACGCAAAATAATCTAGTCATAAGAGGAGTAAAATTTGTGTCAGCATGCCTCTGCCTGGGCTGACTTACCGTCCGAAACAACAAGATTGCTGTGTGGGTTCCATCACAGAGCTGGCTTTTGTTCCACAGCTCAGGGCCAATGGACACGCCGTTCACCTCCGCGACATGTTTTCCACGAGGTGTCTGAGCACACTGGACACTGACATAGCATAGCTTATTCTAGAGCTGTGCACACTCCAGGAGGGGACACCTGGCCACAGGTGTCAGCTTGGAGGCCTCCGAGTCAGAACTTTGTGCATTACTTACTTGAAGGGTTCTTATGACGAAAACAGGTGCCAGACTCAAGGGCAGGCAGGCACCTGCTCGTGGAGGCTAAAATGGCCACATCACTGCCTAAGGGAGAATTCTCACACATCGTGCCTGTTACTGAAATGCCATGCCGCATTCAGATCAAAGCTTTTCTACTATTTTCAAAGGCATCGAAACGAGAATCTAAATCCTAAAATCACATCAGTTGGGTGGATCACCTCTTAATTTGCTGCTTAGGGATTAAATAAAAATTTAATTTCTTTTATCTCTTTGATACCAAGGATAATTGATATCTGAAAACACGTCTTCTTTATGCTACCAGTGGTGTTTTAAAATATCAGGGAACCAAATCACTGTCCCATTGTCACCTGATTTTATGCTGCTCTTTCATTCAGATCCAAAGGCTACTTGAAGAATGTCGACTGCGTCCCTGTCATCTCTGTGCCGACTAGCTTCTGCCCAGTTTCTGTCAGCTAAGCCAAAAGGAGAAGAGCAATATTTTGCATACGGCTTTTCCGGAGGCGATGATCACATCCTAACATACTGCTGGACTCGAAATGAAAAGCACGATTCCCCATTGCCATGCGAAAGAAGTGCTAATGGATGGTTTTGTTCTGTTTGCAGAAACAAACATCATAAATCTGGCCCTAATACTGGGGAAGGGAAGGAGAGGGAAAAAAGAAGCCACATAAAACTAAAACGCAGCATGAAGGACGCTGCTCCACCATCGTCACCGTTCACAGCGATTTATTCATAGGGAGACCAGAAAAGGTATCATCCAAACTGGGGTATGTCTGAAAGTGAAAGCGGGGGGCTGTCCGTGGTTATGTTGGGGACAAAACCCTGTCGACCGAACATTCCTTACATTCAGGGACTGTATTACATGTTGGGGAGAAGGAGGCCAAATATGTAATTTCTTCCATACAAGGCTACACTTTAGCTGGGGAGAGAAGATGTTTACAAAAAAGAAACACCATGAAGCAGCTAAATCAGGTGCGTGGACAATAAGTAGATGATTATTAAGGCTGAGAAAGGTTTCGTTGAAGAGCTCTAACCTGGTCTGCATTTTTATAGTTATTAAATCTTAAAATTGTTTTGTTAAAATACCCCTGCAGACGTCATTGCTCCTCATAGCTGCCTGGAGAGGTCGGTGAGGTAGACGCCATCTCTGTCTCACAGATGAAGCGGCAGAATCCAAGGAGATGGATTCTCCAGCCACCATCATGCTGCTGAAGGCCGGAGTAGAGAACAGAGGCCAGGTGCTCTGTCTCAGGGTCAGTGTCCTCCATTACAGTGGTCAACACAGAGGAGGGACTCGGGGCCCCCAGAATTCTGGGAACAAGAGTGAAGTGTTGGAAACAAGCCTAATCGAGTTGGGCTAGAAAACAAGTAGGTGCAAGAGATGATATTAAAAACCCCAGGTTAAGTAGGGGCGAAACTAGGAAAAGTCTTGACTGCTAGGCTAAAACTATTAACTGCAGGCTCCTGAAAAATGTGAGCCAAAGACATGATTATGTAAAGTCACATGTTAGGAAGACTCGCCTTGGAGCAGCAGGGCAGGAGGAAACTAGAGACGGACGGACTGTAGTACATCAGCGCGGAGTGCTGTGCTGGAGGTCCCAGCGGAGGTGGCAGATCTTCGAGTGGAGGCCGCGTGACTCACTACACGGGAGCGGGAATGAGGGTGAGCTGTGTTACTGCAAGACTGGGGTACCATTCACAAGAACAGGGAAGCTCAGGAGGAGAGTTACTTAACAGGATGTTTTAAGAGGTCTTTTTACACCGGAACATGTAGACATACTGCATCCTTTTTCATTGTTGCATAGTATTCCACGGTACAGTTGTACCAAAGTATTTTTTAACTTCACTCAATCTTGATCTCACTCACCCCTTTGTCAACCTCTACACTTTCAGCTATAACTGAAAACCTTGTACTTGTGCATCCTAAGCTTATAAATTAGAGGAAAACAGTTGGGTAACTGTATTTTTCTAGGACATAGTACGTTTGGCATAAAAACAGCATTATCAAAGGCATTTATAAGGTTTGACTCAATAAATCACATTTTAATTCAGGGAACATTTATTGAGTAATTCCTATGTGTAAATCACAGGTGATAGTGCTGTAGGCTTGACCTCAAGGAATTTAGAGTCAAATAGAGGAGATACACATGCAACAAAACGTATAAAAAAAGAATGAAAAACCACAGCGGAGGAATAAGTGAATCGGAGGACACTGAGGATGGAAGGATCGGTTCTAAATGCAGAAGGTAGAGTGTAAATGACCTTATGGATTCGGAATTGGCTTTTTTTGTCCTCCAAATCTGAACTGTACACGGTAGTCGAGCCATTCAGAAAATGCATATCGATCGGTCGATCCTAAAACCAGGACGTAAACAGCAACTGTTTCTGAAGCGTGTGCTGTGCGCTGGCGTGGTGCCAAGTGCTCTGCTTAATCGCCTCGTTCGATCCAGTTGTGGAAAGCAGACTGGAGAGAGAGAGTATTCAGTTTGCTTAGTCACACATTCACATATGTTCCAGAAGTCTTCTAAAAGGATATCCCTGTATAACTGCATTTTTACTAATTCCATAAATACAGAAGAGCTATTATTAATTTTATATGTGTAATTATATACATTATAATTACACGTTTTCTAATTAAACAGATACCAAATGACCTAGTAAGTCACATTTACAATTACATACTAATTGCGAGTGTGTATTTATAGCATATTAACACGTCACCGATGACATTGAAAACATCATTTCGCTGCACTGCAGAGGCGCCATTTCTGTTCCTGCTGTTTCCTCTTACCCTTCTCTCCTTTCTGTTCTCCTTACTCTTTGTTTCTCCCTCCTCCTCCCCCGCTGCTTCATCGCTCTCTTTAACCAAAGCGCAGTAAGTATTCAGGTTCCATCATTCCTGTTATGGTAGTTTTAACAGGTACCAGACTATTCCCTTAGGTCTCAGAATGAGCTTTTAGTCTGTGTCCTTTGTTGTTAACCTAAAAGCAACCCTTTACTCTCCTTTCTTTCACTGGCGATCTTTTTTCTTTCTACATTTCCTTCTTCCTGTACCCAAATGTATGTGAAAGCCAGTTCTACCTAACGTCTAGATAAAGCTCAGACTTGAATTTGGGAAGAGACCAAACTGTCCTGAAATCTGCGTGATCTGGATTTCGGTGGATTCTTGCCATCTTCTCACTAATTTCTTTCTGTGGTTGGGCCGTGGAGGCCGGGAGGCCAGCAGCCTGCTCTGTGTTCCCATGGAAGCCAGTCAGATGCATTAACCTGCATGCTCTAATTCCGACCCACCCTCTGCCAGGACACTCACAGGACAGAGGACCCCAGACTGGAAGCTGAAGGGATCGGCCACCCTCAGGTGCCTCACTGGACTCAGCACAGGGGACAAGGTAAGGTGTTTGAGGTGATGATACACAATAATTACCCTTCCTAGAAAGCCCTGTGTGTGAGGGGGGCGGGGGGAAGAGGACGTGCTCTAAGTTACAGCGTGTTCACAATCTCATCGTCTGGACTCCCTGGTCTGGGAAGGGCGTCACAGGGCCTGGTGCTGCGCCTATCCAGCCTGGCCCTCAACATCCAGACATGTCTAGGAATAAAAGCCAGAAAGTAAGGTTTTTCAAAAACAAATGTAAAACTGAGTGTATTGTACAAGCTCTATCTGAAAGAAAGAACCAGGTCACTGAAACTGTTTGAAAAAGGAAACAAAGAGGCTGAGTGAATTCAGGAGGGTCCCCTAACTGTCACGGAGGAGGAATGTCTTCTACGCTGGTCGCCTCCCCTGCACTATTTCTGTCCTGGGTCCTAGAGCTGGTCTCTGACAAGTAGGTGGTCTCCCACTTAAAGAACAGGGGAATCCACGTGCATCGCGCCCCCACCCCACCCCAGCCCCCACACACTGCCTGCTCCTCACACTCTCACACGCACATATTTTATAGGTGAAACAAAGTAAGACAAACATTAAGGCGATCTTAAGAAAAAAGGCACAAAAAGGGTGCAGTCTGGCAAGTGTGAGTGGAACGTGGAAGGGCAGAGGCATGAGGAGCGGCCATCAGCTCTCCCTGAGACACCCCGGAGCAGAGCGGGGGCAGCAGTGATGATAACTAGTGATCGCCGGCTGTTTGCAGACGGGACTTTCGCACACATCATTTCTTCAGGGTGCAGCGTCACTCGGCTCATCGGAAGTGGCCGTATTCCCTGCTCCTCCCCTTTGCAGGGGGCCGGAGCCGGCTTGGCCAGACAGCCACCAAGGAGGTGTCAGAGAATCGCAAGGTTCCCAGGGCCCACGAGTGAGAGGTTCCCATCTAAATCCGTGGCAGATGCAGTGGAGGAGAGAGCAGGCGCAGAAGGAACCCCGAACACCAGATGCTGAGAACTGGGACGGACACCGAACTAGAGAAGCCGGAACCAGGGCCGGAGCTGGGAGTTTGGAGCCTGGCGGAGGGCGATCAGAGCGGCTGCCTCCAGCCCCGGTCTCCGCGGTTTGGGTCTACAGGTAGTGGACTCACAGGTAGTTCACCAGCTCTGGGCTGCTTGGGGCCCTTTCCCTGCTCCGCTCCAAACAGTGTCACTGTCAGCAGAGTGGGGGCCGCTCCCCAGCCTCTGCCCAGTGTCCAATCTGTCAGCAGCTCTCAAACAAAACACACACGCTCCCTGCATAGGACACACTTTCTTTTTTGTGTGCTGTTTCATTGCTAGACACAAATTAATCTCTATTTGTATATGTAAGAAAAAAAGCAAAGAAAACATTTTTCTCAGGGCGACCAAAACCCGCAGCACGGCCTTCGCCTGCCACATGCACCTGTTTGGCTTCTTAGTTGTCAGTGCTTCTGGATGCTAAGAACAGAGTCGGGCTCGCAGGAGCTTAAACCAATAGCGTTTATCTTTCTGATGCGATAGAAAGGATGTGGAGGCTGCACGGCAGTGATGTCCCACTCTGTCATCCAGAGGCCACGTGCTTGGCGCTCCGGCTGCAGCAGGGCTGCGTCTGCTCCAGGTGCTCGGGCCGCCGGAGGGAGGGGAGGGGTGATGCCCGCACTTTCTTCTCTGCCACCACTTCCTTTTATGTCTCATGGTGAGAAGTGAGACACATGGCCACTGCTGGCCGCAAGGCAGGCCTGGAAAGCAAATATCTGTTTGTTTGTTTGTTTGTTTTCCCTGCTTTCTGTAGCGGGTGGCGGACAAGGGGAAAGGGCACTGGGAATGGCTACCGGGTCCCAGAGCTTCCCTGCAGGGTGTCGGGCTCGGGGCACGCAGAAATGGTGATCCTCAGGACAGGTCGGCCTGGCCCGAGCCCACCCTCTGCCCACCTCGCGTGCCTCACGCACGGGGCGGTAGCAGTTCTTACATTTCCTGGTCTCGGAACCACTTTATACTCTTAAAAATTGAGGAACTGTGAAGACCTTTTACTTATCTGGCTTATATCTATCGATATTTACCATGTGCGATACTAAAACAAATTTTAAGACTATTAATTCATATTAGAATAACAATAAGGAACTCATTACATGCGATTGTAGATTTCACATGAAGAATGTGTCTTTATGGAACATAAGTCTATTATCCAAAAACATGAGTGGGTCTGGTGGCACCGTTTTGCGTTTTCACACGTCTCTTTACTGCCTGTCTTAATAGAGGACAGCTGGGTTCTGCTCTCTGCTCCTGCGGCCTGTGTCATGGTCACCTACGATACAGCGCCGTGGAAACTCGACTCTACACCCAGGACAGGATGAGAGAACTGCTGCCTCAGTACCACTAGAAAGCTAGTTCTGACCTCGCAGACCCGCAGAGGGTCTCGGGCTGCTGTGAGCACCAGCACATCCCAGTCGGGCTGTTAGCCAGGAGACCTGAGTTAGCCGTCAGAGTGTCCACTATGGTCCCCGTTTCCAGTTTGGGGCTCCGCTTTTAATTCGCATGACAAATGGCCCATTCAAGTGTTAGTCTCAGAACTAAGAAACAGTCTAAGAAACCACATGTGCAGTTCTTCATGGCTTACCAAAACGACCAGGAGCTCTGAAAACGTGGGCTCATTTTGATTTCCCTTATATGCATTTGGATTTCGAAGGTCATAGGGTGTTTTCAGTCATGGCCCAAACAAATGGCATCTGTGCCTCTTCCCCGGCGTCTCTGCCAGAAGGAAGCCCCCCTCCCAAGCGCACAGCTCGGGCGGCGGGGCGGGGGCGGGGGTTGGGTTGAACAGCAGGGCAGGATGGGCCAGAGGCGGGGGCCGGCGGGGGGCAGGGTGTTCCACTGCCACCTTCAGCCTTTGCTTCAGGCTCCGTGGCCGTGGGTCTGTGCACCATCCCTGCTCTACAGGGAGGTTAAGGAAGACACAGTTGATGACATCCAAAGTCACACTCCAAATCTTAGGATCAAACCTAAGACTCTCAGTCGACTGGTGTCAACATGTTCTACCCACCTCCTGGTCCTTAAGCTTTTCGACCCCTTTGGCTCCTCCCTCCGCACTGTGACAAAGTTCACGGGGCAGCACCGGGATGGGGAAGGGTCCAGGACTGGGGACCTCTCCCTCCCGAACTTCCTAAAAGCTCCAGAGCTTAAATCCGAATTGCTGGGAGCATTGTGGGCACATGGAGGAAGAGCTGGGGCGCCCTCCCTCCGCATCCAGCACCTGAGCCAGCAGTTTTCCGAAGAGGCCTCGGGGTTCGCAGGTGGGGCACGGCGGGGGGAGGGGGCGCCTGCGGAGCTTGCGAAGGCTCCACGAGCTGGTCCCTCCCCCAGCCCTGGAGCCGGCCTCGCCCCACCCCGCTTGCAAATCGCTGATCTAGGTCTTTAGGAAAGAGCTTTCTCAAATTTAAATATAGCGCGTGACGTCGTTGGTGGCCCCGCCTCTGTTTCCGAGACAGCTGTCACTAGTCTAACCCTGGCGACCCGCGCAGCAGCGGCCCCGCGAGGCCTGGCCCCGAGCCCCGGCGCCCAGCCAGGTGTCCGGTGCCACAGGGGCGCACGACCCAGACCTTCGCAGGACCAAAAGCGCGGTTGGGACCTTTCCTTGATGATCCCGAGGATTATTAAGAAAGGAAATTCCGTGAAGTGCATTTGGCTCTTAGAAGTATTCTGTCCCACTGTTTGCTCTCTTCGTCCCTCGGTTCTGTCTTACGTTTATGGGTCTGGAGCCGAAGAGCCGTGACGTGAAAGGCGTTGTCGCGAGGAGGTGTTTTTGGGGGTGCTGGAGCCCAGTGTCCGCACGGCACGCGGCGAAATTGCGGGGCTCGCCCAGCGAGGGGCCTTCCCGCCGTTCGCCCGCAGACTCCTTAGTCTGTTGTCACTCTAGGGAAGCGGGGTGTGGATCACAGCGTCATAGGCACGGCGGCCAAGTGTGCCGCCGAACGCCCGAACCTGCCCCGCGCACACTTCCTCTGAAGCCTTTGCTGCAGCAAAGCCCTCTGGTTAGATCCTCCGCCTCTAAATCACACGCACAGTACGTGACACTTGCTGTCGGTGCGGGGGCACTGGACAGCGGGGCAAACGGCCACCGTATCTCTACAAGTGACATTATAGACATGCCCTGCCGCGTGACCCCCACGGCTAAAATGAGACTGCGGGGGCGGGAGGGATGGACAGCGATGACGCCGGAGGCCTGAGCGGCAGATGTTCCAACCTCAGAGCTGACGCTCATGGCCGGCAGCACCTAAGCTGAATGGACCGGGCTGGGTGCTTGCGACGTCGTGGACGGAGAATGTTAAGAAGCTGTATGTCATTCCCGGCTTGAAGTGTCCCCTCTATCGGACCTACTTGCTATGGAGAAAACAAAATAAAGCTTGTGGACTTCATCAATATTCTGTGCTAGAATTGTGCTCTGGAAGAGAATAGCGTTTGTGTGTTTAAAAGGTGATATGTTTTAGGAAATTTTGCCCAAACCCATCACTTCTGTGGTCATCTTTAACATTCGGGTCCAGCAGACCATACATCAGCCAACAAACACCTATGTATTCCTTACTATGGGCTGGAACCAGACAAAAATAGACAAAGATAAGACCACATGGAACCTGCCCTAAGGGTATTATAGCCAGCAGGAGGGGACTTAAAGAGTTATTTTACGTGGACACGTATAAATATACATTTGTAAGGATGAATGTCTCAGAGTATGGCCACAGTACCTTCCATTAGGTAGGGTATTCACAAATGAATGAATCATACACATGTGAGCAGCGCCATTGTTATGGAGAATGTACAAGAATATGCTTCTAGAATTCCCCCACCCCCCATGATTCTGGAAACCAGGGCAAGATTCCAGAACCTTCTTTTTAATAAATATTAGTTGCTGCATAGCAAAACTAACTGTGAAATATTATTCTCGAACACTAACCCTATTTTAAGCTTATTTATAGCTCCTTACATAATCGAATGACCGGTGCGTTTTTCAGGTGACTTTGGTAAGCACCCAGTCCCCTCCTTCCACAGTAACTGCTACGGAGGACACGCAGCTCACCAGTCAGCCATCCTCCTCCCTGTAGTGAAATGGTGCGCCTTCCTCACCATTCACCACTCATCCTGGGTCTGAGGAGAGAGGATAAAATGTGAAATTCACTGAGTCAAGGGTACGTGGAGGTGTTTCCTTTGCTGTTGACTCATGATTAAATGGGAATGAGACATGTGCATTGTGATGGGAACACGGTCGACTGTCAGGTTTCTCTAAGGCACTACTTTGATGTTCCAATTCTGTGAGAAAAATACTGGGGCTGTGTAACCAAATCGTTTTTACATTTTAGACCTTTTAAAATATGTACAAGTGTTATTTTTATCTAAATGCTTTTCATTTATAAGGTTGACTAATTAAAGCGAATCCATTAACACTTGATTTAAACAGTTACTTCTAACAATAATGGAATGAGGTCTTGGTGGAGAAGGCGAGCGTACAGTCCAAAATCTTTTTTGTGTTGTTTTAGAAAAACAGTACATCGAAGTGGAACTTTTCTAGAAGTTTGTTGAAAAGGTGTAAAAGCGAATTTGAAATATGTCCTCTAAGCTTCTTAGTATTAAAAAAATTAAAAGGCAAGCTTGCCAGCAAATGACTAGCATGCTTTCTCTAATTTACACCTTCTTGGCTCCGCCCTGCGGGAGCCGTTCTTTCCATTGATGGCCAGTGTCACTCCTGGGGGAGTCCATCGGCACTTGGCACTGGACCTCAGAGTCGCTGTGTCGGAACCACAATGCCAGGCCGTCTGCTGGGAGGCTCCTGCCATGCACTGCCCCCTGCCGGCTGTGCATTGACCTGCACTGGCCCGTTGCAGCTGCCCCCAGCTGGGTGTTTCCAGAGATTCCATCGCCCTCACTCCATAATGCTGGAGATCAACACACACTCACGCACACATGCGCACACACACACACACACGGACTCACACATGCACAAACACACTCACATGCACGCAGACACACTCGCACACACTTAGCCTCTCCTGGCCATTGGCACAGGACCGTGTCTGAGTTTAGCCAGTTCTGTCCATCACATGACGACAACCCCTCCCCCGCTTCCTGGTTCTAGTATGAGTTTCTGTTGGGAGTAGTTGGGGATAGACCGCCAGTGGAGGGGAGAGAGGAGGTGAGGGAGGGAGGGGGGAGGGAGTTCGCACGTCCTCCTTCTCACCCCATCCCCTGTGACATCCAGCCCAACACTGGTCCTTGGTGTTGAATGTGGATAGGTGAGAAGGATGGGAACCCTGTGTCCTCACACTGCACCTCCCTCCCCCCCATGTGTCCACGATGAAAAGAATAAGAAGGTGGGAGAAGATCCAACCCGAGAGGGTCAGGTCCAGTGGCCCTCACTGCTCCTGCCCCCGAGCACGCCATTGCCGCTCCCACCCAGAGGGGCCTCACCCCCTCCCCGGCTGCTCGCGCCCCCCTCCACGCCACCGTCTCCCGCCACAGCCCCTTTTTCTTTAGGCTCCCCAGGCCTGTCCTCCACTACGCCGCAGCCTCCAAGGCTCAGTAACTTCTGCCCAAGGCCAGGCTCCTTGCTGTGGCGTGGACTTCGGAGGCTCCTCATCCAGTCTGAGGACGGCAGCCCTGAAGACACAGTTCTTGACACCCGAGTCAGGGCTCCTTCAGAGTGGGGTTTGCTCCCATTTCTCACACCCTCTCTGTTGCTCTCCTTGACTGGCTTCTCCCTCTCCCCTCACCCGAATCCCCACGCTTCCTGTGCCCACCACTGTGAGAGCGCTCGTCACATTGGAGTAAAGGTTTTGTTTATGTTCTGCCCTCGTCTGTGCACAACGTGCCTCCAGGGGGAGTTTTTGGAAGGTTAAGAAACATAACCGACCCATCTTTAACTCTTAACAAACTAGTGTGTGATAAACTCGATGTGTTTGATGAGCACAGTTAAGTGATATATCATTTATTAGGTCTACGACGTAGATTTATTGTAGACTAAATAGAATTTTACACTTATCACATGCTGGGAACTATTGTAAGATACCAAAGATACAGCCATGAAGTGACAGGTAAGTTACCTATGGTCATGGACATTATATGGTGGGGAATGGGCAAACAACCAAGTGAACAAATACATGAATACATTCCCACGAGAGGCTTCGAGTCTGTGGACAAAACACTAACAGAGTGCTGTGACAGAGTGACCGGGCAGCACGCTTGTCCTTGAGCGGCCAGGGAAGGCCACTCTGAGGAATTACAGTAACATTTGGTCTGAGACTCGAAAGATAGGAAGGAAACAGTGAAAGTCTGGGAGGCGGAACATTCTCGACAGGGAACGGCCATTGCACGGTACAAGGTGTGGATGGGTGTGCGGTTTGAGAAGCTGAGAAGCTAGAGCTGCTCAAGAAATGTGGGGGGAGGGGCGGTGCTACGGACTGAACTGTGTCCCCCGTATTCCCGTCGAGGCCCTGCTCCCCAGTGCGGTGGTATTTGGAGATAAGGCATTTGGGAGACAGTTGGGTTCGGATGAGGTCGTGAGAATGAGGCTCTTGTGATGGGATCGGCGCCCTTATTAGAAGGGACATCGGAGACCCTGCGTGCTCTGTCTCTCGGCCACGCGAGGGCATAGTGCGGCGACGGTCGTCTGCGAGCCGGGGCTCACTCACGTGGCTGCACTTAGCTGGTGGCCGAGCTTTCCTGTAAGTTCCGGGGCCTTGGTGCTGACCTCGTTTCTCCTCCACATGGCCACTTTCTCACGTGGCGTTTCATCCTCCAGGACTTATCCTTGTGGCTTCTCTTTCTAGAATAGTCTGGACTGCCTTACAGTATGGCTGCTGGGCCCCAAGAAAGCAAAGTAAAAACGACCAGTCTCCACGTCCGTGCTATTTGACTTTATCGGTCAAATCGAGTCCCAGAGCCAACCCTGATTCACGGAGAGGAAAAGCAGCCCCCACCTCCCGGGGCCAGGAGCATGCGCAGACGGGAGGCGTTGCCAGTGGTCATATTTACAGGGCGAATTTCCCCATCGGGTCCAGCCCCCTTTGGGGTCCCTCTTGCCCCCTTCCCTGAGAACTTGCAGAATTCTGATCATCTCTGTCAAGACCCAGGAACTCACTCCAGTCCCTTTTGAAGCAGGTTCAGATCTGACTTGGGCCCATTTCACATTAGTGGGTCTCCACGTTATTCCCAGCACTCAGAGCTTGAACTCCATTGTGAGTGTGGTAACTGAATCTTTTTCTTGCTCCCGTTGAGGTAAAATGACTATTACTAATGGCTGACATTTACTGAACCCATTCTCTGTACCAAGCGAATCTTGAGACTTTTGCATTATCTATGTTTTTGCAAATAAAGAAACCGAGACCCAGAGGATTACTTAGGTGGCCCAAGGTAGGGATCCATTTAGAGCTGGTTCTTCCATATGGTATAAGATAGTGATCCAGTCACGTTCTTGTGCGTGTGGATATCCATTTTCTGCAACACCACTTATTGAAAAGACTATCCTTTTCCCGCTGTATGTCCCTGGCCCCTTTGTCATAAATTAATTGGCCATATATGCATGAGTTTATCTCTGGCCTTTCTATTCTGTTCCACTGATCCGTGTGTCTGCTCCGCTCCCCCGCCGCCAATACTATACTATTGCCAGTCTTTTTAGCGTTAGTCATTCTGTCGGATTTGTAGTAAAATCTCACTGTGGCTTTCATTTGACTGCTTATAATTGATGCTGAGAATGTAGCCATATGTTTATTAGACATTTAGTATTGTCTTTTTTGAAGTGACTGTTAAAAGAGCCCATTTTTACTGCTGGGCTGTCTAGCTGTCTTTCGTGTTTGATATGAAGCAGCTGCTTAAGTATTCTGGATAGGAGTTCTTAGTCAGATATGCACGTCACAAATATTTTCTCTGTTCTTTGGCTTGTCTTTGTACTGTCTTAATGGTGTTTTTCGATAAACTTGATTTTTATGTATCACTACTCCTAGGCGGCCAGCTGTTAATCTCTGCTTCCCAGTGGGGTCTCCCCATTTCCTCTGGCCCCTCTAATGCTAACTGCTGCCTGTGCCCTTGCCTTCGGGACAGCCTCTCCTGCCGGCTGTACTGAATGCCATCAGCACACCTGCTCATGTCCTTCCCGAGCCTGCCCCATCCCAGTGAACAGATCTGTTCCACGTTCTGGCACCTTCCACTCTTCTCAAACTCCCTGCTGTTAACTAGCTGTGCCCAACCATGTTCTCAAAATAAGTTCAGGATGTCCAAACAATTGGCTTAGAAGTGAACTTTCGAACCCAGGAATTTGTACATTGGGGGAGCCCTAGGTGTCGTCTTCCTTTCTGTCTTAGTCACCGAGGATCAAAAGTACGTCTTCTAGCCAAAGGAACCGACACGCTAAAACCATGATGTGGATCACCAAGACACTTCTACAATTTAGTACCAGCCCACCAGTCCACGGGAGAAATTATACTCTAGGGAAAGAAAAGCCTTACGCCAAATGGACAAATTGAGAAATTCAGCAAATCATCGTTGAGTGTTCCAAACCACAGAAGTAACAGATGAAAAAAGAAGCCAGGCATGCATGGCTCCTACGCTTTAGACGGAGAGACAGAAAGTAAACGAGCTGAATAAGGGAGACATCTAGAAAGTAAGTGCTCAGAGAAGAGAGGGCGGAGTATTACGACAGGGGTAATGGCGGATAGTTTCAGATGGGATTTCCAGGTCGGGACTCAGCAAAAAGGTGATATTTGAACAAAAACCTGACGAAGGGGGTTGACTGTGGAGATATCTCGGGAGAAGGGCATTCAAGGCATCGTGACGAGCCAGTGCAAAGGCCCTGAGGTAGAAGCATGTCTCCTGTGTTAGACAAGCGGCGAGCAGCAAAGAGAAGTGTGGCTGCAGCTGAGATAAGAAAGCAGAGTGAAGAGGTCAAAGAGAGAGAAGGGGTAGGCCTTCTAGGTCGTCCACCTCTGTCATAGGGCTTTACTACTTTGGGATAGCGATGCTCAGAGGCCAAGTTCACCTGAGCCTCTTGCAGACTTGGAAGGTGGCTGTAACTTGGTAGTTGGGAACAGCTCGCTGCATCCCCAAAGGAGAAAGAAAGACCAGCCGTGGGGTGGGAAGGGCGAGGGGCCACGCTATCGGACCAGGGCTGGGGAGCACGGAGCCCACAGACACAAGAAGATTCAGGGAAAGGCCAAGATGTGGGGGGTTCAGCAGAGCCGGGCTGGCTTTGTAGACCGATAAATCAGAAGAAGGGCTGCGGTCGCATCGAAAGGTCTCACTGGTTCACGGTTCATCATTCAGCTTCTCCCCAGTGTCCGCCTGCTTTGGCTCATTCTCCAGTACTTTTAAGTTATCGCCTTTCATATTTCGTGAAGATTTGATGATTTTTATAGGCAAGAAAATCAGTCCATCCTAACTACTATACCAGGACTAGAAGCGAGAGCTCTTTATTATTTTTTTTCTATTTTATTGTTATTTTTTATTTCAACATGTTGTCTGTCATCTTCAGACATGGGTTAATTCTGACTCGTACTCTCCTTCTTAAGTAAGACGTATTTTCCTTTGTTGGCTCAGTGGGGCTGTGGCCTGATGTTGGAATGCCCTGGCTGGAAGCTCCCCTCGTGCGGTCAAAGTGGAAGCTGTCTCTCCTGCAGGGGAACACTGTGGAGGTGGGCAGGTGAACAGCTCTGCTGAGGATCACGGGCTGGGTCTTTCCGCTCTCAATTCCTTCTTCCTTTCCTAGCCCCGGGATCTTGCTGAGCTTTGTATTCATAAGCGTGGCTGCGTAACAATGTTACTGCAACCCGAATGGTTCAAAATAACATGTATTTATTATCTCACATTTTCTGTCGGTCAGGAGCCTAGTCATCTGCTTGGGCATCTCACAAACCTGCAATTAACCTGTCAGTCAGGGCTGCGGGGTCATCTAAAGCTGACGTGAGTGAGGACCCCCATTGGGGCTCGTGTGGCTGCTGCCAGTGTTTGGTCCTTTGTGGGCTGTGGGACTGAGGGTTTGTTTCTGGTTGTCAGCTGGAGGCCACCCTCTGTTCCTCATCCTGTGGATCTCCCCAACAGTCACTTGTTCCTCAAAGCCAGCAAGAGAGAGGCTCTTGGTGAAACTAATGTTACAATGTATGCAACATAATCACACATCATGTCACCTTTGCCATATCCTGTTGGCTGGGAGCAAGTCACAGGTCTCATCCACACAAACAAGAAGGCATTAGATAAAGGTGTGACACCAGTACAGAGGCTGTGGGGACCACTTTAGAGTCTGTCTGCTAGAAGTTTCTTCTTGGCATTTTGGGGCCATGAAAACTAGACACACAAATGTATTCAAAGTCAACCCACCATAGGAGGGTGCACAGATTTCAGCCATGCATGTTCTGCCAAGATGCCAGTCCTTTACGGTCTTCATGCAAGAGTTTCCTGATGTTATTTGCCTCCACGCCCTTCCCTGGCACCAGAGATGGCCATAGCTCACGTAGAGCAAAGGGTCTGCCTCTGCTAGCTGCTGCTATCACTGTTGGTCCTGGCAAGATATGGACAGTAAAGTCACAACTGAGCCTCGCTTAGGTGGCATGTACCCAGAAGCCCCTGCTGTATATCTTTTTTAATAACATGAAATATTTTCCACAGCCTAAATGCCTGGAAAGTATTTAAATAAAGTATGATATTACATTTCTGATTCTGGACCATCACCACGGGAGTTAGTAATGAGTTTTCAATTGATTTGGTGCTTTTGGATGGAAGAGAGGAAAAAGAAGGAGCCAAATAAATAACCCTGAGAATTTACGATAAATAAATCATTCTTTGCTATTTTTTTACTTCGCCCAAAAGAAACAGGTTTTCACCAGGAGTGAGTAAGAATTTTTTTCCAGGAATACTAAATGGTAATGTATTATCATGTTTATAAGTTGTTTTTCCAGGACTGCACTTTAATGCTTATGTTATTTTTAGGGATAATGGGGCAAGTGTAATTTGAATCCTATTTTACCGAGGGGAACGTTGAAGCACAGAAGGAGGCTAAAGAAATTTTACAAGATGATTTGGAAAGTCAGTGGCCCATCAAATAATAGATGTTAATGGTTTTGGTTGATCTCTGTAAGAGTGTGGCTAAGATCTTTCTTTACCTCCTACTCACCAGTTTCTTGATTCCTAAGAAAATAAACAAGGAATAACTAATGAGATGATTGATCTTTTCTCTTTCCTTCTATGATTTAATATTTTATGATGATTAGTTCAGTTTCCCATTTTTCAGTCCACTCTTTGCCCAACAAATGCATCAGGCCCCAAGAGAACGCTTTTAATGACAGACACTTCTGGTCTCGGCTTAGTAACGAAATTATCCACCAATGTCATGATGCCAGCAAGTTCAGTGGCGTATTTCATCTCGCCGGCTTTTCCCCTGTAATTGTGGCTTTCACCTCAATCGATCTAGTTTCGCACAGGTGCTGCACTTCCCTCCATTTACCATCCTAAAAAGGAAAAAAAAATGGAGAGGCCGCCCTGTGCTGGACAGGTGCTGAGACCTGGCTGCAGGATGGGGTGATCTTCTTAAAACAAACATTTTTTTCCAATGTCAAATGTAAACACTCTTTCGACTAAATAAGAAAACACGGGAAGTATAAAGAAGAAAACAAATCGGTCTCACCTTCTAGACTTAATATTCACATACCTTTGAAGATCTTGTTTTATGCATATATGATTGAATAAAAAATATATATGTTTACCTAATAAGGATAGTTTGATATATCTTTTTTTATCTCTGTTTATTTAGCGTAGTATTGTGACACTTTCCAAAGAATTAACTATTATGTTATTTTTAAAGTCTACCCCTGAATTACTTTTAGATGTTTCCCTTCATTTATTGATTGTATTAATATAGTCAATAAATTAAGACAACCAGTACTTACATAGGCATTCCTAAAGTCTGAAAATGATAACCTTGCCTTTTGAACTTTTTTATTCACTAAAGTCAGACAAAAATAACGTATGGGAAAAAGCTAATATTGCTGTCGATACGAAGGTAAACAAAATGTCATGTATTTGAGTTGATTTGGTGGAGGGCAGTGGTACTATGCATCCCGAATACCAAAGTGCAGCTAAAAATAGCAGCGACAGTTGAGTAAGACCGCAGGAGACGTTCTAAGCACAGAGAAGGAAAATCGATAGCACGTTCCTCCGTAGGCTACAAACAGCCTTGCGTGCTCTGTTGGAAGGTCTGGGTCTTCTATTCAAGTATGGTTCGTATCCACGTTCATTTCAATCCTGTCTTTGTGGATTAGTGGCTAGGGAAGTGGTCAGAACTGGTCATATAAGTATAGTAACTCTACATGAATATTTCTAAAGTGATTACAACAACGTAGAGGGGAAAAAACCTTAGAGAAGAATATATTACTTATCAAGAGGTTCGGAATTTTATTTGCCTTAGTAAAAGCAGGAAATTGTACATTTTGCTTACTTTCTTAAGAAACATGAGATCTTTCTAGACCCATAGGAAGCCGGACATTCAGGTAAAGGTCTGTCAAGGACTTGCTTTTAGTAGAAAAAGCCCCTGAATGGGATGAGAAAACTTAGGCTCTGGTTCTTTCTTTTTAACTGACCATTTGAGTAATCTGAACAACTTACTTCAGTTATCTGAGGCTCAGCTTTTTTTTCCTTAAAGAAATGACAAAAGTAATACATGCTCATTGTAGAAATAATAAGCAATATTTAAGTATAAAAGTAAAAACGTATTTTGCCTCAGTTCCCAAATCTCCTCTACAGTGTAACCACCATTATAAATTTGGTGTGCGTCACTATACATTTCCCTAAAAGCATTTAAACATATATTTTATAGTAAAAATGTGATCAAACTCTACATGTCGTCCTATAATTCACTTTTTTCCCACTTAGTATAGCATAGAAATTCTTTCCAGCACCGGCATTACATTTCATGGTGCAGAGATGCCCTAATTTTTAAAAGTTCTCTTTACCAGTGGATATTAGATTGACCCCAATTTCTCACCATCTAAAAATTTTGCGACAAGCACATTGGTACATATGTCCTCATGTACATGATTAGATTTCTTCAGGACAACTTTTTAAAAATGGAATTGCTGAGTGAAAAGGTATGTGTATTTTAAACTCCTATAGGTAGCACCAAACTGACCCCCAAAAACGTACCACTCGATGTTTCGCCAGTGAGAATGCCCCTCCCCCACGCCTTCGCCAGCATCGAATGCCGTGTATCTTTTTATGTTCTGCCAATGTGACCCGTGAAAATGGAATCTTACTGAAACTTTCTTAATCTATAAAATGAAGAGTTGGGCTGAGTGAGCTCTAGGGACACTGGGTTCTCGAATGCTTCCTTTGGAATTATGTGGAACATGATCACTTTGCCTGAAGACATAAATGTCTGGCATCATAGTGCACTTTTCTGGGTCCTTCCTCATCCCTCTGCAAAACGATACTGCACAATCCTGAGAGTTTCTGCAGAGAGTTCCAGAAGCCATGGGACATCCAGTTAGAGCTATGGGACCTGCCAATCTCATCCGAAGTGAAGACAGACAAATGTTGATATTTTCATCCAGTTAGAGCTATGGGACCTGCCGATCTCATCTGAAGTGAGACAGACAAATGTTGATGTTTTCATCCAGTTAGAGCTATGGGACCTGCCGATCTCATCTGAAGTGAAGACAGACAAATGTTGATATTTTCAGCAATTTTTACTAAGAGGAAGATAGTACCCAAAACGAAAAAGAACAAAAAGGCTAAAAATACATAATTCTTGCTTCAATACTGCATGTTATAAAGCAGGGATAAAAGCTCAGTATTTAGAATCTGGGATTTGACAGGACTCACTATTGATAATTCTACTGATGATTCTAAATTTTGGACGGGTAGATATTATGCTAATGCTAAGGAAACTTTGTTAGCCTCTGGGGAAAAAACAGATTGTGATGGAGCAGCGGAGACTCGGCTGGGGGAGGTTCGTTTGGTTGACATGCTTGCCTTTCTGGCTTCAGCACTCAGTTGTTCCATGAAGGGGACAGCGTCTTTTCAGTGTGCGTGGAAGCCATTGCCTAGATTTCAGGCCCTAGTGAGCTCTTCCCCAGCTAACTCCTTAATCACCATGAGCTTTCGTTTGATGCCTTCCTTCTGGTCGCTCTTTCTAGTTCATAAAATTCATATGTACTTTTAAAACCTTTAGCTTTTAAACTTTCAATCGATTATACTATCATAATGTCTAAATGGCATCTGTACAGAAATTTATTAAAATGTTTACATCACCCCAGGACTGAGCTACTACTATCACCTCCGACTGGTCTCTGCGGCCAGCCTTGCCGCTTTGACCTGACCCCACTTCCCGGCCAGAGTCACCACCTACAACTTCTCTCTTTTACAGGTTTGGCGTAGATCTGACCTCAGTCTCCAGCTCCCACCGCCTTCGTCGCCTGCTCCTTCACGCATACGCCACGTTCTGGTCACATGGGACTGCCAGTTCCCCAAACGCTGCTTCGCGTGCATCTCCATGCCTTCTCACGGGCCAACCCCTCGCCCGGAATAACTTGTCCCCCAGCATGTCATCCCCCTGTTTGTTTCTTTTCAGCCTTTTAAGACGCATCACCTTTTCTGGGAAGATAAACTCCCTAGGGGAAGCTGACCCCTTGGGCCCTCAGTCTCTGGCCTCTGCGCTGTTAAGCAGAATGGCAGAGGTGATTTTAAATGGCTGCTTTCTGCTAGACTCTGTTAATGCTTCTTTTTGGCTAAATACAGGCCCCGTGAATCAGTCATTTTCTCATCATTTAGCAAAGTGCCAGGCACACCGTAGGGACGTAATGGTCATTGAATTGACATGAATTGTGGCAGATCCGATATTGGAAACTCATTTTATTAGGGATCTTAACATAAGTTCCAACAAAACACTGTCAACTAAGCTACACTTACGAATTATGCAGACTACTACCAAATCACGATGGGGCACAGTGACCCCAAACTCCTTACTGTTGGAAGAAGGAGGTATGAGAAGGATGTCATTCTGTGATTTTCATAGTCTTTGATATACGTCTTGTACAACAGCCTTGGCTTCCTAAAGGTTTTGAGGTCTTTCGCCATGTGTGAAAACACAGTCAATGAAAACACAAGACTGAAGACATGTGTGACATGCGCTAGGACTCACTTTGCTGGTGTCCACCCAATCAATTTTTTAAAAGCCTGCCATCATCCTCCCGACCTTGACATGTTCACGGAATTTGGACCTGACCAATTTTGGAGCTTTTAATGCAATGGATTCCCCTTCACCTTTCTGATCATGCAAAGGAATAATACCTCATATATAAACATATCACCCTTCAATCAAAGGCCTTCAGTTCTTTAATGTCTGCAATTACACTTGTAGCTTAAAATTTTTATAAGGACTTTTACAGAAAGGTCCTCTGAGATACCTAATGAAAACTTTCATAATGTCTTTCCAAGTATATTAAACAGAGCAAATTCATCCCATTCTATATAATCCATCTTATATTCTACACTATATCCACTTCTCCTTCTGTTAAGGAAATCTGATCCCCAGAACTGAACGTCTTTTTCAAAGTATGCTCTTTGTTCCAGGCTAAAGAAAAGCATTTAAAATAGCATAGCCCGAAATGTGCATTGCTATTTAAATAATTGTTGATATATTGTCTCTAATAAGCTATATGGAGTTATTTATGGAGAAAAATGTTAACTATATTTATTCAGGTTTAAATATTAGTGGCTAATTTTAAATGAAAAATGACACTGCGTAAAAATGGTTGGTATGCATAGATAAATTAGAAAAAGATCTTTGTTTTTCTTTAAAACTATCAAACCATAGTTTTTAAAAGTTTAAAAATACTTAAATATTTAAAAGTACTTCTATTAACTGTATTTAGTTTAATTACATATAATTGTATTTATGAAATCCACCCTCCCACACAGCAGTGCGGTCGCAGTCTGTTTAGGGCGATGGAATGTTGGCTCGCTACAGACTTCCCCAAGTGGAGTTAGTAAGTTAATGGGTATGAACATATTTTGAGTTCCTGGTGCATATTTCCGAATTGCTTCTGAAAAGGTGACACCACTTTATGGTATCATAGGTAATGCATGAAAATATGAATTAAAATCTGCTTTTTTGCAGGAATACTACTACTTTTTAAAAATTTTGCTAACTTAGTAGATACAAGGTACATTATTCGAATCTACATTTGTTTGCTTTCTAGCAGAGTGGAACATTTTCCCATAAATGTAATAGTCGGATTTTGTGTGTGCGTGAATCATTTGGTTATGTTTTTTGGCTGTATCTTTTTCTCATTGGTATTGAGATATGTATTGTATGCATACATATATAATATTCTTCTTTTCTCTTATCCGTTTTTTCACTGTTGTTTGTCTTTCAAGTTTTTTTAGTTTGTTTATTCCTTATTTTAAAAGGCCAGGAGATTCTCCGGGACGGTAAACGGGGGCAGCCAAGGGCCTCACCTCGTGTGTTTTATGTCTCTCTAGGATCACTGGTAACTTAGCTGCCTGATGTGCAGTGTCTTGAAAACTGTCCTTTTATATAATTTGTCCATGTTTTGGTTGTTTCCAGTGGCAGTACAAATACGATCCCTGTGACTCCATTCTGTTCAGAACGATAATTTCTGTAGGTTTTCTGGGATCCATTCTTGTGTATGGATTGAAGTGAATATCCCTTTTGATTCTTTTTACTGCACCCAAATTACTTACTCCAACATCAAATACCAAATATTTTCTTTGCTGCTTGTTTTTGGTATTCGCCCTGTATTATGTCAAATATTCCCTTACATTAGGGTCTATTTCTGGATTAGCTCTTTGGAAAAGGGGCTCCATTTGTCTATTTTTGCCTGAGAGCATATTTCCTCTCCTGCAGCTGCTTCGTCATATACTTTTAATATCTGATAATGCTAATCTCCCCTATTATATATTTCCATTGTGTCCCTCTGAGAATTTTAAAACCGTATTGTTATATTTATTTTTTTATATCCGTTGAAGAAACATTTTGTCAAATTTATAGAACTAGTCTTGGATTTTTCTTAAGACTGAATTAAATATGTAAATTAATCTGGGGATGGCACTTAGACATTTTATATATTTGTCTTCCTATCCAGGAGCATAATATAGCTATTAATCTTCTCCACATATTCGAATCTTTCATTTTAATTTTCCATAAGGTGTTTTTAGTTCCTTCACAAAGATCTTATAAATTTAAGTTTTCTCTCAAGTACTTTGTGTGCGTGTTTTGCTAGTGGAAATTGGCCTTCCTCCTTTCAGTTCGTTTTCCTACAATTACGGATAAAATATTATTGATGCAACAGGTATGTATGTGTGTCTCTGTGTGTATATACTTGAACCCGTCTAGCTTCTTATATTCTATACTATGTCCAGTTCCTTTTAAAACTGAATTCTTGGCTTCTCTAGTTATATAATGATGTCACTATAAAATAACGATATTTTTGTCTTGTTATTTACCATACTTTAATAACCCACATAAAAGCAGACTGGCTTACTGGGTCTTGAAAGTAACTATAGTATACAGTTATATTATAAGAAATATTAGTCTGGCTCCCAAATAGAACTGAAAATAAATTGAAATCTTCATACAAATCTTTTAAGAATACCACAGGGAGAATCCAAATGTCGCGCGAAGCAAAAATTTTATTTTTTCTCTCTACCTACTGCCTATCTATCTAATATTACACACAGGGAGTTGCCCTTCTCTTCGACTGTCTCTCTCTCTACCCTAAATTCTTCAAATGCTGCTCACAGAGCATCAAGTCCTGTGCGCCCCCTCCGCAAACTTCCCTGGACTTTCTGATAACTCTTTGCCATTATATTCTATTAATTTTATCTTGCTGGCATCCCCAGTTCTCTACTTCACCATTACCCTCATCAGTAAAAAAAACATCCCAGTGGCAGGTGCTCAGTGGAAGTGAATGAGGTGAGGGGAGTGGGACTCGGGCTGCCCACATTTCCAAGTTAGTGCTGAATAAACAAATGGCTTCAAATGAACTTCATTAGTGAAGAAAATCTAAACATTTTTAAGTCCTGCAGTTCTCTAAATAATGCTTGAGAGCACTATTTATTGCATTTTATAATATATGGGAGATTTAATGAACCGCTTTCTGTATAATTGTACACAATTTTCAAATTTCGTAAGTTTGAAAATTTCTGGTCCACCTGAGGCGCCCAGCGATACTGCCAGATGCACTGGAGACCAGGAAACTGCTTAGGTGCCATCTGCTGGTCCCTGTAGGTAGAGCAGGCACTCGCTCCGTAGATTTCCAAATCATTTTTCTCAACTCCCAGCTCCCCCCTAGTGCATTTCAAAATAATCAGAAAGATCATTGTACTTTTTGGTGATAAGATTAAAAGTCACAAAATTCATAAGAATTTAAGTGACTTTTTTGGGGGGACACAATATGGAGAAAAAGCTACTTAATTTTTCAGTCACTGAATTTACTCATGTTATTTGCCGGCACTACCAAAACGGAGATTTCACATGCTGAATTTACATTGCTAATATATGCCTCTTATTTCATTTCTCATCAATAGATATGTTTTAAGTAGACAATATGCCATCCGTTGTGTTATATGATACAAATAATCTACTACAAATAAAATTCTGAAGTTTTGGAACAGTTTACTTTTATTATAGTTAGAAAATTCTCAATTATCCCTATAACAATGCTACTTTCCTTCATTTGTATTCTTATACACATTTCTTGAACATTCATTTTTCACTTGTTCAGCCAATAAATATATTGTCAATCATGTCTCAGGCCCTTTGTAACAGGGTTTAGCAGTGAGCAGGAGAAAGCCCTGCCTTCAACACCACCCTTGAACCAGGGAAAGGCCTGCACCCTGCATATCACAAATACATAAAAAATAAATTTACTAAAAAGAGCAGGAGGCTGTCTCTCTAAACCTGTCATTTAGCGCTGCTGTCGCATAACCTGTAACCTCAAACGTCCTTTGTCTGATTTATGTGTCTAAGCTTCAGGGAAGCAGGCTTCTTGTCTTGTGTCTGCACATAAGACAACCCTGTTTGAATGCTCTGAAGGTGTGTGGACTGTGCTGCCCCTGGTGCAGAGCGCAGTGGGGATTTGAAGGCAGAAGTGCTTGGGGAGGAGAAAATAAACCGATGAACTTGACATGCTCTTCTTTCAGACTTCATGAAAAGAACAGATTTTTGCATAATGAAGTATTATTTCTAAGTAGTTCCAATCGTGTAATTTCTTGTTTCCAATTTATGGTTCTGGGTGTACTCGTGAGTTAGTACAGTATTCTCTACAACTGCTTGTGGTTGCTGAGGATCATTTAACAATGTCAAACAATTCACATGACCCTTATTTGTAAATGGGTAAAGATAGAATACGAATGGTGTTGCAATTCTTTACGCTGGCAACGTGATGAATATTGAATGGTAAACTTGTGAATAATTTATTTTTTATAAAAATATTTAGGAAGGTAATATTTACCAAAAATGTTTTAAACTTTAGCTTTAGTTTTATTTAAAACTTTATTGTTAATTACAATCGGTATTTTGTTTCCTTAGAAGATAAATCATTTGAAAAAATTGAAAACAAATGAGAAATAAATGTATTGAGTTTTTACTTGATTTATATATTTACGAAAATATTTTCGGACTTTCTATACTTTGAATATAATTAAATTTTATTTTTAAATCTTTTTGATACTTTTTGTGAATAGAACACAATTTGCGAAAACCTGGATTAAGCAACATAATTGGTGTTTTCGCTGACAGGAAGGCAAATTTTTATGGGCTAAATATATAGGAAATGTATCAGCTATATACATCTTTGTTACTCAACCAAAATCATTAGCCAGTCAGTACTGTACCCAGACAGGAATAGTAATAATTAAGTGCTGTCATCTTTCACATTTGGCAGTCTTTCATCCATATAAAAACATTTTTTCTTTTGTCATTATAAATGTTTTCATGTCAAATTGGAGGTTATAACATTTCCTAGTTAACAGTGCGTTGGCTTGATTTATAACTTTTAAAGACTGACAGTAGATGAGTTTCCATTTGTACTCCTGCCCAGCTCCACAAATCTTGGGGCAGGCTTCATGCCAGCCTACATGCAGACAGAAGTCCAATGAAGGCATGCAAGAACTAAATAGGTAAGCAAACAAATCAGATCATTTCAGGTCATGATAAGTCTGTGAAAAAAATATGAGCTTGGTGTATCTGAAGGGCAGAAAGGCACCTGTGGTGACTGGAGTAGAGTTAATGTTGAGATCGGTCTTGTCTGGGATGACCTTCATTTCTTCCAGAGTTCTCATTCAGGTCTCAGCTTTGATGTTCCCTCTTCAGAGAGTCCGTCCCCATCTACTCAAACTAGCGATGCCCTCCCTCCATCGCCCCCATCATATGGTTGAGTGATTGTCACCACAGCACTTATCACATTACCTGGTGGTTTTCTGGTTTGTCTGTTTGCTTACTGCCTGTCTCTTCCTGGTGGGATGTAAGTATTTCAAGAGTAGAGGCCTCAGGTTTTGTGTTTACTACCACCTGCCTGGCCTGGCATAAGGCACGCACGGACTGAATCAAAGCACCTGTACTCTGGATTAAAACGGGTGGCGTAAGGGAGGTAGAATATCCTTTAAAGAATAATTCATTCATTCGAATCACTCTTACATACTTGCTTTTTTGGGGGCAGAGTCCTTGCCATGAACAGTAATGGAAATGAGTAGAATTCATCATTCTACCATTTAAAATGCCCCATCACATGAAAGAATGTATGATTAAAACACGGTCTGTGAAATAGTATTTATCCTTTCATCAAGAAATATGTATTAGTTATAGCTAAAATTATGTTCTTGGTTGGGGGCCATCCTGCACCTAAGGCAGGAAGATGGTGGCCACAAAGAAGACAAAAAAGTCTCTGGAGATGATCTGCTCTAAGCTCCAACTTGTTCTGAAAAGTCAAAGTGTGTGCTGGAGTACAAGCAGACTCTAAAAATAATCAGACAAAGCAAAACTGGTCATTCCTGCCGACTACCGCTCCGCCTTGAGGAAATCTGAGATAGAGTACTACGCCCTGTTGTCCAAGACTGGTGTCCATCACTACAGGGATGATGATATTGAATGGGGCACAACGTGTGGAAAATGTTATCATTGATCCAGGTGATTTTGATATCATTAGAAGCATGCCAGAACAGACTGGTGAAAAGTAAATTATGCAATTTTTTTTCTTTAATAAAACTAGCCAGAGCTTGTTTAAAAAAAGAATAATAGAATAAAATTAGGGGATTAATGAAAGTAGAAAAAGCCATGAAAATCATTTTTAGACAGAATTACAGAGCCACATCTGATCTATAACCGATATTTTAAACGCAAATAACTGAGAGAGTGAGTTTGCTCTGGTCCTCGACTGAATTATCAAACCGGAAGACAGGCATGAAATCACAAACACTGAGGAGGCAATAATCAGAAAAGTCACGAATACATCCAAAGAATTATTTTAAAATGGAGAAAATGATATAATTCAAGATCACGATGTGTTTTTAAACCAAAGCTTTAAACAATAGTTCTATTTATGAATATCTGACTTTCTTTCTTCTAGTTTAGAAACGAGTTTTCTAGTTCACTTCCAAAGCGAAATTCCACGTGGCACCGCATCCCATTGAAACTGACATACGAAGGGTGGAACCAAATACCCGGGGAAACTTTTTTATTTTCGCTTTGATGAGGCTTTTGAAAAAATAGTGAACAATTTTTAAGTGAAAAGGTAAATATGTCTTGTGGAATAAAATAGGCCTGGATTTCATTTCTTACTACTTTCATTTCTCCCCAAGCTGACTGCTTCTGTGAAGGTAAAATTCCTGTGACACATTAGGACAAAAACATTCCTTTAGGAGATCTGTTTGCAAGGAAGAAATAGGTACCACCGGAACTTTAAAAATCACGTTATTCTCTGCAAGGCACGTGAAAAAGAGATAAGGAACGACCTGTATTAATAACTGGAGATTATTTGGGTTGTTTTAAGCGCACACCACACCTGGCTTGGAGACCGGACAGGGCATATCCACGAGGGACACTTTTCAGCAGCATTAACGCGCAGCGACGCCAGGAGGCTCGGTGGCCCGGGCGGCGTGCGGGTTACCGCAGCGGGACGCGGGGGAGAGGGGCGGAAGCACCTTGGGGGCCACGAAAACTTCCTACGTCTCGGTTGGGGAAGCAGTTATAGCCACATAGTCATTTGTTAAAACCCACGGAACTGTGAAACTGAAGTGGGTTAGTTTTTAGATAGCTCAAGGTTAATTTTGAAAAAAAAAAAAAAAGCCCTCAGTGGTGGCCTCCGGGAACGCGCAGCGATGCCAGGCCGGCCCGCGGCTCCGGACGGCGGCACCAGTATCTGCGGGGAGGCTCAGCTCGCGAGCCCAGGTTGAATGACTGACTCGGGCTACGAATCCTGAGGCGCACGCAGATGCCGGAACCTTCGCACGCGGTCAGGGCGCAGACGGCCAGTCGCAGCGGAGAGACACATCCGGACCCGACGCCGGAAGTCCGCTGAAAGGAGGCGGAGTCATCGCGTCGCATGTTCAGCAAGCTTGAACTTCTTCTCTCGCCGTAGGACGTGAAACCGGAAGCTGAATCAGGCGTGCTTCGGGTTTCCGGGCGAGGGCCGGGCTGGAGCCCCATGTGGGAGCTGCTGTGAGGAGTTGGGGTGCCCCGTTCTGCCGAAGTCGAGCTCTCGGTGAGTAGGAGCTGTGGGTCGGGTGGTGACCAGGGCAGGGGAAGGCGTCCGCGCGTTTCCCGGTCCGCGGAGCGGGTGCGGGACAGCCGGTTCTGTGTATGCGACGGCGCTGGATGCGGGGTGAAGCTGCTTGTACGTGAGGCGTTTGCTGCTTGCAGTTAAGCGGGAGGTGACTTAAGTTTCGTAGAGAATTCTCACGGGGGTATGTTTCTCAGCCCGGGCTTCAGAAATCCGCTAGTGTGAGAGATGACGTCCTTAGCACAGCAGCTCCAGCGACTCGCCCTCCCTCAGAGTGACCCCAGTCTCTTATCTAGAGATGAAGTTGCCTCTTTGTTGTTTGACCCCAAGGAAGCGGCCACCATCGACAGGGACACCGCCTTTGCCATTGGTGAGCTACCCTTTAACTTACAAAGCTGTTGGAAGCGTTTGCCTGGACGTTGCAGTATTTTCTTGTTTTCTGACCTGCTCTCTTGCTTAGCAGTTTCTAACTTGTTGACTTAAGTTGTTAAGGGAAGAAGAATGACAGCTATGTGCTAGATGCTTATATGTGTACACGTATTGGTATCTGAATTTCCCAGATGCAAAAACAGGGCGAGGGAGGTCATCTAATGTGTAGAGAGGGAGACCAGCCGCAGGGGGCTGGAGGCAGTGGCTGGGGGGAGGAGCAGTCTTCCCAGAGGACTGGCCTAGTTATTGTAGGGGACGTTAAAAAAGAAAAGAAAAAGAAAAAGAAAGGCCCTTGCCAGGAAATACTTTTTGTTCTCCTAGTTGGGGTAATACAATTTGTTCTTTAGTGACAAGCTAGAAATCTGAGTTTGTGACTGTACACATGTTTAAAAAAATCAGATTTTTAGGGGTAAGTAGAATTGTAAAAAAGGAATGAGATGAATTTGTTAGCATGTAATCGTTAAATAAACCGGCCTTTTCCTAGGATGCACTGGCCTGGAAGAGCTGCTTGGAATCGATCCCTCCTTCGAGCGGTTCGAAGCTCCGTTGTTCAGCCAGCTGGCAAAAACCTTGGAGCGCAGCGTTCAGACCAAAGCGGTGAACAAACAGCTGGATGAAAACATTTCATTATTCCTCATTCACTTGTCTCCTTACTTCCTACTGAAGCCAGCACAGAAGTGTCTGGAGTGGTTGATCCACAGGTATCAAATGGGATTACAGAAATAATTATGGGCTAACAATTTTGATCTTTTAAAAAATTAAATAATGACAGCATTTACCAATTTAAAGTTGAAAAATTTTGTAAGTAGGAGATTAGCATGATGTCTGGAGATGAGGTAAGGCAAGCGTGATGCGGGTGAGCTAAGTGTGCCCTCCTGTTAAACTCATTTTTGTTGATCCTGAGAAGTAGAACTACTGAAGATCTCAAGGTCGAACCTCATTAATTCTAAGGAGCGCATGTCATTTTGCCATTACAAATTGTTACTGCATATTTGGCGCAAAGGGCATTACTAAACTTTCTTGCCAAAATAACAAATCGGTGGTTCGAGAAGAGGGTACTAGTATCCTCTAAAATACTGTAACTTTAGAAAAACCGTGTAGCTAATATGTGTTGAACATTTATCCACCGAGCCCATGGTAAGCACTTTGTGTACATTATCTCAGTGCTCACAACATTCCTATGGGAGGGACTTGTATTATCCCTGTTTTATAACAGAAAATGGAGGTGTAGAGGGGTTAAGTTTCCTAAGTCTCTGAGACACAAGTTTGTTTCTAAAGTCTGATCTTTTATCCACCGGGAATTGTCTCAGTTCACTCAGTTTATTTTCTCACTTATTAGTGTCAATCACAGCTTAAAAATCACGTTTTTGTTTATTCTCCCATATATATGTTTTAAGAGTAGAAGAAGTTCCATTTTATTAATTGGAGGCATGGTAGTAAAGTGACTTTGCTTCAGGAAGCAAGGGAGTCATCGAGAAAACAATTTGGGGTCTTCTGATTATCAGCACATTAGACTCATCAGACAAAAAAAAAATCAAGTCCGTAATGTTTTCTTCTGTCTTCTAGCATTTAATTTCCCTAAATCAACTACTATAAGAGCATTTTCTGTATTTAGTTCTGCATTTATTTATTTATGTAACATTAAGTTTGATACAAGGATGAGTAGGTTGCCCTTGGTTACTGTTTTGACATAAATGCTACAGTAAAGGTGTCTGCAGAATCGGGGATAGACACTTACTGCTGCCTGAAGTAGTTGAAAGCTTCCTGGAGAAGGTAACGTCTCGGCTAGTACTAAAGCCGTATGTGAAACTAGCAAAAGGCAGAGTGGTGTGCAACTTTAAGAAAGATACAGGTGAAAGAATGGGAGAATGGACAGACAGGAGAGGGATCACGTGGCTGGGAGAATTAGGAAAAGCATCTTGAAAAGCATTTGAGCTAGAACTGGAAGGCTAGAAAGGATTTCATGCATCTTCACAGAATTCATAAACCTGTGTCCTGTTATTTAGGTGCAAGGACGAATACAAAGTTATGTGAAGTTCGTGGACAAGTTATGTAGGGTTATTATTTGATAATTTTTTTTAATTCAAAGAAAGTAATGAGGTTTCTTTTTAATTAGTCTTTTGGTTTTAGAATTATAATTAGGGAAGCCGAGAAAGCTATGGAAAGTGAACTTCGGGCTTGGAGAGAAGCTGCGCATTGCTGCCTAGTTGACTGATTGCGTCTTTGTTGGTTTGACTGCAGTGATCTCACAGTTATATTAATAATAGATTTAAAAGAGTTGAAAGTAAATGAGATATAAATTTTGATATCAAATATTGAATATTACTGCATAAGAATTGGCAGAACCCTGCTGAGGAGTACTTTCAAAGAAAGTACAGGGCTTATGTTTAAGTGCTTTGTATCTTGCTTATAGTTATGTGGTTGGTTTTACTCTTATTCATTACAAGTAGTTTTAGCTCTTTGGTAACATGATTTGGACATGTAAAAGATGTACCTGTAAATTTTGTGTCAGTTTGAATTGTTCGCTTTTTCCTCAGGTTCCACATCCACCTTTATAATCCAGATAGTCTCATTGCTTGTGTCCTACCATACCACGAGACGAGAATATTTGTGCGGGTTATACAGCTTCTGAAAATTAATAATTCAAAGCACAAGTGGTTCTGGTTATTGCCAGTTAAGGTATTGTTGAATGACACATTATCTATAATTATTACAAATCTTGATTAAGAGATGTACTTTAGAAAAATAGTGTCGTTAGTGCCCGAAGTATCACCCCCCAGTTATTTCCTAACTTCCAGTTGAAAGTAGTATAATAATAGCTGGCTGTCATTTAGCACCCGATATCAGGCTAGGCAATTTACATATATTATCTTGGGTTCTCACAAAACTCCATTTTTATAGATGAGGACAGGCTTAGAGAATTAATTTACTTGCCAGAGTTCATGTAAAGTGGCAGAGTTGGGATTTGAATCCAGATCTGCTTTTAAAGCTTATGTCTTTCTACTGTTCCATACTGTCTGGCATTTTAAATTTTGGAACTAAAGAGCTTTTAAAAAGTCAGAAATGAAGAGAAGCAGGAAATACTTAAGTCTAACCAGTAGAGTTGCTAAGAATCTAGAGGATCCAGGTTGAGATAAATATGTCATAACGCAACTCAACACGTAATAAGTAATCATTTTTTACTGAGTATCTTTACCCTCATTGCTAACCTTAAATTTCTGAAGTTTGCACAACTTTAGATGTTACTCTGATCTCTGCCACTAGTTATAAGGAGAGACTGTGTTTTGGGTTTGTGAACCATGCAGCATTATAGAGCTGTAACTATGGTAGTTACTTTAAAAATAATGATGAGTCAATGACTGTTCTTAGTAATAGTTGGTTCTGTCTGTAACAGCAATCGGGAGTGCCCTTAGCTAAAGGAACTTTGGTTACCCACTGCTACAAAGACCTCGGCTTCATGGATTTCATTTGTAGTCTGGTAACGAAGTCTGTGAAGGTGAGTAGTATACTGTTTCATGACTGTAATTCCATTAAAAGCTGGCTTGCTCCGAGTGCAGAAAACATGTCGAGGCCTTCGGAGGAATACGGGTGCTTTTGCTAAATGACCTGCTGTTCAGGGCTGAGCTGTGGGATCAGTCTTTCATCACCGAAGGCACTTTTCTACAAAAATGAATTATTCCTTGCCAAATTCTACTTATAGTGACTGTTTAAACAGTTTAAAGATACGATCAGAAAATGTTAGGAAGATCGTTCATTCTTGTCATATTTAATCGATTCACTGAATTTGTGTATTTGCTGTTGTATATGGTAAAAATGAAAATGTCAGCCTTAAGTAGTTGAGAGCTATAAATATTTTTAAACTTTTATCGAATTGGCCTTTCACTCTTAAATATGTTTTGTATGTGTCGTCTGTTCCAGGTTTTTGCCGAGTATCCTGGGAGTTCAGCTCAGTTGAGGGTGCTCTTAACTTTTTATGCTTCTACCATCGTGTCTGCTCTGGTGACCGCCGAGGACATATCAGACAACATAGTTGCCAAGCTGTTTCCATATATCCAGAAGGTTGGCTCTGCTCCAGTGTGAAGATTATTTTGTCCTTGAAGGAATGTTCTTGCTTTTAAAAACTTAACTTAGACGTAAATGTTCTAAAATTGATGATTTATTTCAGATGGTTGATGAGATTTAGGTAAAAAGTATGACTTTTGTTTTAAAAACATAGCACAGTAGCATCTTAATTAGGGCTCCTTAAAGAGTAAACGTTGGCTATTTGGCCCTGCCGCTGTCTCCCAGATATATATCAGTGTGCGTATTTATATCTACGCATATATGTTAATAGGTGGGTATCTATATATAGATACAGATAGATTTTTTTTTTTGGCTTAAGACAACAGAAATTCTCTCTCAGTTCTAGAGGTTAGAAGTCTGAAATCAAGGTGTGGACAAGGCTGGTTCCTCCCGGGGCCTCTGAGGAAGAATCCCGGGCCTCTCTCCCAGCTTCTGGGGCTGGCAGTCCTTGGTGCTGCTTGCCCTGTGGCAGCACACCTCCAGTTTCTGCCTGTCTTCACAGGTCGTCTTCGCTCCCAGGCTGTTACCTTAGCGGCCATGTTACCTCACTGGAAAAAGAATGGATGAGAAAGTCTCTTCGGGGCGTAGGCTCTTGTCATTTTTGCACTGACCTCTGCTGCTCAGTGTTCCTTCTCCCCAGCTGCCTCGGTGCCGGCCCCTTCCCGGGTCCCTGTGGAGACAATGCATTCACTTCCCACCACTGTCCAAGGCCTTTCATCAGACACTGTCGCGTTTCTGCTTGAAGTCTCTCTCACACGGGGGGAAGTTCGCATGTGAAGGGAGAGCTCATTCGCTCCTGGTGGGACGTGTGCTGGATGTGTGAGTGGCGAGGCCCTCTGGGAGCCCTTCTCTCCTCCAAGAGACTTGTCTCCTCTCTCTGTCCACTCTGGAAAGGGAGTCAGCATCTTGATTTTTCACTTCTGAGGAGGGTGCATTAGGTAGTACTAATCTCTAATTTATGGCATTTGTCAAGGTAAAGTATAACATTTTAAGTAGAGTGAAATAATATAGTTCATTATTTTTCTTTATATTTTAAAAAAAATTTAGGGATTGAAATCATCTTTACCAGATTACAAAGCTGCAACGTACATGATAATATGTCAGATTTCTGTGAAAGTGACAATGGAAGAGACTTTCGTTAATTCGCTGGCTTCACAGATCATCAAAACATTGACCAAAACTCCCACTTTGATCAAGGATGGATTAGGTTGCTTGATAGTGCTCCTGCAGAGACAGAAGCCAGACAGCCTTGGGAAAAAGTACGTACAGTTGAATTGAGAAATGATAATTAGAGGTGAATTAAATTATTTTGAATAATTTTTTCGAAGAGAAATTTTATACTGTTTTTTCAATTGCCATTTATTGTCTAACTTGTAAAGTCAACACCTTACGTACTTGTTTATTCAAAGGCCGTTTCCTCACTTGTGTGACGTTCCCGATCTCATTGCCATACTTCGCGGGATTTCCGAAACATACGACATCAGTCCTCTTCTGCGATACCTGCTTCCCCATCTGATTGGCTCTGTCATCAGCCACGTTACAGGTGCGCAGTTTTACAACTTGGACTAGGAAAGACATACTAAGAAAGGCAACTTTAAAATTATTTCAGTCCATTGGAGTATAAGGTTTGCTTAACCAAATCTTGGTTTAAACATGCTTTAGAAACGTGACTAGCATGAATGAAAGTGTATTTTTCTTATTCTGAAGGTGGCGAGTAATGTGATCCAGTCTTTGAAAGCAAGTCTAACATCCAGTTCTTACATTTATGGCCTAAAAAAAAAATAAAGTAAATAATAACAATAATAATAATAATAATAATAGAATTTCAAGTAAGGATAAATGAGGGTAGTATATGTAAAAGTGCTTTGAAAACATGACTAAGTGAAATACACTTTGAAAATCGTGTATCAAAGTATATGTTTTAAAGTTACTTCTGTACATTTTCTGCTAAAAGTAAATTGAATAGTGTCAGCAAACAAAAACCATTTTAATTTGTAAACTAAGGAGAAGAAACTGAAGGGATGGATGGCCAAATCTACAGGAAACACTTAGAAGCCATACTTACAGATATATCACTGAAGGACAACTTAGACCATCTGTTGGCTAGGTAAGCTGCTGTTTTGGGCATGCTTTCGATTTGTGTTTTTGTGGCTTAGTATCATTTTCCGGGTTGATTAGCAGTTTCCCAGTACCCCTTTGTAATGTATTTCTTGCTTTGTCCATATCATTTCATTAATTATAAGTACTTAGTCCAGTAATTGTGGCAACAGAGAAAAAGTAATTTCTCTTGCTTGTCTTTAGTGCTTATACATAATCATGGAAAGTTAATAGCTAAGCAAAATTTGGGTTACAGCTGCATGTAATTTGTGGCTGTTTAGAGTTGCCTAATAATAAAAGGACCATAATGCTTGACAGTACATAAGTCAGTGTTCAGTAAATACCAGTTAGAATCTTCGCGTTGAAGGTTGGCATGAAGTAAAAATTATTTCTTCCTTTTCTGTAAAAATGGTTTATTGCCCCATTTTCTTAAAGGGCAACTCGATACAGTGCAAAGACTGTAGATATTGCAGTCAGACACGGATTTGAACCTGCCTCTGTCATTTCCGGAGAGTAGAGTAGGAAGTTCTGAAGGCCGGACTGCCTCGGTCTGGGTTCCACTGTGTGACGTTGGGTGGGTGCCTGTCTGCTGGTGTGTCATTCGTGCCCCTTGCTCACAGTGAGTGAAATGGGACTATACACATGAAGTAGTTGAGAGCTTGGGCTCTGGTATCAGGTCGGGGCTAAAATCCCTGGCACAGCAGGGCTCACCAGGCAAACTGTAAGACTTCGCAGCCCTAGTTTTGTGTCTGAAGTAAGTGTAATTTCTACCTTGTAGAGGTATGACACCTAGAGGTCATATCCTGAAGCACCTGAAACATGATCGGTATTCTGTAAGCAGTAACTCTCACATCTGCTGATAACTGTTTTGTTTTGCAGCCTCCTTTTTGAAGAGTATATTTCATATAGTTCACAGGAAGAAATCGATCCTAATAAAATATCTTTGCTTAATGAACAGTTTCTTCCACTTATCAGACTTTTAGAAAGCAAGTAAGTTGTGTGTGTTTGTGCCTTTGTTTTGTTAATGTGTACCTCTTGTTTTATAAAGAGATGGTTTTGTAAGAGAAAGTTTTATAAGTCATAACTTAATATAGTAAATGAATTATAAAGAGACCAGCCTTTTTTTCCCCTCCTGAAGGAAGGGACAGATGTAGGTTTTAAATATATTTGAAATACAAGAGAGAATTGGGGTTGGATGGGGACTGTGGAGAGTATAATTTTTTATAGAGAGACTTTTGTTGTTGTAACAGTCATAGTAACAAAATTTGTCAATTTCATTTGGTTTTACATATTCCATTTGTTGATATTTTAAATCTCAATCCCAGTGATTTTTTTTGAAATTTTACTTCTTTCTTTCATACATGTAGGCGGTGTGTGGTTAATAGCTTTATGAGGAAAAATGAGTTGACTCTTTAATTTCTTCCCAGGTATCCCAGGACATTAGATGTCGTCTTAGAGGAACGCCTAAAGGAAATTACAGACCAAAAAAAACAAGAACTTTTCCACCAATTTATCTCTCTTTCTACAAGTGGAGGAAAATATCAGGTAAGTTTTCCTTCAGAGAAATTATGACAATTAGGCTTATATTTGTGGTTATTGAAGCACTCCGGAAGGTACTTTGCTATTCCACTCCTCTCTTTGGAAAGTTTCATGGAGAGATGAGATTTCATGGTTTGCCTGGTTACCTGCAGGTAAGGCTGTGAAGCAGGAAATTAAATAATTGGAAAAAAGTAAAGGAATTTAAGTAACTGCAGAGAAGGTACTTATTTCAGAAGTATCGTTTGGAAATTCTGTACATGATGGTCATTAGCAGTCACTGAAAGTGGCCTCACTCAGGTCTCTAGTGTCGTGTATCTTTCTCCCAAGTCCGCATTTCCCAGTGCGGTTCCACCAGTGACGTGTGGCTGTGCAGATAGCTGGTTACAGAAAGGAGGTGGATTTTTATCTCATTATCATATTAGAGCTTCAGAAATTTTCTGGTGATTCACTCTAAATCTTTGTACTAAAAGTTTGACATCTAAGCAGTTCTTATAATTAGCCTTGAAGACGAATATTAGGAAGAGAAATATGACTATTTCGTTTTTTCTCTTTCGTATTTAGACTTTCCTCTTCAATAATGTTTCATTTCCAAATCTTAGTTCGATATACAGATTTTCTTCTTAGTCTAATTATGTAAGCGAAGTGAGTTGTCACTAATTTGAGTGTTGCTGTTGTGTAATTTAGATGAATTGCATTCTGTCTTCAGTGATCCATTATTTAAATTTATATATTTTTTAGATGCTAATATGGTGATAATCTTTGGTGCTTTTTCACTTTGGAATCAGATATGCATAAAGAATACCAAATTACTTCATAGAATTCACTAAATTAGATCTACCTATAGACACAAGTGTACATAAAATCATAGCATTAACAATACAGATTTTTTTTTTTATCTGTTATAAATCATACTGTGTTCTCAAGATGGCTATTGTTTTACTTTTGGGTTTCTGACATTAGATAGTTGTTATTGATTATGTGGAGCAGGTTGGGGTGGTTTTCTCCAGTTTTTATTCTGGATTATGCACTGCTGAGATTTAGCGGTAAAATCATTTGGTAATTGTAATGAATCCTGTAGTTTTTAGCAGATTCTGATACCTCCTTGATGCTCAGTCTGAATCATCCACTTGCCCCTGTGAGACTTCTGGCCATTAATCACCTAAAAAGTATCATGAAAACATCAAAGGTTTGTGTCAAGTAGCTTTCATTTGTGATGTCTTTATTCTTATTATGTAATTCTAGAGTAAGACCTTGAAGTTACCACCTAGAATTGATAGCGTGTAATTATAGAAATAAGCTGAGTAAAGCCGATGAAAGTACATGGGACAAAGATTCAGGGGCGGACATGCCATAGCCACCGTTTTAACCTGCATGTGCCCTAGTAACGACTGTTTTACATCTTTCCACGTTGCAGATTTTCAGTTTAACTTTAGTGCACTGTCTTTCAAACTGAAATTTGTAGATCAGTTTACAGAGGTTCACAAATCATTTGAGGTTTTTTTTGAAATTTGATTTTGATTGTCAAGTTTAACATGAGCATATGTGGAGACATCAAAATGATAGCTTTTGGAGCACTGTTCCATGATTTCAGGACCTATAGTTTGTGTTTAAAACTTTAACGACACCAAAAAGTGAGTACAGAAGCCAACTTAATTTGTAAATTATGCCCTTATACCAAAATGATATTTTAAAAAAACTTTGCACTGATTAGAGCATTATTTTCCAAACTTTAGTCATGCAAGCAGTACCTTCACAGTTTTTGCTATATTAGCTTCCACTAATATTATTTACTTAAAAATTTTCTTTAACTTCTTTTAAATGGACTCATTTTTTCCATAGTCTTCAAATCTGGGTTTGAAGTGCTAATTGGATATACATTTTCAGTTACTGTGATTAAAATAGAAATTTTATCTTTATAACATCTAAAATCATGTCATGTACTACTGTTTGCATTTTTGGAAAATTTGTGGAATAGAGAAAAGTTGTAGCAGAATTTACTTTCTCCTGAGCACTTGGTAATATAAATGGAACTTGAGAACTTGTGTCATGGCACTTAAAACCAGACTCATATTTAATTTCAGCTAATAACAGTTACTATTAAATTCATCTCAATTTGAATTTTCTGGTTTTGTGAGATTTTTTAAAATTTGACTTGTACATTTTTTTAATATTTTTAATTTTTTTTATTTTAAGAAGTCTCAATTTTAAAATTGATAAAAGCAACATTAGGATCTGAGTTTTTTTTTTAAATGGTTAGTCTATACATAATCAAATTTGAAAAATATTGTTCTATATGATTCATTTCTGATCTGACATAAGTAATGTTTCCTTCGCAAACTGCCGATAGGTTTGCCTTATTTATTTGTTGGATAATTATACTCGCTGAATACTGGTCTTCGTCGTAATAGGAAGATTCCTGGAATCTCCTATATTCCCACAGCTCTTCCCATCCTCCCTCTTTTACTCTTCCTTCCTCCCCGTCCGCCTCTGGGTCTGGCTAGTTTTTCAGTGGAGGGCACGGCATACGTTTAACTGCAGGCTGAGGTGTTGTAATTGGTGGCCCCCTCTGCATGCTTTGGTTGCGTTTTCCCTGCTCCACCAATGGCAGGTCTAGGTTCTCTCCTAGACCTTCGGACTGGGAATTTGGCTGCTTGTCAGCTCTTGAGAAAATTTGGGTGGCATTTGATATATGAAATTTTGACTTCAGTTTTGTGAATTTTAGGGATTTTAGTATTATCTCCCAGCAAAGCGACTTTTTTTTTGGTAGGATTATTTAGATGTTTTTTTTCTGCCACCTACAGGTAGGGATATATTCAGGTTGATTAGCAGTCTATTTTTCTGTTAACTGCAAATGATTATATGTTTTATTTTCTCTTGTTAACTGAAAAATAATAGTATCCTTTTTTTTTTTTTGGCAGACTTGCTTCTCAGTGCATGTCCTTATCCTTGTAAAAATCTTGATAGTAATATCTAATTTTTAACAATAAAAATTGATCTTAGAAACCTTTAAGTTTTCCTAGGATTCCTGGGAGATAAATTCTTTACAATTCATTGTCCTGAGCACTGACACATGTTAATTAATCCTGTAATAACCCTTCGAGGCAGGTACTATGTTCTGTTTTATAGATGAGAATAGTGAGACCCAGAAAGATTAAGTAACTTACTTGAGGTCACATAGCTAGTAAGTGGCACAGCCAGGACTTAAGCCTGTACATTCTGGTTCTTCAATCTATACACTCTCAACGTCTGGGCTCTCATTTTAATAAGATAAACTTAATGCAAAACTTATATTTGGATTATACCTATTATATCTTCAGTGGAAACTGGAAAAGATTTGTACCAAACTCATCTGAAAATGCCCTGGAGAGATTACCTAGTTCATTGCGCATGTGCGTAGACACTTTGAACTTGCCTTCTGGGCAGAGCCTGGCTTCCTTGACTGGTGTCCTGGAGTGCTTTTAAAACTTGCTTTCTACTATAAAGACTGACGAGTTTTTAACAAAAACTAAGTTAATATTTTTTTTCTCTTGCTCAGGAGAGTGTCGATGAGTCTTTCATAAAAGAAGCTATTTTAACCCGATTAGGAGATGACAGTATAGACGTTGTTTTGTCAGCTATAAATGCTTTTGAGGTGAGTGAATTTGTTGTTCATTGAAATGCACATTTTTGGTAAATATTTTCTTGCCCTTCTCACATGATCCTCTGCTCTAGGCAGGAATATATTTGAAAATTATTCTTTCATTGGAAATTTGTCTTGAGTGGACAGACATAAGTCTGGTTGGGGAAAGCTCAGGCGAGTAATTAGATTGCGCAATTTTATACATAGGGAAGTTCTTCAAAAAGGGGAAATATTGTGCGAATTTTACCGTGGGGTCATGGGAAATTGGCCCCTGAATGCCACTTTTGAGAAATTGATCTTATAAAACTTAAATTTTGCTAGGATTCCTGGGAGATAAATTCTTTATAATTTATTAATTTTTAAAGTTCATTTAACAAGCACTTTATGTATTTGAAGCAAGTAAAACTTTATTCAGGATACTTTTTTCCCCTCTAGATTTTCAAGCAACACTTTAGTTCAGAAGTAACCGTTTCACATCTTCTGAATCTCTTTCGAAGAGCAGAACTTTCAAAAAATAAGGAATGGTATGTATTCATTTCCCATAATATTTTGAATTGGTGACATTTTTATATTGTAATTTCTTTTTTTCTTTTCCATTTTTGCAACTTATGATTTAGTTACGTGACACTTTGGTCATGGAGTGAAACGAGTCTTAATGTAACACTCTTGCACCGTAAAAAGAATTCATTTGGGTTTATGTGGGTCCATTATACTATCATCTATGTTTGAAATTTTTCTTAATTTGGAAAAAGAAGTATATCATTCATGATGTGACACTGAAATCCGGAAGGTAGGATGGGAAGGAGCTTTCATTTTCTATTTTATATAATTCTATAAGTTTTTATAAGGATATTACTTTATAATTTAAAATTATATTAAATGAAAAATAAGCTCAGAAACGCATTTTTCCATAGTAAGTATTCGATAAGCTTTGGTTATTTCAGTTTTGGCACCTAAGCTTTTTGCATGGAAAAATGACTAAGCTCCTTGGAGGAAGAGGATATGTCCTATAGGTTTTTGTATCTATTGTATTTAATTCTTAGCACATTGTGCGTGTTCAGATATTTTTTGAATTTCCGAGTGAATCTCTGATTTCCAGGGGAGTTAAGATATATAGTATGACGTATTTTACGTTATAGTTAACCTAACGATTTCTCAAAAAAAAAAAAGATCTGACCAAGTTAGCAGTTTAAAATTACTGTCCCAAATAACTCCTTTATTAGCATGGATTTTAAATGATCGTCTCAGTGTGTTTGGTGAAGAGACCAGGATAATGTCAGCTGAGCTGGAACAACGTAAGAGTTTTTGCTGAATTCAAGTCATATGTTTCTGAACCAGATGTGCTTTTATATCTTTTAGGTACAAGGTCCTCGAGGTTGCAGCAGACATACTAATTAAAGAAGAGGTGCTGAGTGGAAACGCCGAGTTATCAAACCAAGTGGTGGTGCATCTGCTTCCGTTCATGGTCATCGACAGTGACGATATGGAGTCTGCCGAGATGAAAATTGCTATTTATTTATCAAAATCAGGAATTTGCTCTCTGCACCCTGTACTTAGAGGATGGAAAGAAGGTAAGAAATTCACTTGCTTTTTGGAAAAATGAGCAGATAACACCTTAAAAAGAAGACAAGTATATTTAACAATTGGCTATACTTATTATTTGAATCATGTCTGTCATGTTACATACCAGCAGAATTTTAAAAACTTTAGCTAAGATAAAAAATATACAATGAAAAGGAAGCTGACCCATGTACAAATTCAAAATTGGATAAAAGGGAAAATAAGAAAACCTTCATAGGAAAATTACAAAATTTTTGCTTAAGTTCCTTATTCTGCATGATTCTTAGGTGAGTGTTGATGACATAAGGGCCTTGTGTTTAAATTTTTTTTTTTTTACAGTTCTTGAAAATGTGATTAAAAGCACAAAGTCAGGAAAACTGATAGGTGTAGCAAATCAGAAGATGGTTGAGTTATTGGCTGACAACATAAATTCGGGGGACCCTTCTTGCATGTTGAAGATGGTAGGTATGCTGTCGCAGTCTGCCCGTGGGTCTGCTGCTCGTCATCTTAAAGTCCTGGTGTATCTGTGCCAGAGGCTTTTGTTTTCTTATTAATAACTTTTGCATTCTTGAGTCCTTTGTTTTGCTTTAAACATATATAGTGTTTACTGTATTCTGCAGATTGTTGAAGTCCTTAATATTTTATGTAATTTTTTCATGGTGGCTTTGTATTGGCCCAGTAAGGGCAATAGCAAAGTCATATTTTTTGTTAAAGCGACAAAATATAATCTAAAGGAGGAGAACATTTATTTTGCTGTAGTAAATACAGCGTTATACAGGTATTAGGTTCGTTAATTTAAGAACAGTCAGTTGGCAAGTGCAGTTATATGTTCATTATAATTTCTGAAATTATTTATTTTTATAATTGCTTAGAAATCAGTGCGTATTACCTTTTTAAGCCTTTATATTGGTCGTCACTTTAAATGTAGAACACACCACAATATCTAGATCAGCCTGAGGCAGAGAAGAGTGTTCTGTGCAGACGAAGAGCTGCCAGTAATGGAGTGCATTTACTTTTCAAGGTGGAGGATTTAGTCAGCGTTGGGGAAAAGGAGTCCTTCAGCCTAAAGCAGAAAGTGACTTTTCATGTGATCATGGCTGTGCTCATCTCCTGCTGTTCATCTTCAAAAGAAACTCACTTTCCATTTGCGATAAGAGTCTTCGATTTGTTGCAGAAAAAAATAAAGAAGCTCGAAAGTGTCATTGCTGCAGTGGTAAGGAGGGCGTAGTCCCTGGAAAGTTGAACGTTGAAGTGGCAGCCTGGCCTGTTAGGGCAAAGCCGCCAGCGCGAGGCCGAGGTGCTGAGTCTTCGGGTTTGGGCAAAATGTTACGCGGCCTTGGGGAGCAGCAAGAGTGAGCCCGGTGCTCTCCTCCTTTTGCAGAAAGTTAATTGAGTCAGAGAATGCAGTGTTCTGTATCCATATCATCGTTAGGTTCATTACCCACGCTATACCTAACGGCCTTTAGTGATGAAGAATTCGCTAGATGTGTCAGCCCTTGAACAAAGTATTACTTCATTATGTTGTTTGCTAGAAACAGATCTTTTGTATTATTTTGATATTACATTAGATTTGGATCTTAACCAGCCTTCTACTGTCTTTGACAGTGTTATTAATTAGGGACCACGTTTCAGTTATTTCTGTCTTTACCTAGCACCACATCTTGAGGTAATGAGGTTGTTTCTTTTCATATATAGTAGTATTTTGTTTGTATACGTTCTCCAAACTTCAGAGAGCTCCTCATTACAGGATGAGCTAAACGCATCTCATCCTTTTCACATTTCCATACACCCTCAGGATTTTATACGTTCTGGTTGGCTGTTGATAGCTAAAGTTATGTAAAGTTTAAGAGAGTGAATCTTCGTATTTTAAAAAGTAGCCCAGATAAGCCCTTCTTAATTCCTTTTGTTATCCTTTGTAAGGTGTGATAACCTGAATTGTATTTGTTCTCAGTATTAGAAGTGGGGACAAATTAAGTGTTTTACATATAGATCGAGGTGGTTCTAAGTTGTTTTATATTTAATCCCCTTCCCGAGAGTCATGAACATCTTTTGGGCTGTAGGAGCACACTGAACCCAGAATTTCCTCACTAAGGACATAAGTCTGGCTTTGGATTATTTTTCTTCCAAGTTAGTACTCTGCGCTCCCCTGTGCAGTCTCGTTTGTCATTTTCCTACACCTTTTCTCATGCTTTTAGCATTTGCATTATAACTTGTAAACGCCTTAACATTTTGCTACTTGTTTAGAATCATCTGCGGGTTTGGAGATTTTACCACGTGCCATCTTCAGCTTGGCAGTAAAAAATGTGAAATGAGAAAAGCTCCTTTAATGATCTGGTGGAAATCTAACTCCTTATCCTTCTGTTTCTAAATGTACCATTTGATAAACACAATTTATGTGGGTAACATTGGTTTTTAGGGATGGTGTTGTAAGAAAACATAAAATGGAGCCGTGGTTAACTTCCACGTGTCGAATCCTGTGAATAGCGATGGTTAGACCACTTGACACACCAATCAAAGTTGTTAGCCCTCCCACCTAAACAAGCGTGCAGGCAGTGTTGCGTGTCACTCAGTCATACGCAGCCATTGCAGTTCACCTGTATAACCCGCGTTCAGAACCCCCTTAAATCTGCCCTTGCTGTCTCAGGAAATCCCCTTGGAGTGGCACTTGGAGCTGACAATGGACAGAGGGATACCAGTGGAGCTGTGGGCACATTACATACGCCAGGTCAACGCTGCCCAGAGGATCGCTGTGGAGGACTCAGTGTTACTCGTATTTGCACTGAAAAACTTTATTCATGCACTCAAGGCTCCTAAATCTTTTCCTAAAGGTAGGACGAGGGGTGAATCTTGAGTGTGATATGCTGGAAGACTGTTTGACTGGCATGGGTGTTCTGTGTCTCGAGTGAAAAGTCCCAGCAGCATGTCCATGCAAGTCAGGCGTCTTCTCTCTTGTCACGTCCGTGTAGGTGACGTGTGGTGGGATCCTGACCGGCTGGAGGAGGACAGCAGGGACTATCTGCACCTGCTCGCCGGGCTCTTCGAGACAGTGCTCAGAGGGGCCGACGCGGTCCACTTCAGGGTTCTCATGAAGCTCTTCATAAAGGTACGAGGCTCATCGTTTGCAGGCGCACTCTCCCTTTAAGATGTTGCAGGTGATTTTAGTTATGACGGTTTTGAATGAAGACGGAAGTAGACTTTTAAACAGTGATGAGTATGTGATGAAAAACACGGGCCCTGTCAGGCGGTGCTGTAGTTGTGACCTTGGTCAGTAGGCTGGGCCAAGCACACCTGTTGACGTGTTCGCTATTCCTCTGTTTACTAGTCATGACAGGCCATTTTGTTTAGTGGCTTAATGCCGTCACCGGTGAGAAACTGATGTTCAGAGAGGTGATGCAGCTTATGCAGAGTCACTTAGTTAACTCATTTCCCATACAGAGAGAAAAGTGCAGCTCGCTGCCAGTGTTCATTTAACGTCATGTGTAGGAATGGTACGTTTTCTAGGATTTGACGTTTTTAGCAGTGGAGAATTACTATATTTTATAAACAGTAACACCATTACTAAAAATAGAGTGCTGTAAATAGAATGATATCATTTGTTTTCAAAGACTATCGGTAGACTAGAGCGACGTGAAAAGAGTAATAAAGGTGAGATGTTTCATGGCACACTTTGGGGGTGAGGTTAGGACTGTGATCCGCGATTATCTTGGGGTAGATGCTGCAGGCGCAGCTGCTGCCGGCGAGTGTTTTTGGGGCAAACGGGAAATGGGTTAAGGAATTCAACATCACTCTTGTTTTCTGCTTAGTATTTTTTTTTTTTTTTTCTTTTTGTTAAACATGTTCAAGTGCAGTTACAGCGAGTCCTCTGAATATCACAGCACATCAGTCCTTTGAATTCTTTCATTTACGTACTTCCCAACTGGTTAAAATGCCAAGTATAGAAGAATTTTAAGTGATTAGACAAAATGAAATGTTGCAATAAAGTATTCGTCTTTTATAATTGTACATTAGTGAAGAGGATTTGGAACCAACTTCTGTTCACTGTCTTGTTTGTTTCTGTGTTGTTTCAATTTAGGTACATCTAGAAGATGTTTTCCAGTTATTCAAGTTCTTTTCTGTTTTGTGGACCTACGGTTCTAGCCGTTCACACCCACCGAGGTGCAGCGTGGGGACAGTGCTGCAGACCCAAGCTCTCTATGCGGGCTGCGCCGTGCTCTCCTCCCAGAAGCCACAGTGTCGACACCGCCTGGCCTCCGTGTCTTCTCCAGGTACTGCAAGTGGCTTTGTGGCGTTGTCATGGTCTGTAGGTAGTTTGTGTGGGCCGTGGGTTTGAGAATTTTTTTATTATTTTATTTAAACAGCACACACGCGTGTGCGTGTGCACGCGCTCGTGCTCCTCTCTCTCTCTCTCTCTCTCTCTCTCTCTCTCTCTCTCTCTCAACTATTTTTGGTTATTTCTAAGTATTGCTTTTAAGTTATAAATGTGAATTGCAAAATCTCACCAAAAGGAAGATAGGAATGGCAGGTGGTGAATCATGGGTTCTTAATATCCAGCCTCATTTTCTGAGCCTCGGCAGCCACGGGGTTTCTAGGGAAGGCAAAGCGTCACCACAGTTCGGTGTTCAGCGGGCTGCTTGTGTCTGGGTGTCCACTCAGCCCTCCTGATTTCCCTCTTATATCAGTTACAAGTCACATTCAGCACCCAAAAATAAAATTTGTATTTTTGGTATTGAAATTGCAGCTTTTGCAAAAGATACAGAATTTCACGAGTTTAAATACGATGTTGAAATGCACACCTGGCAGAAGTGACTGAAGATAGGAAGTCGATTAGGGCGACGGGTGTGATTTCAATGTCAGGAACGAGTGCCCTGGGGAAACTTGAAGGTGTTCTTGATTATTTTTTTTTTATTATTCAAAATTGCTCTTTATAAATGTTCTGTGAAAGCAAAGTGAATGATCATAAACTTTTCTCAGAACAGTTTCTTAATTCTTGTCTTTTTATTAGCTCCGTGAAAAAGCACACGATTACCGTTGTAACCAAATTCTTATTAAATGTAAGGTCAAGTAGATATATAGATTCAAGTTTTACTTATAAGATAAAATCCCACAATGTAATTATTTCTCTCCTTCTATAAAACTACAATCCCTGTTATAGGTGGATTTACTTGTAAGGTTTTATCAGTTGGTTTTTGTTGTTTTGGTGAGAATTTCCTGTTTTTTAACTTTAATTTTTCAATTGATGTTATAATCATTGTCCTGTACTAATAAATATAGACATTTATCTTCTTTAAAATGTCTGCAGAGCTTGGAAACTGAACAGAGTTGGGCCTGGTTAGTACTTGGATGGGAGGCCACCTAGGAAGACCAGGTGCTGTAGGCGTAAAAAAAAAAAAAATAAGAGATTGTAAGCTGCCAAGGTCCTTGCAGTCTGTGAGGTCAACCAAGGGTTGCCTCGCCTAAAAATAATAAAATAATAAAATAAAATGTCTGCAGGGTATTCTGTCTCATGGAGATAGCGTAATTTATTTAAATGGATATCTTCTGTTCAATTTCTGAGTTTTCATAAAAGTCTGTATATTTTATTTGGAGGTCATAGCTATTTTGATAGGTATGAAATATTTACTGTCCTTTGTCATCAAGGGCAGTGACCCCTGAGGAGTATGTCTCTGTCTAAAAATAGCAAGACCAACGGACTTGACTTTTCTCCTGGTTTTGCTGCAGGACAGGCTCCTGCTTACCCCCTCTGCCTTGTCCTCTGTCACCTTCCCCCTTCCTAAAGTACCTCTGCATTTATGCTGCCTGGACATGTCACAGTACTCCACTGAAAATGGGAGAAGCACCTTGTTCTACTTGAGGGCTCAAGGACTGTACCCTGGAGTCCCAGAGGCCTCCACCAGGCTCCTGAGTCAGTGCACTTGTCCTCAGTGCTCGCTCTGACCTGCAGGGAGCTTCTAGCCATATCTTGTCCATGGGGCATCTAGAAAGTGTTTCTCTTAATTTATTTTAGAAAATACGTCATGCTGTTCAAAAGAAAAAGGTATTGTAATATTATACAAATTAAGTTTTGTGAGTGGCTTGGGACTCTCAGCTTCATTTATTACTTTTTGTGCGGATACGTATCCTGGCTCAGTCTTGCATGTAACAAATCTTTGTTAAATGAATAGGCATTTAATGTCATTTGTAAGGTGAAGGCTGTCTTTGGTTTGTTATGCCTGATCAATATAGTTAATTTACTTGCATGTTTAAAAGCAAAAGTGAAGTATTTTTTTCAATTTTTGGTAAAATATACTGTTTTAAATCTAAGGAAAATTAGAATGCGAGAGCATTCCTCTTTAAATTCATCACTGTCACGAACACGGTTGTAGAGTTCTCGTTGGCAGAAGTAGATGCTTCAGATACCGATGGAATGTGAGTGATAAAGCTGATGCTCCACATCAGGGTTCTTAGGTGGATTATTAGATGGGATGTCTAGAAACATTTTTAAAGTTTGACTTCAGCCTCATTCCATAGGCAAAAGTTTCACGTGAACTAAAGATTTCACATAAAAAACTTAGCTCTAATGTTAGGAAAAAACATGGAGTACATATGATCTCTCTCTAAGTATAGAGGTAGATATTTTTAAAACTCAGTGGGAAGGGCCTTCCTCAGCAACACACAAAACTAGGAGAAGAATTTGACTAAAATTTCTGCATTGAAAAGTAAAGTCACAACAAACTCCGATTCAGGACAAAATCTGCAAAGCGTGACACACAAATGGGTAATTTCCTCTACATACTTGTGCAAGGGTATGTTTGTTGCAGCAGTTTTAAAGCCCAAAGGACTATAAACAACCTAAATTAGTAAAGTACTAGTTTCAAAAATAGGGAGAATACAGTGGAGACCTGTACAATTTAAAAAGAATGATTTAATTTAGAGTCATGTTGAAAACACTTTCAGAATACATTGAGATGCTATAATAATTCCTGCAGAACATGGGGTGTGTATATATATACATAATATATAATACACATACTATGCTCTCATTTATGTATTTTCAAAAGAATATACTAGTTCACGTCTAACATTTTTCTAGAATAATAAAACAGTGAATGGTCTTTGGGGTGGGAGTTTGAGTTCAGAGGAAAACTTTTCATTATGAACTCTTTGGTACTGTTTAAGTTTTGCACTGTTTTTATTTTTTAAATCATTATTTAATTTTTTTTCCTTTCGTTTGTAGTGGTGGCATCGCTGCTCCTTAATCTGAGGAGCCCCGTAAAAGAAATACGAAGGGCGGCCATTCATTGTTTGCAGGCCTTCAGCGGGGTGGCATCCCAGTTTCAACTGGTAATAGATCACGTGGTTCCTAAAGCAGAGGAGATCACCTCAGATGCCACCTACGTCGTTCAGGTAACTCGTCAGCACAGAGATGGCATGTGCGCGTGCCCGCATATAACACAAGCATTGTCTTCCTTTCTTGAGCTTTATTTGGAGGGATTTTGATCGACTTCAGTCACCGAATTTAGAAACAGATATGTCAATATCTGCACACTTTTCTTCCCCCATTTGTAAAAGACAGTGAGACCATGTTCCAATTCTGCCATCCTTCCCTCGGCCAGAAGACCAGTGTCTGGCTTTTGAGAGTGAGCTAACGGAGGGTACTGATGTTCTTTCCTATTAAGGTTTCAAGGGGAAATGAAAAATTGTAAGTTATCTCACATCATTTGGAAAAGAATCCTCTGTCATTAGTACGTTTAACCTTTATAGTCCCTTAATCCTTTTACCCATTTTTTTTTTTTTTTGGTATCCTAGGATTTGGCTGCTTTATTTGAAGAACTACAGAGAGAAAAGAAACTGAAATCTCATCAGAAGTTGTCTGAAACGTTGAAAAACCTGCTTTGTTGTGTATATAGTTGCCCATCTTATGTTGCAAAAGATCTCATGAAAGTGCTTCAGGAAGTCAGCAGCGAGGTGTGTGCATCTGCTGTGCTGTTGCAAGGGTCGTAAATGCTCCTGTGTGCGGGACACATTTGTAGGGTGACGTTCAGAAATATTCTTAATCCGATGGGGGGAGCATTATGGTGGAGAAGATACAGGATACAAAAAGCAAATATTGGCGAGTTTGTTCTGTTTTAAAGTTGTGTGTATCCCTGTGTAATCACTGTTTTGATTTTAAATGAGTTTAAAACACATGGGAAACCCACTGAAGGTGCACTGCAGAAAAACTTGTTTCGCGTCCGTTCTTCGGGTGAAAATGCTCCTCAAAGTAATGTATTCAGACATGGAGTCCGAACATTCTGGGATCATTTGCTCACTCTTTAAATGTACGTGGTTGCGGGAGTGGCTCCATAGTGTAGCGGTTAGCACATCTGCTTTACACGCAGAAGGTCCTGGGTTCGTGCCCCAGGTGGAGCCACGGATCATACCCCCTGGCCCCCCAGGGGTGCATCTCGAGCAGGTGGGAGGAGACGCCCCGCCTTCAGAGATCCAGTTCTTAAAAAGGGAAACGGCAACATCCATAGGTCAGGAGTGGAAGTGAGTGGGGGGAAGTTAAGGCGGGGAAAATAAATGTACATGGTTGTATCCTTTTCTGGGGGGACATGCGTAGCTTTCATCATGTTGTCAAGGAAGCTTGTATCACAGAAGAGCCGGTCCCTCAGCCTGTGCACCACCTGTCTCGACCGATTGCAACTTGGGGAACTAAAATGGGTAGAACTGGGTGGAAACCATTTGATTGTATCTTCCTGGTGGGAGCAAACAGATGGCATTTATCAGCTCTGTGTTGCTCCTGGTGTAGTTTAAATTGACAATCTTGTTCAGTAAAAGGCCAAATAGTAAATATTTTAAACTCACCAGGCCAGGCATTCTCTGTTGGAGCGCTCAGCTCTGCCTTTGCATCACGATGGCAGCGGAGGATGGCACAGAAACAGACCAGGTGGCCGTGTGTCAGTGAACAGGATTTCCAAAACAGACGGCCCTCAGGGTCTGGCCTGCCAGCCGTAATTTGCTGGACCTAGTTATTAAAGACTTCACATGCTAATTTGAATTAATATTTTACCAAGTTGGAAACATTATTTGGGGAAGCGTGTGGTGTTTTAGAGAAAGCTAAAATTTTATTTTTATAGTCTAAAACTTCAGGTTAGTGTGTATTTCCTGTTTTTAAAAAGTGTTGGGACACTCACGGGTTTCTCCACTCACCTCCGATGGGTTTAGAGCTTTTGGCCATTACGGACTGCCTGAGTGCTTACTTGGCTAAATAGCCATCCTGTGTCCAAGAGTTCGTCATTATTGGTTTTATTTTTTTTCTCTAGGCTAAGCTCCCAGTCTTCCAACATATCTCTGGAGGTCTTTATAAAGCAAGCAAAAACATGTATCAATATAATAACAATTTACTAATAAATTTCCCAATCTTCAGATGGTGCTTTCTCAGCTCTTGCCTATGGTGGAACAGCTGTTAGAAAAGACCCAGCAGGAGCCCACAGCTGTCCTGCCAGATGAGGCTGCTGTTTTGCATCTCGCTCTGGGAAAATACAATGAATATTCAGCTTCCCTTCTACATAAGGACCCAAAGAGTCTAGATATATTTATAAAAGCCATGCACACAGCAAAGGAACTTTACCCAGGAATGCCAACTGTTCAGATTACAGCCCTCGAAAAGGTCAGTGACTTCTTTCAGAAACTAAAGCACATTCAGGCTTTTAAAAATGTGTAACGTTTGCTTGGAGAAGATGAAATGGACTGGATGTGTTTTAAAGGAATATGACATATTTGACCCATTTTGCAAAACTGATGTACATGGGTCATTTAAAAAATTGCATTTTAACTGATAAAATTGGAAACAATGTTACATCGTAAGAGAATGACATAAACATTTTTGGAATTCAGGTTTGCCCATTGAGCTCAATTGCCTTTTTTCTGTCTCCTCTAGATTACAAAGCCATTTTTTGCAGCTATATCGGATGGAAAAGTTCAGCAGAAGCTTTTGCACATTTTGTTTGATTTATTGGTGAACTGTAAAAATTCGCATTGTGCTCAGACTATTAGCAGTGTTTTTAAAGGGGTAAGTTGCAAACATTCTGTAATTTGTTTATTAACATTTGTTCTCTTCCAAGTAACACCGTGTTTAAGCATCTTCCATTTTACAGTGCTTTTAGAAAGTCGGATGTTACCATTAACAGGAATTGTGGAAAAGTAGGTCAGAGAGAAGTACCAAATCAGAATTATAAGTCTTCGCCATTATTCTCAGTGTGTGAAGTATCTGTGGCTTTAACCAGGCAGGATGTGTATTAGCTTGGACCTGATGTATGGTAGGGCGTCTGCCTGCTTTGTGCAAGCAGCAGGAGTGCGTGGTGGCCTCGTATTTCCAACTGAGTGATGGGTTATTCTGCTGATCCTAAACAGTCGTCTAAGGACGTATACAATGCAGTTGGGAACTTGCTCAGTGGTTTTATGTACACTGAACACTGAAACCCAGCCGTACATCAGAATAACCACCTAGTTATTTTGTGCTTCATTTTGTCACAAAAGTAGCTAACAGTATGCTGAAGTCCTAGTGCCCAGATTCGGCTGTCCTCAGAATTTTAACATATGTACTTAGATTTCTAAGATAAGTGAAACAGATTAAGGTACAGAGTAGCATGTATCATGTACTCCTATTTCTTTGTTGTTTTAAACCTTTATACAGCTGTCGGTATATGGAAAATTTCCAGAAGTACTACTTGTCAGTGGCGGTTGCCTTTGGGGATTGGCCTGGACTCTGGAGTCGTAGGGAGATGTGGAAGTGGGCAGAGATGTTTCATTGTATCTCTTTCAGTCAGCACTCACTGCTCTAATTTTACCCCGTGAGTTACATCATCAGCTGTTGTTCTTTCATATTTCAGATTTCTGTTAATGCTGAACAAGTCAGAATAGAACTGGAGCCACCAGATAAAACTAAGTCCCTGGGCACAATTCAGCAAACAAGAAGGCAGAAGATGCAGCAGAAGTAAGTGCCATGAATTCAGGGAGAATGTGCTGCTGTTCCCAGGTCTTGAATGCTAAAAAAAAACCATCGTGATTTTTTGATACCCATCCATTTGGCATAATAGGTATATTTTTACTTAGCACTGATAGTATTTGCTTTTCCAATATTTGCCTTATCTGTTTTTCAGAAAATCACAAGATCCAGAATCTGTTCAGGAAGTTGGAGGTTCTTACTGGCCAAGAGTAACCCTCATCCTAGAATTACTACAGCACAAAAAGAAACTTAAAAACCCTCAGATATTGATACCGACTCTTTTCAACCTGCTGTCAAGGTACCGACACTGCCTTGGATCGCGAGGAGAAGGGGATTCTGATTCTTCGTCATCTTACTCCATTTAACATTCTCTCTGCGACGTCTCCTCCTGCTTCACTGGTCTGTGCTGTCTGCTGTGTAGTGCTGCCGTTGAAGGATTGAAAAAATGGTTTTAGGTCCCTGTTGCCAGTGCCCTGTATTATGTAGAAATGACCTCTCACAGGCTACTTTCCTGACTTTCAGTAGCATATCCCTGGGGCAGCATTATTTTTATTTAAAGATATAGCGGGACTCCCACTCTACTTTTTAGTTGGAGTAAATGCTGTTGAATCGTGGACGTGTGGTTTCATCTGAAGAGCAAAGTAATTCTAAGATTCCCAGCAGGTTGATGGAAAGTGCAGTAGAGAGGAGAGGTAACTTGATGTAAACCAGTTACCCTCTTCCATCTTGTTTACAGTCATTCCTTATTTACTGTGTGTTCTGACCGTGGTCATTGACACATCACTGAAACTACAACTTTTTCATTCTCCATCATCTCTCTTCTGGGTCCTGAAGGTGTTTAGAACCTTCGCCACCGGAGCAGGGAAACATGGAGTATACCAAACAATTAATTCTGAGTTGTTTGCTCAACATCTGCCAAAAACTCTCTCCGGACGGTGGCAGAATACCGAAAGGTACGCCTGTGCTTTGCTGGAGGGAGCGGGCGGGAGAGTCTGCTTCGCGTAGGACTGTGCCTGCCACTCAGACGGGTTACTTCTCACCACCACAGATGTTCTAGATGAGGAGAAGTTCAACGTGGAGTTGATCGTGCAGTGCATCCGTGTCTCAGAGATGCCGCAGACCCATCACCACGCCCTTTTACTCCTGGGGACCGTGGCCAGCATATTTCCTGTACGTATCAATGACTTGAGACTTCAGCAGATGGTCCAGATGTGTTCTGTGTCCCACAGACGTGCACAGGTGCTCACTAGTTTGCGTCAGTGGACTTGGGTCTTACAGTGCTGGTGACCCTCAGCCCCGCCTCATCGCCGAGACAGTGTGAGCTGGTCGATCTAGGTTTTGTTTCCTTGTTTTGGAAAGTGGGAATAGGAGCGGCCTTCGCTGGGCGGTGTTGGCTCTCAGCATGGTGCCTGGCAGAAGTAGCTGTCCCATGATTGGAAGAATTAGGTGACTGTCCCATCCATCCTCAAACAGCTTTCAACCAGCGACTTAGGAATATTAATTGGATTATAAAACCACCTTAGTTAAAGAAGTCGTGTCCCTTGTAGAATACATCACTTGAAGCTTTTTGGGGACATAGAAACTATTTTCATGGTGGAGATTTACACCGACCGAGGTCCTTAACCGGCGGTCCTCCATGGGTGAGATGGGGGTCTCTTAATCTATGAAAATCATGTGCAAGTTTTTACGTGTGGAAATTTTTTTTTTGAAAGAGAGTCAGTAGCTCTCAAAGGGGTTGATAATCCAGAAACAGTTAAGAATCATTGATGTTTTTCCTTTGTTTTTATTGAAATAGTTTATGTGCCATAAAATTCACCCATTTAAGGTATACAATTCAGTGTTTTACTATATTCACAAAGTCGTGTAACCATCATGATTTTCTCCTTCAGAACATTTTTATTCACCACTCGTCAGCAGTCACTCCCCTTTCCATCTGCCACCACCCCGCCCCCGCCCCCGCCCCCGGCATCCCCTAGTCTGTTTTCTGTCTGTGGATTTACATATTCTGGACATTTCCTATAAATGGAATCGTATGCTATATGACCACTTTTGTGTCTGACTTCTTTCACTTAGCAATGTTTTTAAGCGTCGTCTGTGTTGAAGTGTGAATCAGCATTCCTTTCCGTGGCTGAGTAATACTTCATTGTGCAGAGACACTCCATGTCGTTTATCTGTTCATCGGTGGTTTCCACTTCTGGGCTGCGATGATAAAATCGTGCTGCCGTGGACATTTGTGTGCATGGTTTTGTGTGAACGAACATACCCCGGAGTGGAAGGGCTGGGCCACATGCTAACTTTAACTTTCTGAGAAACGACCGGACTCTTGCAAAGCAGCTGCACCATTTTGCATCCACCAGTAACGTATGAGAGTCCTAGTTTTCCCACGCCCTCGCTGCTACTTGTCATTGTCTTTTTTATTACAGCCGTCACAGTGGTGTGAAGTGGTGTCTTGTGGATTTTGCATTTCCTGATGACCAGTGATGCTGAGCATCTTTTCATGTGCTTACTAGCCACCTGTGTATCTTTGGGGACATGTCTTTGCAAATCCTTTGCCCATTTTTAAGTTAGGTTATTTCTCTTATTGCTGAGTTATAATGAATCACAGCTATTTGATCTGTTTAAAATAGAAAACGTTGAAAGATGTGTTTTCTTTTAGGACAAAGTTCTGCACAATATCATGTCTATTTTTACGTTTATGGGAGCCAGCGTCATGCGTCTAGATGATACTTACAGTTTTCAAGTTATCAACAAGACAGTGAAAATGGTTATTCCAGCACTTATTCAGGTAAGCTGTTTTTCTACCAGCATTCGTATTATTTTAATATTTAAAGTTTTACACATTTTAACATTCAAGTAGTAGTAGTAAGTGAATGACGGTAGATGCCTTGTGCCTTTCTGAGATGCTCAAGTATTTGTGCCTCTTAAAGTTGAGATGGTGAAGCTAAGAAGGAATCTCGGAAATGTCTTTTCCAAGAATGTGAATAAACTTGCGTTCCGCAGGGGCGTTGACTGTGACAGTGCCTTGACGTTACTCTGACAGAGCGAGGTTGCGCTCACTGTGTATTCGGGATGTGGCATGGGCTCAGGAACTCCCGGTGTCAGTTGAGGACGTGGGGCGTGTTAGCGCTGTGATGGCAAAGCCATTGACACGCAGCTCAGCCAGCGTTTGCTGGGTGCTAAGAGCTGAGCGCTCGGAGAGCAGGGAGACGGAATGGCCATTGAGACTCAAGAGTGGCCTCGAGGATGAAAGAGTCTGAGCATCTGGGTTTTCTCTTCGCCTCCGTTGCTGGTCTTACGTTATTAACCCCTCCAGGGATGATCGTATTCAGCACCGTTTCCTTTAAATCTTCGCATTAGGTCGGCATTCTCTGTGTCTGACAGGTTATCGAGTCACGACACACAGGTTTAAAAACAAAACTGACTGCGTTGATGGCGCACATGCCGATAGAAAAGCTAAACGCTGAAGAGTCCAGACTCGGGGGGAGGCCGCGTGGGCCAGGTAGCCACGGAGTTGCGTGAGGAACAGTGCGACGCGGTGGAAGGGCGGGGCTCGGGGACATGGCAGAGTCCACAGTGCACGAGAAAAGGCGCGGGCCGGGAGCGCGCACCGCGTGTCAGGGCGGAATGGGCGATGTGGCGGGAGCTGAGACGCAAGCGGGGGCTTCGCTTTCGTTATTCATTCTTGTGTTTGTTCAGCGGCTGTTTGGAGCACCGGTGCCAGAGTGAAATGGTTCGAACTTTATTCTGAGAGCGCTGGGGGCCGCCGGCCCCTCTGCTCCGCTCGTCTGGACCGTGCCTATTCTCAAGCACAGCGGTGCCTCGCATTTGGCGTCTGCTGTTTCATGCCCCCTTTTCACGCGTGTGTCTTGCTTCGTACAGATGCCGAGTCTCCTTGGGGCAGGGCGCACACCCTCACTTCATGTTCCCCCAGGGTCACAGAGTGCCTGGGACGTGCTCTGCACTCATGGGATATTGACTGATCGCTCTTCGATTACTAAAATTCTTTGGGCCCGTGCGAAGGGTGTTGTGGAGGGTGTTCGCTCCTGCTCACTGACCCCGCTTGCTGTCCTGCAGTCTGACGGCGGGGACTCCGCGGAAGTCAGCAGGAGCGTGGAGGAGACCGTGGTGAAGATCACCGGCGTGTTCGTGGATGCGCTGCCACACGTCCCGGAGCACCGGCGCCTGCCCGTCCTCGTGCAGCTCGTTGACACCCTGGGCGCGGGGAGGTTCCTCTGGGTTCTCCTCGTGTTGCTCTTTGACCAGTATGTCACTAAGACAGCGCTGGCCGCCGCCTATGGAGAAAAGGTCAGGCTCGAGGGTGGGTGATGAGAAATGTGCTGTTTCACACAGAGTTGGGGGTATTTCCCAGTGTAAATGTGGGGCTGGCGATGCTTAATATATGTTATCTAACAGTGCCTGTTTGCTCAGAGTCACCATGAAAGATGTTTTTGGCTTTCTTTAAAATTGCTTTCGGAGCCAGTGGCTCTGAATATTTTCAGTGACAACAAAACATCTGAGGGCGGTTCGACTTTTCTCAGAGCCTGTCGCTGCCCAGCGGGTGGTTCTGTTTTAAGCCCAGCAGAGTAGGGCTGTAAACTCATTAAACCGTGTCTCCGGAAGGTGCTCGTGAAGGCATTCCACGGGGCAGGAGGAGTGTCACTTCAGTAACACCAGTAAGACGCAGGAAGTTGTTCTGCGGAGCCCTGTTTGGACAGGGTGGAACCGGGGGTGGCCAGGACTGGGGTCTGGGGTCGGGTCTGGACCTGCTCTGCGTAAAGCAGCACGTGCGGTCCTGCCAGAAGTCATGACATAAATTATCCTAGAATCATGCTCTCAGTTCTCACAAATTAGCTTTTTTATGTAAGGAGCTCAATAGCTCATTCTTCTGGTAATATCAGTGACTATAAGGAACAATATATAGTGACTTTTTGTGCTAGGAAATATTTTTAAGACATTTCCCTTACTTGTACTTACTCTAAATGTCATAGGTACAGTTTTACTATCTATCTCTTCTTTATATAGGATGCTATTTTAGAAGCAGACACTGAATTTTGGATTTCAGTTTGTTGTGAATTTAGCGTCCAGCATCAGATACAGAGTTTGATGAATATCCTCCAGTATTTAATAAACCTGCCAGAGGAAAAAGAAGGTAAGCGTAAGTCGAGAGTTAATTATGATTTAGTCTGAAAGCTCGAGCGAGTCAGAAGACGACGAAGGTTCTCCTTAGAACCCAGAGAACGTCTTTAGAAGGAACTTTTGAAGTAAGTTAATAATTTTTAATGTGGGTATATGATTGTGTACCTTCTCAAATGTTTATGGAAAAGGATTTCTGCTTGCCATTCCTCACACATTGGCGTTCGTAGCTCTGTGCCTTCGCCCAGATGTGTTGGCTGGGGAGTGTGACAGGTGTGGGTTAGCAGGCCCTTATTAGCCGTATCGTACCTTCCCATTAAAGAAAGACGTTTACAAGAACAGTTACCACAGCAGTGGTAACTAAATATTAAAAATTGCCTCATATAGGAGTCTTGAAGAAAATTCCACTAATTGCAGCACCAGTGACGTTGGCTCTGGAAGGGGTTGATGTGTTGCGGGTTCTTAGTTCCGTGCCCTTTGGAGCAGAACACAGGTGCCTTCAGGAAAAGGGTCTGAGGACTCTGCGGTGACTTGCCTCATCCTAGAGTCAGCTCAGGGACAAGACTGGAAGGTGCCTGGAGAGCTGAATGTGGTGACATGCTCTGGAAGAAGTCTTCATTTTGAGGCTGTCTAGGACAGTGGTTTTTAGTGGCCCACCACGGACCCCCAGTCACTGCACCCCCAGCACCTTCTGTATTAGATGCAGTTAAGCATGGGATTCTGCAAAGTTTCAGGTTACCTTCAAACTTTTAGAATTAAACATCGACGGCTAGAGGTGACCCCTCCTTCCCCAGTTTGTTGTGGGCCACTAAGTAAAAGGCTTCAGAAATTGGGTGTGGAGCCACCGTTTAAAACTCCTTTCGTAATCCCTCTGCCTGCCTTCACTGGCCCGTCTCAGCCGCCCTGTTCTGTTTCGTTTTGTCTTATACATGCTCTTCTCAGAGCTGCTGAGTACTTTTGTAAATACAGTCATTACTTTCATTAATTTAGAAGAGGGAAAACCGGGTGTAATAGACTAATAGATAACTCTGAAAATTGTGTCCCATTCACTGTGCTCATATCCATGTTTGTGCTAAAGATTCAGCTCAAAGATGAGTGGGTCACTTGTTTTCTTGCTCTTTTTCAGAAACCGTTCCCAAGGCTGCATTCGATAAGAGTGAATCACGAGAAGAAATGCTGCAGGTTTTTAACGTAGACACTCACAGCAGCAAGCAGCTACGGCACTTTAAGTTTCTGTCAGTGTCCTTCATGTCACAGCTCCTGGCTTCCAGTCATTTTATCAGAAAGGTGATCTGTTCTTTAAATGTGTTTGTTACAGTGGTTTTGTGTTTTTTAAAGGAACTGTGTTTTAAACTCATAAAAAGAGCTTGACAAATACCTCACAAAAATGTGAGGCCTTTACAGGTAATGGGGAAAACGGCATAGTTCTCTGTGGAAGCATCTGGCATGCCCCCAGGTTGTACGTGAACCCTACGACTCCGCCATTGCCTGCAAGTGTGGACACCCCGCAGGCCGTGTAGCTGTGCAACGAAGGGTGTCTGGGAGCGTGCAGCATGTCATTGTTCATGGGAGCCCAGAACTGGCGATAGCGCGTGTCCATCAGCAGCAGAGTGATGACGTGTCGGCATTAAGGGGCATGGTGAACCTCAGTGGCCCACGGCCGCTCTTAAGCATAATATTGAAGGGAAGAGGCAGACAGAAGGATCCATCCTATGGTTCCAGTTGTCAGAGTTCAAAAGTAGCAAAACAAATCTCGTTTTAGAAGTGAGAGTAGCAATTGTGTTTGGGAAGGTGGAGGAGGGCCGTGACGGGCCAGGTGGAGGGGGGCTTCTGACACGCAGATGACGTGCTGTTTCTTTACCTGAAACAGTGAGCTCTACATGGAGGACTTGTGCACTTTTCTGTTAGTGTGTTACAGTTCAAACAGTGGGAGAGAAGGACATACAAACAAAAGGAAGAAATGAACAGTGCACCGGAAGGATGGTCGTGACCAGGGATGCAGAACGCTTCGGCAGTAGAATATCTGTGTTACACGTCTGCTGTGTTGCGTGAACAGATCAAGAGGGAAAACCGTGATCGTTGAAATATTTACAGAGAAATCATCCAGTGGATTCAGCACATACTCATGACTTTAAAAAAAAAAGATGATCCTTTTAGCGTTGCGAGATGGATGGGAACTCCTTGGCCTGAGAAAGATATTTGTCAGACACCTATAGTTTTCATCACACTCTGATGCGACGTCAGTGGTGTGCCTGTTAAAGGCCAGAACGAGACTCTGTTGTTATTTCTGTTTGGCAAAAGCAGTGTAAGACAAAAAAAAAATCACCAGATTCACAGAACTAATAATCAGTTTAGCAAGCTGGCTTGATAGGGATCAGCATAGACACTGTCTACAGATGAATCCGTGTAGACACTGCTCTCTGTCAGGCAAACTTGCCAAGGACAGTGGTGGCTCAAGCAGTCAGGTCAGTGTGAGTGCTCACGAGCCTGGGTACAGCCATGCACACGTGGCAAACGTGTCACGTGACAGGTGCCATTACAAAGCAGTGAGAAGGAGACGTGTCCAAGAACTAGAACTGGCACGATTTGTCTGCTTCGTGCGAACAAGACGGCTGTCGCACTGTGCACAAAGGACAGTTTTAGGTGGACTAAAACTTCAGTGTGAGAAGGAATGTTTGGAACTTTGAGAAGAAAAGGGGAACATCATTGTGACCAGAGAATGGAGACTTTCTTAAAAGCCGGTTCAACCCAGAGCCACCACAAACAATGAAAAGCCACGGACTAAGAGATTATTACTGTGTGTAAATCCAGAAGCGTCCGTTTCCATTAGAACAACTGGCAAAGAATTTGAATTCACTGAAGAGGAATCACAAATGGCCAATTAATACGTGAAAAATATCTCCTTAAGAAGGAAAATGCGGGTTGAAGAGCTGCCACTGTGACGTCCATCATACTGGCAAAAATTAAGCTGTTAAGAGCAAGAAATGGCAAGGCGGTGGGGACAGCCACTTCTGGACACAGTGATGGGCCGTGTACTCAGCCAAGTGGAAGATGCTCAGTTTCGTTTCTCAGGTGTATGCTCTGCAGAAACTCGCCTAGATGCTCAAGGAGACAGACACAAATACTCTTTTTTAGCATTGGTACCAAAAAAAAAAAATGGACACAGACTAAGTGGCTACCAACAGGTGAATGAGTAAGTCGCGGTACACACAGAGGGTACTGTGTGCAGTTAGAGTGGATGAACCAGAACAACATGAGCCACACAGATGGCAGAAATCTAGTATCACCAAACAGCACATTGCCAACTGATATGTCCTCCTTGGTGACAGTCACAGCAGATTCGGGCTGGGCTTGGGCTAGTGGGCGAACGGGCTTAGGGTACAGAGCATGGGGGCTCACCGCCGGATCTGTAATAGTTCATCTTTAGAGATGAGCTATAGAAAGATTACGTTTCATAAAATTAGTAGATAAATGAGTATTGACTTGTATTTTTCTGAATCTTTGTCGTACTTTACTGATGTTATAGAGTGTGATAAATGAATGGAATGGAATGAAATGAGGGAAGCAGAGTTCTTACAGTATGATGGGAGTGATCTGAACCTGATTAAATTGTGGTGTCAGAAGCCAGTTGCTGTGGGAACTTTGAATAGTCATAGATGTTTCATTGAACTTTAAGTGATTTTTTTGTCATCGGTTCCCAGTCCTAATGATGCCTTCTTTACACATTAGGTAGTTGAAAGTGGCGGTCCTGAGGCTTTAAAAGGCCTCGAACAGAGGTATGTTACTTTTCTTTTTTCAATTTTTATTTGGGAATAATTTCTTTTTATCAAAAAGTTGGAAGAATAGTGCACGAGACTTTCACGCGAGCCCCACCCTGTGTTTCAGGTTGCTAGAAGCGGTTCTTGGCTACATCAATGCTGTCGCACAGTCTGTGGAGAAAAACGCAGACAAACTGACCGCGAAGTTCTGGCGAGCGCTCCTTAGCAAAGCTTACGACGTGTTAGATAAGGTAGGGCTTCGTTTCTCCCCACGTGCTGTGCTTTGTTGCTGTTTTTATGTCACTGTGAAATGATTTAACCTAAAGTGTTACTTTAAGAATAAATTTAGCAGTAGCTTCTCTAAATATAATGCAGTTAAGATTGTTTTTGGAAAAGAATCTCTTGACTAGAAATAAATTTGTCAGAACTGTTTCCCTATCAACAATGTGAACACATGCCCCAGTAAATGCCATGCTTTAAGTATTCAGTCATGTGACACTGTTGTCACGTCCACTTAATTCGCGCGGAGTAACAGAAGTGCCTGCCAGGCAGAGTACATGGCCCGCTCGAAGCATCGCTGGCCGCGCCCCGAGGCTCGCTGCGCAGCGTCCGGCCAAGGCGCTTGGCGGCCTGGCCCTGGGCGGTCGACTGCCCTCAGCGCCAGTCCTTTTTGTTGTCTGTCCGTGTGTTTATAAGTGTGATCAGTGAGTCTACATGAAAGGCTAGTGTAAGAAGCAAATAAGAGAGTGCGTGTGAAACGCCTGGCACCTAGAGGGTGTGCAGAGAACGGAAGTCTGTCTGAATTCGAGTTGATCTTCCCTTTTTTTCATTTCTTTTCCGTTAAATGTAAAACTGCTGTCCAGGTCAATGCCTTGCTGCCCACAGAAACCTTCCTTCCTGTGATTAGAGGGCTGCTGGGTAACCCACTGCCGTCCGTTCGCCGGAAAGCGATGGATCTTTTGAACAACAAGCTACAGCAGAATGCGTCCTGGAAGAAGAAAACCGTAAGTGAAGACTAAGGCCCGTTTACTGTTCTCCTTGTCAGAGCTGCATGTCACCCCCTTGGTTTCTCCTTGGTACGATCTAAATCAGTACGTTATGTGAATATAATACTGTGGGGGTGTGTGTGAGAGAGAGCGAGCGAGAGCGAGCGAGAGAGAGAAGAGCTGTTAGCATGGAAACTCAGCTGAATGGAATTGTTGCTTGATATGGACCCTACGTCACCTTAACTGGCTTTAGGACACTTCTAATCCACTCTTACTCCAAACCAGAAGGGTGTTTTATATAAGTTGTATAAAACATCAGACACTGGTCACAAGCGCATGCGCTGGCTTTGTGCTCAGTGCATCAGTGGGACAGTTCCTTGTGTACAGTGGAGTGGCATAGGTCCTCTCGGTCTGATTTCCATTTAGATGGTGTCAAGCAGTGAAAATGGAAAACGGACCAGCCTTTTCTTTGCAGCTTTAATACTTGGGGAACTTTGGCTGTCTCCCTCAGGTGTTCCGTTTCTTAAAGCTGGTTCCAGTCCTTCTGGCTGTTGTGCAGCGTAACAAGCAGGGGGCAGAGCAGGCAGTGAACAGACAGACCGCGCTGCACACCCTGAGGCTCTTGTGCAGGAACTTCGGTGCGGAACACCCGGAGCCCTTCGCCCCGGTGCTGAACGCTGCGGTGAAGCTGATCGCGCCGGAAGAGGAGGAGGAGAGGAACGTGCTGGGGAGCGCCCTGCTGTGTGTGGCCGAGGTGGCCTCCGCCTTGGAAGCACTGGCCATCCCCCAGCTCCCCAGGTATGCCGAGTGGGGCCTGGACGAGGGACTGTCACACGGGGTCTCTAGTACAAACTGGAAAATCATCTCAGTGCCTTTTTTCGCTTCTAAGAAGTTACATAGAATTAGATTTGTTAAAGAATCGATCTTTTCTTCAAACTGAAAAACACAACATTCTCAATTACCTTTACGATGTTTATTATCCCCATTTTCGCTCCCCTTTGAGCAGCTGTAACTAGGAAGCAGTAGGCGACGCTCCTGTAGCAGCCCATCCAGCTGGGCAGACGCCGCCTCGTGCTGCCCTGCGCAGAAGTCGGCTGCTCCTGACTCACTGTGGCCTTGGCGTTGACTGACTGTGCAGCCTTGGGCACGTCCGTGAAACCGAGACAGTCCCCACGGCGTGCGCGTCCCGCGGGGCCGTGTGTGGGAGGCCTTTGGCACAGCGCCTGGCACACAGCAGGTGTTAAGTTGAAAGGCATCGTGCTGCGTCAGTGCTCTTGGCTCTGGGAGAGTCTTGCTTCGCCACGTGAAATGTGTAGACGTTTTCGTGGCCCTGACGCGCGTGGCGATGCAGTGCATGCCAGTGCTGGATTTTCTTCATAACGACTCCTCCGTTCTCCACTTCTCTTTCAGCCTAAGGTTACTCTCAAACCGTTTTTCATTTCTAGCCTGATGCCTTCATTGCTGACAAGAATGAAAAACGCCAGTGTCATGGGCTCCGGTGACGTCTACCTGCTCAGCGCCGTGGCAGCTCTGCAGAAGGTGGTTGAGACGCTCCCCCACTTCATCAGCCCCTACCTAGAGGGTATCCTGTTGCAGGTGAGTCCTTGTGACCACAACATACCACTTGGGGTGGTGGGGGAAAGGGAAAAATTACAAATTAGGTAATTTTATTTGTTCTTTATGTTTTTAGTTTCTGTTTGGCCCAGAGATTGGATTTCTGAAAAGATGTACTTGTCACTCTGTGCGTGCCTTTTTCTCTTCCACTCCCATCGCCCCTCCTGCTTAATCTTGACATGACATCGATATGGTGTCACTTTGTCATGAGGCTCTTTTACTTTGCAGGATGTTTTTATTGTTTTTTTTTCCCGTGAGATCTTCGGAATTGAGCTGGCAGAGCTGCCTTTCCTGCTTCCTGTAGGGACGGGCGTGTCCTGTTCGCCTCTCGCGCTGGGAGGGCGGGCTCCTGTATCCAGGGTGGTGGTGGCTGGCACAGACAGTGGCCAAGCAGCATTTCCAGCTGAAAGTGCCCCAGAGTGACCCCTTGTACTGGTCTGTTGTATTGTGCATTTGCACATAGGAGCTTAGGCGGCTTAACTGCTTTGATGCAGATGACTTAGCTGGGTCACGTGCACTACAGCCTGCGCTTGAAATTTACAAACAGCTTTCCAGATGTGTTAGCAAGGAAGAACCCGACTCCTCTTGTGGTCACTGGATCCCTGGCCTCTGAAAATCTTACCAATCTGAGTGCTCTGTGTCCTTCCCCACCTCCCTGACTCCCAGGTGGGAAAGAGACATCTGTCCATTTTTATCTTCAGACATTCAAGGTTGGCTGTAAAAGGAATTCTCTGTGAAGCCAACATGCACCAAGCTTTTCTCCATCGCTGGCATTTGGGTTCAGTTCTTTCTGAGTGTGTAGACATTTTCACTGAGTACCCATATGGCCTCGATCACTGTTTTTATATTCCTACAGGCGATTCATTTGGAGAAGGTCACTAGTGAAATGGGGTCGGCCTCACAGGCTAATGTGCGTCTCAAGTCTCTTGAAAAGACACTGGCGACCACTCTCTCACCCCGAGTCCTGCTACCGGCCATCAGCGAAACGTACAAGCAGATCGAGAAGAACTGGAAGGTTAGGTTATATTGGGAGTTAGACTTTGGAGAAGGGACGTATGGTGTTGAAACTTGAAAGTTTCACTTAATGAACTCTAGGATATTAAAAGCCGGCACCTCTTTGCTGTTCCTGGTAGCATCACATGGGCCCATTCATGAGCATCCTGCAGGAGCACGTCAGGGCCATGAGGAAACAGGAGCTCGTCTCCCATCAGTCTCAGCTCACCGCGTTCTTCTTGGAGGCCCTGGACTTCCGAGCACGGCACCCTGAGGTCAGCTGCTTCCCACTCCCCCACATCCAAACCTAAGGGCCAGAGAAAAACTAGCCATGCAACCTGTCGTACTTAACAAAATTATTTAGAGCCAGGTGTCAGAACTCTGGCTAATAAATCAGCTCTTGTGTTTTCAGAATGATCTGGAAGAAGTCGGAAAAACAGAAAATTGTATCATTGACTGTCTAGTAGCTATGGTTGTAAAACTTTCTGAAGTCACATTCAGACCCCTATTTTTCAAGGTAAGCATCCTTCCTCCGCATCCTTTTTGTACTTATGTAAGTTACAAGATGTATAGAATAAATTATTTATTTTTTTTTAGTTGTTCGATTGGGCTAAGACAGAAGACGCCCCAAAAGACAGACTGTTGACATTTTACAACTTGGCAGATTGCATTGCCGAAAAACTGAAAGGGCTTTTTACTCTGTTCGCTGGCCACTTAGTGAAGCCTTTTGCTGACACCTTGAACCAGGTGAACATCTCCAAAACAGGTTGGTAGCTGACTCCAGTTCGGCTGCAGCCTTGCTCTGTGCGCCTTACACGAGTTGCAGCGAGTGTGATACATTTAAGGAGTGTGATTTTTCGTTCTGTAGTCAGTTGTCAGGCATTGAACTGTTTTAGCATATTGAAAGTAGGTCACTAATTACTTGACTCACTTGGAAGAAAGAATAAAGTAAATGGGTGTTACTCTTAAGCTGTTGCAGATAACTTTAAAACATTAAAGTTAAGATTGGTTTCTCTAATGCTAATGAGCAACCCACTTGAAACTGGTCATTCAGCTTGCCAAACGGAACAGTCATCACTGAGACTCTTAACTCTAAAAGGAGCCACTTACCTGACAGACTAGACCATCCACTACGTGTTCTGCCTTCATCCTGAGCTTGATTTCCAGATCGTGTAGAAATACCTTCTGATTGTAGTTCTTTTAATAGTGATTTGAGCTTAAACATTAAATTGTGAAATTCATTTTTTCATTTTATTCTCCCCCATCTTACAGATGAAGCCTTTTTTGATTCTGAAAATGACCCTGAAAAGTGCTGCTTGTTATTACAGTTTATTTTGAACTGTTTATATAAAATCTTCCTTTTTGACACTCAACATTTTTTAAGTAAAGAGAGAGCAGAAGCCTTGATGATGCCCCTGGTGGATCAGGTAACCAAATAAAACCTTTTTTGTTGAAAGACAAGGAAGCCGTCACTTGAATTTTTACTGGTTTTGTACCTACAGAAGTGACACTTTGCTGGAATTACTTTTCTCCCATTTTTTATTTCTTTTTTACAAAATTATTTCAAAATCAATTTCTCATTTTTCATGGCTATAACTTCATAGTGGCATTTACTGTTTTACTTTTGCATTTTTCAATGAAAAACATAAGGTCTGATGGTTATACTTTTAGTTGTTTAAAACTGAGTCCATTGAGAATGTTCCCGGCTGGGCCGCCTCGTGTGGGCCCGCCGAGGTGCTCTGCCGGAGGGAGCGGTGCCGGGGGCTGTGCGTGCATTCTGGAAGCCGGTGCATTGTAAATGTGCTCTGGAGAGAAGATTAGAACAGCGCCTGCTTTTTGAGCCTGCACATGTCATGGATGTTATCTACGCAGTGCAAGTTTTTTCAAACAGAAATGAGAAAGTCCTTTGTTGCTCAAAGTTCTTCTCTCTCTCTCTTACTAGCTAGAAAACAGGCTTGGCGGAGAAGAGAAGTTCCAGGAGCGGGTGACAGGGCACCTGGCCCCGTGCATCGCACAGTTCTCGGTGGCCGTGGCAGATGACTCTCTCTGGAAACCACTGAACTACCAGATTCTGCTGAAAACGAGAGACTCCTCCCCCAAGGTCAGGTGCAGTGGTGCCGCGTGTTCACCGTGCGGCCTGGGCAACTGGGTTGCGGTTATGGGCATAGGACCGTGGGAAGCCAGTGGGGTTGTGTTGGTGCCTGTCTCCCAGGACTGGCGGCCGGGCTGTGGTCAGTGGGGGTTTGAGCCCAAGACATTTTCAGTTTTTACTGACAGGTTATTTGTAAATGACGGTCATCCTCCTCCCGCCCCAGCGCGTCCTTTGACACAAGCACTAAAACCCTTTCTAAATATGTGCTTTTAATCTTGAAAAGATGAAGTAATTCCTTGTTTCTTAAGCACCATTTAAATGTCATTGTGTTCCCCAAAACAAATGCCTTCAGCTTGTCCACAGAGTATTCCTTTGAGTGAGATCCGCCACGTTAGCCTTAGGGTTCTGTGGCAGTTGACACCCACTATCGGGAGGACGAGCGGAGGTCAGAGTCCCAGCCCCACACCTGAGCGTCAGCGTCACGGTGCTACCAGTGACTCGCCTTTGCTCAAACTAATCGTCATACAGGGGCCTCAGTGAATAAATTAAACCAAAGCAGAACTTTATTAAGAGATTTATTAGTCGAAATTCACAATATTTCTTAGATAGTAACAGGCTACTTGGATGTACCCCCAGAGTTTAAGTTGTAGGTTCTCACCAAATTGCATTAAATTTATCATAATGTTTTGTTGCACAAATCAGAAAAATTCTAATTGAATCTAGGTAATTACATGTTTTTTAAATAACTCAATTTGGTGTATCCAAATATTTTTTAAATTGTCCAAAACGAGAGAGAGGGCCAGCACGGCTTGTGTCTAAGTGGGTCACTAATAGCACCAAACAGCTGTTTATATTCCTCCGCACAGAGAAGTCATGTGGGAAACAGCCACACTTCAAGTTCCAGAATCAGGACATGACACAGTGTGCTCTTTTACTCAGTGCTGACCTGAGCCGGGGCCCAGGCCCCTCACACAGCTATGGTGGTGACCTCGGTCGGGGTTCTGCAGGTGGCCACCAGGTTGGCATCGTCTCCATCAGCCAGGAGAGCTGGTGAGCTCCAGTGTGGTTACATTTGATGACACACTCGAGTTCGTGTATGGCATTTTCTTTCATTGCTTTTATTAAAGGAAAATTCTTATAAAAAGACATTCCTGTTAAAGGCCTACAAACTGGAACAGTTTGAAACACACTTGATTTATAAGATGACCCATGTCATAAACAGCTCCCAGCCAGTATCCTGAGATAAAAGTTGGACATAAAGTGAAATAAACTCATGTGAAATAATATTTAGTTTAAAAAGGCAAGAGCTTGTCTCAAATTAGACAGATTTTAAGGTAATAAATATAGCAACACTAGTTTATCGTTCTTTATCCTTCTGTCCCTTTCAGGTTCGATTTGCCGCCCTGATTACTGTGTTAGCACTGGCTGAAAAACTAAAGGACAATTACATTGTCTTGCTACCAGAGTCCATTCCTTTCTTAGCTGAATTGATGGAAGGTAATTCCTGGCAGTAGAAGTCTGTGGAAAGGCGCCTGGCGATCACGCCAGCCGGGTGCGCTGTGCTTAGCCCGCGGCTCCAGCCCGTGACCTGCAGCACGGGGGCCGCGTTCCTGTTTGGAGTGGGGTGGGGGCTGTTAGGAAGCAACTGCCCAATGGCCATGACACCTGTTGCATTTACCTCAGTGCGAGAATGTTTGTCCCCAGATGTAGAGTTACTGTGTCAAAATGTCTAGGCCATTGAAGCCACCCTAGCATTGCTGCTTATTGACAGCGACCAGCACTTAGCCGCTGCTGGGCAAGGATGATCTCATCCTCGCGACAGGTATATGCCATCCACCCCTCGCCCCTTTTTTTTTTATAAAGGAAAAAACGAGAAGCTTTAAAAGCATTAAGTAACTTGATAAAGTGTCGCATTTGGAACTGGGGTTGAAGTCGAGGTGGGTTCACTTGTGGACACGGGAACCGTGCAGCCCGAGAAATGACAGTACGTCTTACTGCACGTGGAGGTGACGGCGATGAGGACACCAACACTTTGATAGTCATGACTCACCGCTTATCTAAACCAAGAGCATTCACCTTTGCTTCCTACAGCCTGGGGTGGGGACTGCTAGCAGTCGGCTTCTCTTCGGTGTCCTGTGTTATCGGGGGTTCTGTGTTACTTGGCTTCCAAGTCTAAGGCTACCGGAAGGGAATCAAGGCAGGAGGAGGGATCTGGAGGTTTGCATGGTGCCCGTCACTTCTTGTGACTGAATGACGGCCAGAGAAGGCAGGACGGGAGGATTTAGGCTAGTGATAATCGAGGCAGGACGACTGACTCGTTTGAATTTTGATTTTTTTTCAGATGAATGCGAAGAAGTAGAACGTCAGTGCCAAAAGACTATTCAGCAACTGGAAGCCGTCCTGGGAGAGCCGCTCCAGAGCTACTTCTAAAACCTTAATTTTTTGGTGTTTCACACAATGTTGTTTGTGCAGATTTATATTTTTATTTTTGGGTGTTGGTGCCATGTTACTTTTGGTGCCTTAACATCTACTTGGACTTTATGAAACTCCCACCGAGTTCATGCTTACACACAGGCCTCTCCTGCCAGCTGTAGGGAACTGCAGAGTAAACGACGGTGGTTTTATACAGATGGCTGTGTCTTTTTAAGTCTGTTATAGTCCCTCGTTGGTGCTGGTAACGTCACAGACATGTTTACTCGTAGCGCCCAAAGCTAATGGCACCTCACTCAGACGGTAATGCCTTAACTCCTCCGCAAGGGAATGTCAAGCACGTGGGGTCCACGCCAGAGATTTTATTCAGAGTATTAAATTTTTCTTCAAAGAAATGAATTATTCAGCACTTAACAAGAATGCTTTTGACTGTAAAGCCATTTGGATTTTTACTTTTCATTTCGGGTGGATGACACTTCAGCCTAAAGTTTTTGCGTGTGCCCACAGGGGGAAGTAGTTCTAGAATGTACTTTTTACTCGGGGCTGTGACTGTCTCCTTTATCCTTCAGTCTTTTTTGGGAGAAGAGGGAGGTGAAGGCAAGAGACTGTTGATAAAACCCACCTGACGGACCCCACAAACAGGAAGGGCCCAGAAACACCAAAGGCATGAAGAAGCCCCTCCGGGAGCACAGTAACCACTTTCCACCGGCGGTTGACTGAGAAATGCTTGCATGAGGAAGGAGGTATCAGACTTTAACTAAAGCTTTGACGTTCTCTAATCTCTGCTGTGTCACAGTGATGCTGGAGAGTGAAGGCTCAAATTAAACACTGGTGCCTTTAAGGCATTTATTTATATAGTTATTTATGCCTTTTTAAAATTTAAGGCATCTAAGAACCGTCCCACAGAATGTTCAGATAGATTTAATTTAATAAGCGAGTGCGGGGCTGTGAAGGCTGACCCGCACGTAGAGGCAGCATGGTAAATGCATGTTTCTCTTCAAGAAATGTTTCGATGAGATAAATGCTAATAGCTTCACGTCAAAAAACACCTTAAGATTTTATATTTTCTCAAGGAAACAGTCTTCTGTCTTAGTCATGTCTCCCATTTACATCACAAAAATGAAAATGTGTTTAAGACTGAGAGGAAAACCCCAGTCATGCAATCTGATGTTCTTTTATGCAGGGAAAAAAATAACTCTGGGGATTCTAGAGCCTTCTTGCCCTCTACAACTTTCTCAGACACCCTCCCACCTATGTCTTTTTTGAGCTTGGCAGACTCAGCATAATAAGTTAACACAAAGTGGAAAAGAATCAAGTGCTAGAAGTTACTACGCTGAGTACTTTTTAAAAACAAGATCAGTAATAGCATTTTCCGTATACGGACACAAATAGTATCTAACCGAAACCTGTTTTGAAAATGCTCCTAAGTCCTGGCAGAATCTAGCCCAGCAATTTAATATGATAAAATGATTCGGCTGATTTAGCTTTTTACCTCCCCACTCGAAGCCTTTGAATTTTCCTTGAACAAGATCTGACCTGTAAGAATTCCACAAAGAATTTCTACCAACTCGCTTCAAAGAATAGAAAAAATTACAGAACGCAACGATTTAACTTGCTGATACAGGTTTGATTTTAATCACTTGAAGTAGAATAATGTTTTGATCTCGGTCGCTAACGTGATGGACTAACCCTGGGAAGAGCAGAGGCGGTGCTGGTTCGCGTGCGGAGGACGGGTGTGGACGCTCCTCCCTGCCCTCAGTGGCTGCATTTCACTTTCCGATCGTGCCTCTTTCAGAAGCAGCCATTAAACCAGACCTTGGCTATGCTTTGTCACCTATAAACATTTTACTAATGGAAATCCTCTTCTACCTTAAACCTTCTGTAGAGGCATGTGCAGACCTTTGACTCAACCTAAATTCACATGTTCTAAAATAACCATTTACTGATACGGAAATCAGTGGCCTTGCAAATGAGATCGAGTAATTTCAATACATTCGTTTTTGTTTTGCTTGATTATTCTTTTGCCTTAATTTTTGTGCTGTGTTCAGACTTCATAGTGTTCACTACTTGGTAATGCTTACAGCTAGTAGGGCTAGATATTTATTATGCTAAAGGAAAGTGCCAGATGGGAGTCAAAATCGACCCCTTAGCTATGAGATATGACGCTGAGTGTGACCACTGGGGCCAGAGTACTGTCTTTGAATTAGTTTCTAGGTGATTTAACAGCTGAGCAGTTCTAAGCCCCTGGTGTTTATGCGATACCTGCAGAAGAAACAGTGGCACAGGGCAGAGCACACAGGATTCTGAGCTCAAGAGAACGGGGAGCACAGTCCGGGGCACCACTGTGCGTGCACCCCGGCCCCCAGCACGGTGCTGGCAAAGGGACGTGCTTGGCGCGTTGAGGCTGTGAGAGCAGGCGCCGCGTAAGTGCTTGTTCAGTGGGAAGTGGGCTCCAGATGAGGCCAGGGGGCGAGGAAGGCCTCAGCAATGGCTGTACGCTTCTGTTGCTTCAAATTTCTTCCTCCTGTGCCTCACAGAGCCACACTACCTACTAGGACGGAACACCCAGTAGGACTGCTATAAGCTCATTTAACATATAAACATAATACTGAGATGCATTTTAACAAAGCCAGTGTTACATAAGCCATTTTGTATTTCAGTTTTTGAGGCAATTCACGTCAGCTACCAGCTCCTTACTTCCAGTAAGTGGATGTCTCCGTCGACTTCCAGCGTGTCGATACTGGTGAGCTCCAGGAACCGGTGTTTGTACTCCAGGCTGTGCACGCCGTTTATCGCAACCTTGAATTCTTTAACATCACAATAAATTATCATCTGGAAGGGAAGGACACGCAATATCAGTGCTTCCACTCGGCTTAAAAATTTTGTTTCCTGCACAATAATAGAGTCAAACGTAAACCTCCTGGTTCGCTTTCTATAGATAATCTTCCCAGCCTGCTGCGGCTCACGCCCTCTGCAGAGTTTCTGGTAGTGGCACTTTCTGCCTCGTCCCTTCAGGGAAGTAACTGACACCGTCCCCAGGGCCCACCTGGCCTTCCTTTCCCAGCACACTCCCTGTCTTGCCCTCCTCAGAACTGATGAAGTGGGAAACGCGCTGATGTAAGTTTTTAACTCCTGTCACCAACCACCTCCCCCCGGCAACCATCGGCTCGTTCTGTGTCTGTGGTTCGGTTCCCGTGTTGTTTATTCATGTGTTTTAAGATCCTACATAGAATGAAATCATTACTACTTTTTCTGACATATTCACTTAGCATAGGCCTCTAGGTCCATCCACGTTGCTGCAATTGGCAGGATTTCATTCTGTGTTATTGCTGAATAGTAGTCCCTCGTATACGTGTACCACATGGCCTTTATCCAGTCATCTGTCTGCGGACACCTAGGTCACTTCCACGTCTTGGCCACTGTAAATAAAGCTGCAGTGGACACCAGGGTGCAGATCTTTTCGAGTCAATGTTTTGGATTTCTTTGGATAAACACCCAGAAGCGGAACTGCTGGATCATATGGCAGCTCTATTTTTAATTTTTTGAGGCACTTCCAGTGTTTTCCATAGTGACCGCGCCAATCTACAGTCACGCTGACAGTGCACGAGGGTCCCCGTGCTCCACGTCCTTATCACTTGCTCTTTGTTGACATTAAGGCAGCCGTTCTGACACCTGTGAGGCGATGTCTCGTTGTGGCTTGGATTTGCATCTGAAGCCGAACACCTTTCCATATCTCTGTTGGCCACCTGTCTGTCCTCTTGGGAGAAATGTCTATTCGGGTCCTCCGCCCATTTTTTTGGATTCTTTGGGGGGTTTTGGTGTTAAGTTGTATGAGGTCTTTATATAGTCTGGATAGTAACCCCTTATGGGATGTGTCATTGGGAAATATCCTCTCCCATTCAGCAGGTTGTCTTGTCTTTTCGTCGATGGTTTCCTTTGCTCTACAAAACCTTTTTCGTTTGATGTAATCCCACTTATTTGTTTCTTTTGTTTCCCTTGCCGGGGGACACACATCCCAAGAAATACTGCTGAGAGCGCTGCCAAAGAGTTTGCTGCCTATGTTTTCCTCTAAGAGTTTGCTGGTTTCGGGTCTTACGTTCACAACTTTAATCCATTTTGAGTTTGTTTTTGTGTATGGTGTAAGAAAGTGGTCCAATTTCAATTTTTTTTGCATGTGACCAGTTTTCCCATGCCATGTATTGAAGAGACTGTCTCTACCCGTTGTATATCCTTTGTCGTAGGTCAACTGACCGTATAAGCGAGGACTGACTTCTGGGCTGTGTTAATCAGCTGGTCTGTGTGTCTGTCTGTCTGCCGGTACCGTGATGTTTCGATTACCACAGCCTGTAGTGTAGTTGGCTATGAGGGAGCGCGATACCCCCCGTTTGTTCCTTCTCGGGTTGCTAGGGCCATTTGGGGTCTTTTGTGGTTCCGTATGAATTTCAGGATTAGTTCTAAGAAGAATACTGTTGCCATTTTAGTAGGGTTTGCATTGCATCTGTGGGTAGTGTGGACATTTTAATACTGTTAATCCTTCCAACCCGTGGGCAAGGGTATAGCCTTCCATTTATTTGTATCTTCTTCAGTTTATTTCACGTCTTTTGTTTTCGGGGCACCATACCAGTCTTTCACATCTTTGGTTCAGTTCATTCCTAGGCATCTTATGCTTTTGGTTGCAGCTGTAAATGGGATTGTTCTCTTAATGTTTCCTCCTGGTCATTTGTTATTGCTGTATAGAAATGCAACGGATTTCTATATATTGAGTCTGTATCCTGCTACTTTACTGAATTCATTCTTTAGCTCTAACAATTGTATATGTGTGTGTGGGGGGGGGTCTATAGGGTTTCCTATACACAATATCATGTCATCTGCAAATAATGAGAGTTCTATTTCCGCAAATAACGAGAGTTCTACTTCTTTCCAATTGGATGCCATTTTTTTCTTTTTCTTGTCCTGTGTCTGTGGCTAGGATCTAGAACTGGGCTGACTACAAGTGGCGATAGTGGGCATCCTTGTCTTGTTCCTGATCTGAGAGAAAAGCTTCCAGTTTTTCTCCATCGAGTATATTAGCTGTGGGGTTGTCATCTGTAGTCTTTATTATGTTATGTTCCTTTTGTACCCACGTGGTTGAGAGTTTTTATCATAAAAGGATGTCGAACTTGTCAAATGCTTCTTCTGCCTCTGTGAGATGATCATATGGTGTTTAGGCTTTATTTTTTTAGCATGACATATCACACTGATTGATTTATGGACACTGAATCATCCTTGCATCCGTGGGACGAATCCCGCTTGGTCATGGTGTGTAGTCCTTTTAATGTATGGTTAAATCCAATTGGCTGATGTTTTGTGAGAATCTTTGCATCTGTGTTCATCAACGATACTGGCCTATAGTTTTCCTTTTTTATAATGTCTTTGTCTGGTTTGGGCATCATGGCAATTGACGCTGGCTTCGTAGAATGAGTTTGGATGGATTCCTTCCTCATCAGTTTTTTTTTGAAATTGTTTAAAATATATAGGTATTAATTCTTCTTTGAATGTTTGGTACATTTCACCTATGAAAGCATTTGCTCTTGGTCTTTTATTTGTTGGGAATGTTTTGATTACTGCTTAGATTTCATTGCTAGTTATCGGTCCATTTAGATTTTGTATTTCTTCCTGGTTCAGCTGTGGAAGGTTATGTAGTTCTAGAAATTTATCCATTTTTCTACATTGTCGAATTTATTGGCATATAACTGTAGTACTCTTTAATGATTCTTTTTATTTCTGTGGTGTCGGTTGTATGTTCTCTTTCACATGTGATTTCACTTATTTGGGCTCACTCTCTTTCTTGATAAGATTGGCTAAAGGTTTGCCGGTTTTATTTTTTCAAAGAAGCAGCTGTTATTTTAATTGATCTTTTCTATTTTTTTTTTTTTCAATTTTATTTCAACTGTGCTCTTTTTCTAGTTCCTTTAGGTGTAGAGTCAGACTACTTATTTGACATTTTTGTTTGTCCAGGTGGGCCTGTATAGCTTACCTGTGAACTTCCTTCTCAGAACTGCTTTTGCTGCATCACATACATTTTTTAAAAGTTGTGTTTTCATTTTGTTTCGAGGTAGGTTTTGATTTCGTGATTGATCCCTTCCATGTTTACTCTCCACGTATTCGTGGATTCTTTTTCAGTTTTCTTCCTGTAGTTTTCTAGTTTCATGCCACTGTTGTCAGAAAATATGCTTGATATGATTTCAGTCTTCTTAAATTTACTGAGGCTTGTTCTGTGGCCTAATATGTGATCTGTCCCGGAGAACGCTTCCTGTGCACTTGAAAAGAACGTGTATCCTGCAGTTTTTGCGGTGAAATGTGCTATAATGTCCATTAAGTTTATCTAAAGTGACATTTAAAGCCATTAATTTTTGGCCGAGAATTATTCATTGATGTGAGTGGGGTATCAGAATTCACTATTACTGTAATCCTGCGGATCTCTCCCTTTATGTCCAGTAATAACTGCTTTATGGATTTCGGTGCTCTCGTATTGGGTGTGTGGAGATTTACGATTATTACATCTGTGTCTAGATGGACCCCTTTATAACTACGTAATGCTTTTCGACATTTCCCGTTTTAAAGCCTGTTTTGTCTGATGTGAGTGGCTGAGTACTGCTGCCCCGGCTTTCTTTTCATTTGTTTGCGTGGAATATCTTCATCCATCCCTTCACTTTCAGGCCATATATGAAGTTCGATTTGAAGTGAGTCTGGTAAGCAGCATGTAGACGGGTCATGCTTTTAAATCCATTCAGCCACCCTATGTGTTTTTATTGAAACATTTGACCTATTTACATTTCAAGTAATTATTGTACTTATTACCATTTCATTCATTGGTTTTTGGTTGTTTTTACAGTTTCCTCCATTCCTTTTTTCTCTTGATGTCTTCCCTTGGGGTTTGCTGTTTTTCTGTAGTGTTTTGTTTGGGTTCCTTTCTCTTAATTCTTTGTCTATTTTTCATAGGTTACGGTGTGTGGTTACCTTGAGGTCTTTGGATGTCGTTCTGCATCTATGGTAGTCTACTTGAACCTGATAAGCAGCTTTTAAAATGTCTAATGCACTGGATTTGTTACCCGTTTGGTTTTACATGGCCTTCCTTTTCTGCTTAAGGAGGACCCTTGAGCGTGTCTTGTGAAGCTGGTTTCATGGTAATGAGCGCCTTTAGTTTTGCTGCTTCTGGATTCTTTCTCTTTCAGTTGGGAACGATCACCTGGCGGGGTCCAGTTACTGCAGGTGGTACGTTCGGTACGTTCCTTTCGTCCAGCGCTTTAACTGTGTCCTGCCGCCCCCATCTGACCCCCTCCTGGCTGTAAAGTCGAGAAGTCAGCTGGCGGCCTTCCCGGGTGTCCACTGCGCGTAACTCTCCTTGTGCTTCCTTCAGGATTCTCCTTCTCTTTGACTCTTGTCATTTTCATGACGACATGTCTTGGTGCAGAGGTCTCCTTCGGTTCATCTTGTTTGGAACTCTCCGTGTTTCTTGGACCTGGGTGTCTGTTTCCTTCCCCAGGTGAGGAAAGTTTTCAGCCATTATATCTCTAAATAAAGTTTCTGTTCCTTTTTTTCTTCTCCTTCTGGGATCCCTATAACGCGAATGTTCGAGCACTTGATGTTATCCCAGAGAGAGTTCCCTTAAACTGTCCGCGTTTGTTAGATTCTTCTTTTCGCTGTTCTCATCGGTTTGTTTCCACTAGTCTTCGAGGTTGCTGGTGTGCTCCTCTCTGTGCCGGGCGTTTGGAAGAAGCCGGCTGGAGCTGCGTGGGCGCCCGGGCACTGGCTGGCCAAGCTGCGGGGTGGCTCTCGGGTCGGAGGTCCAGGTGCACTGTTCCCACTCACGCCCTGTTCAGAGGCAGGAGGCTGCGGGTGGTGCGGCTGGGGATGTGCTGCAGTGATGCTGCGGGGGGGCCAAGCACCCGAAAAGCTCCCTCCCCCGTCAGAGCGGAGAGGACGTGAACGAGGGGGCTCCCGGCCTCCCCCACCCCACTCGTTTGTTGGTCAGAAGCTCTCCATTGCACCCTCAGCTGTCTCACGGGAGTGGCTGCCCTGCACACTCGCACTTGCTCACAGGAGAGCGTGTTCAGCTCGTCCTACACCACCGCCCTCTTGGATCCTTGGAGATGCCTCCAGCTCACAGGCTGGGAACCAGGGGCCTTGGACCCTGACTTTTCTGCCTTAGGATCTTGGACAAATCAGACAGTGAGAAACTTCAGAAGTCTGGGGCACGTGCTAGAGACCGCACAGCTAATTTCCATCCCAGCTCAGCAGAGCTTGGTCTCTGTGTGTTTCTCAGAAGCTCTTCAAAGCTCAGTGTTCTGTGTGTCTCTGGAGTCATTAGCATTCTGGCAGAAATTCAGTTCGGATTCCTCACTGGTATTATTAATCCTAAAAAATACTACTATCCTTTTAAATGACTTACACGCCTAAATCTCCTGCTTCTGATGCCACATTCTCACTGCCACTCTCCCCACCCCCACATAGAGGCCCGTGTTCTGAGCCTGCCCGCAGTGTCCCCTGCGCTCCCTGCCCCCATGGGAGCTGCAGAATCGCAGAGGGCAGGACAGCCTCCCAGCTGACCTGCCCATCCCCCGAGGCCAGATGGAGGCACAAAATCCGCATCTGCAAAGGGGCAACTGAGTGTCTGTTCTTGATGGGACTAGTTGAAATGGTTGTTAGGGAAATTCCAGAGATACTGGAGCTGACAGAAAAGGCTCTGGAAAAATAGCCGTGACGCAGGATCATATCCCCGTGACGCAGCGACAGTGGACATCCCAGGTCCGCCCAGCTGAAAGGACCTTTGGTAAGGTGCATGTAACGCGACTTCAGGACAAAACAGAGCCCCCTGCTCGCGGGAGGGAAAGCACGTTGGCGTCAGATGGGCGCAGGGGAAGCGTCGGTCAGTGTATCGTGTCAGAGCAAGTGCAGAGCCGTGCGGGACAAACGAACGGAGAAGTGGCCCGCGGCCAGGTGAACGTACTGTCACAAAACAAGAAAACATGGAACGAAACCCCTCACAACCGTCTGAGGTCACAGAACAGCTCAAAAGAACATAAATTTCATAAAAAGAACTCACAGATGAAATCACGAAACAAAGATATTTTAGTGAATTTGAAATGGCAAGGAACAGAAGATCCTGTTTAAAATCAAAGTAATAGTATGATAGATCTCAGAATCTCAATGACAGCGTGTTAAAAACATCAAAGTTTGAAGCAATTGAGAAAAAATCACTACAGCAAACTGAATAACAAGGAGAATACAAACTTCCTGAAATAGAAAACTAACAAAAGGACAAGATTTACAAGAAATTATTATCATTGTCCTTTTTTATTTGAATATAGGAGCTCCAAACTGGGGGCTCACATGTGTCTAAAAAAAGTTATGTCACTAGTTTCCTGTCACTGACAAGGATCAGCTCCTTCGGAGCACCCACCTCCGTCTCTCCAGAGAACCCCAAGGCGCCCTTTACACCCTGACTCCCGTCACGTAAGCGAGCGCTTGCAAGGCCTCCAGTTACTTGTTCACATCATCCCCTAATCTAGAAAACCCAACTTGACCATCAGCCTTCCACAGCCTTCTCAATTGCAAGCCAATGTCCACCATTTCCGTGGTCAGCTCACACGTTTCTCCACATGCTGGGCACTGCATTAGACCGGGACTCGGGAATAAATATTAATGTCGAACTGCCATCTCCTGTTCAGTCTTAACGGTCATGCTTGGTCCAGAGCATAAGACAGTCTAAAATGTTGCAGCCATATGACCTAAGTCAGTGACCCTAAAGTGACCATGTGAGGCAATGAGTCACCTAAGCTAATGTTGGAGCCCAGCCAACCACCAGCGTCCACATGCCAAGCAGACTTTATCCTGCTTCACCAAATCCATCTTGGGAGAGGTTGCGTTATCATACTCACAGATCTGGGGACACAGGACCACCTGCCTTCCAGTTCCAATGATGTGGACATTTCTGCCCTTGAATATATACAAATAGGACTAACTCCTTGGATGAAAGGCCTCCCACGGAAAGCTGTGTACAGCCAACATGGGAGACAATAGTGCAGGCAGCTGTATGTTCACTGAGAAACATACCACCCCAGGACTGAGACAAGGTTCTTGTTAAAATTCCCATTAAGATGGGGCAACACAGTTTTCAGTATGACAGCGAATGTCAGGTAATTCCGGTGCACCTGCTGCGGTACCCTCCTGGCTCGGCCATTTGTACTGACTGTACTGATCATCTGCATTACACAAGAAGCCATTCCAACTAAAACTTCAAAATAAAACCACACACAATCTCCACAGTAGGACTTGGATTTACATGGGTCGTTTATGCAACCTTTCCTGTCCCACCTTCAAAAAATATAATCTTACCTCAAAATACATCCCAGGACTAAATGGGAAACAGGTAATATTTCTCTCTTCTTCTCCCCAGGCCTCCTGAAGAAAAGAATTTCTCACAAATGCTTTAACGTTCAGGCGTGGGTTCAGGTGGAGGGCAATATCCTTCGATTTTCCTGAGAGTAGATCGACATTAAAGCTTTGAAAGAAAAAAAAAAAAACAAGTAGAACAGTTTCTGCAGTTCTAACAATCAGAACCAAACTCTGAGTACAACTACCCCAAACCAAGAACATATGCACAGAGCTACAGGAACTCCGGCGAGGGTGAAATTTTAAATTCTAAGTTAGCATTCCATTGATAGAAGTATGTTATTTGCAAAATTTAAAAGATTTTAAATCGATGTTGAGGGTACAGATCTGGCTGGGGAGAAATTGAAGCGTTAGAAGTAAATTGAGTGATTTCCTCAGGCTGCTAGAGTATGGGTCCTATGTCTGGTCCTTCCTGGAAATGTGCCACTTCCTAGCTCTAATTTCAAGCTTTCAGAAGTCGACATCTGGAGAAGGTTCTTAAAACAGATGTTTTATAAGTCACGTGACAAGATGAGCCCTAACAGAAGTGATGTGATCTCACAGGGCTGCTCTGGAGTTTTGCAAGGCAAGGGTAGGCCCCGTGGACAAAGATACCACCCTCTGGTCTGACCACAAAAGCCTAGTTCAGAACATTAGAATTTAGTCCTGGTCCTGCCAACTACTCAGCAGTCTGACCTCCTCCTACTTTAACGTTCCTACCTTCCAAATGAGGATTAGGACACTAGCCCTACTTGTATGTCACAAGACTGTCACAGGACACAAGGCAAAAAGACACACGTGGAGAGTGTTCATGTGCACACACTACTTCTGGCAACTCCGTGATACCCACCCTTTGGCGTTTGTGTTCACTTCTCCTTTGATGACGACAGTCCGTCCGGGGCCCATGGAAGAGTTCAGCCTTGCGACAAATGGCAGCGTCTGAAAAGAAACCGCTGTCAGCATTGGGAAGCCTGCAGAATGGGATCGCATGGGACAACTGGCCAAATGCTGGGGCCGTTGACCTTGTAAACCTCACAGGGGATAGGCTGCATCTGCCTTGGTCCCAGAGGGGTCCCTGGCAGTGAGCACTGTGTCTGGCTCACAGCAAAACACGCAGTACGTTTTGGACGATGAGATGAATGGGTGTGGAGTGGGTGTGACATCGTTTGCATGAGTGGACTCACTGAGAAATACCCGTGCCTGGGGCCTACGGCACCGCCCCGCTCTGCCTGAAGCAGGGCAGGGTGTGAAACACACACCGACGGCTCGCAGACGAAGACTGGGTGACTGGCAGCATACAAGGGACAGGTGGCTGCTTTGGCTTCTGCTGAGGGAGAGTACAGGTAACATACACCAGCTAATCCAAACTTAATTGGTTATACAGAATTAGGAAAGTTTTTTACTCTTCAAACCTTTGACAAACAGTTGATAGGTAGTATTTTGGCGCAAGTCAAAGTGTGCTGGGCAGCAGAACCTCTGCTCTTGGTGTAGCCAGTTCTGGGCACGATTTTATCTGTGTCTCCTTTGCTACTAGGCTGTGGGGAGACAGTTCTGCAGTAAGGTGTGGAACGGTTCGACTATCTGCTTCCCGGGCAATGTTATAAGATGTTCCCCTCGTTACAGACAAAAATACTCACAAACTGTTGCAGGCCACCATTTTGTACCTATTGAAAGAGAAAGACAAAATAAGGACGTCTGAGAGGGGCGAAGTGTTCTATAACACGAACACTCGGATCTTACTGGGGGCCCTGAGTGAGCCTGGCCAGAGCCCGGGACAGTAGCACCTGCTCCACCCTGGGGGTGACACGGGCGCCAGAGCTTCGTGACAGCGTGGTATGGAGCTGTAAAAAGCTACTCAGGCTGCCAATACAGCCTGGTCGTCCTGTCCACCCGAGTCCTGTATCCTCCACCACAAGTTAAATGATAATTTTCACAGGACTACACGTGAGCTTCAAACACGTTCTCCTTGTTCTTTCCAGATGCTCCCAGAATGCTGAGTGTATTCTACCTATGAGGTACGAATGTGCTGAGAGCATCGAGACCTTGCCCTCTCCATCAGTAACGGCAAAAACTTCATGTTTAAATTGCAGTTGTTCCCTCAAGGGGAGACGACGCGTGTGGAAGTGCATTCCCACAACGCCGAGTGCCGTCAGGACCTATGCGCGCCTCGTGCCACGTCAGCAAAGCCTAGTGCCCAGCGCCACAGAAGGACGTGCCCCGATTTTCAAATGATTACTTCCAGCCTATTAATATTAAAAATATAATTTTTCATATTCAAAACATAATTTAAAAAGCTCAGCCTGCCCACCACTTGATTTACATGGCATCTAAAAGAACGTCTTTAAACTAGTAGTTCATTAAAAGATTTAATATTTACATTTTCTTTACTTATCTCTGTCAGTTCCAGAGTAGATGCTTGGGTACTTCCTAAATCCTGAAGAAAAGATGAGATTAATTCTTAACAGCCATCAGAATTGCAAGTATAACCTACTTGACATATCGAAAATTTCGTACTGAACAGAAAAGTGCTGGAAAAGTATGACCCAGAAATGCACCTGACACCGGGGTCCTTTCCCCTTACCAAACCCGCAATCACTAAAGGTAAGGAACACTGTCGAGATCGCCAGCAGGTGGCGCAGCTGTTGAGTGCAAAGTACACCTTTTTGGAGGGCAAGTTAGTTTCAGTCATAACTTAAAATGGGAATACCTTTGGCTCAGACGTTCTACCTCCAGAAAACTATCTTAAAAAAATGCTCTACTGTACTCCTAGGTCAACGAAAAATCCCCTATCTACCTTAAAGAAAAGGGGGCGAGATTGTCGTCTTGGTGACTTTGTTAGAACCGCACTAGGATCTGACAAACAGATCCTACAGACAGTGAAGTCCACATGGTACAGAAGAACAGTGAACTTGACCACGCCCACGAGCAAATTCAAATATACACTTATATTTGAAGTTACACTTACTCTGCAAGAAAACGGCAGAGTAAACAGCTTCTAAACGAACAACAGAAGAGACCAGAGAGAGGCAGAGAGGCTGGGGCCCGCGGGAGCCCCGGGGCCTGCGTGGGCCCTCCTGGCCAGAGAGCCGTGGCGCCCCTGTTCACGTGCTCCCACACTTACACAGTGGGACGCAGCAACAGCAGTTCTGAGAAGGAAGTTCACAGCTAAGCTACATGGGCCCACCTCGACAAACAAGAAAAATTTCAAATAAACGGCCTAACTCTACACCTAAAGGAACCAGAAAAAGAACTAAACCCAAAGTAAAAAGGAATGAAATAGTTAAGATCAGAAATGAAATAAAATTAAAATTAAAAAAAAAATAGAAAAGATCAATTAAAAAAAAAATGCTGCTTCTTTGAAAAAATGAAACTGGCAAACTTTTAGCCAATCTCATCAAGAGAGAGTGAGCCCAAGTCAGTGAAATCCTATATGAAACAGAAGATACAGCAGACACCACGGAAATAAAAAGAACCTCAAAGAATACTAGTTATATGCCAACAAGTTTGACAGTGTAGAAAAAATGGATAAATTTCTAGACGTACATAACCTTCCAACACTGAACCAGGAAGAAATACAAAATCTAAACGGACTGATTACTAGCAACGAAAATGAAGCTGTATCAAAAAATTCCCAACAAGTATTAAGTCCAGGAGCAGATGGCTTCACAGGTGAATTGTACCATTCAAAGAAGAATTAATACCTATCTATCTTAAACAATTTCAAAAAAAACTGATGAGGAAAGAATCCAGCCAAACTCATTTTATGAAGCCAGCATCAATTACCATGATACCCAAACCAGACAAAGACATTATAAAAAAGGAAAACTATAGGCCAGTATCACAACATCAGCCAACTGGATTTAACCATACATTAAAAGGACTACACACCATGACCAAGCGGGATTCGTCCCAGGGATGCAAGGATGATTCAGTGTCCATAAATCAATCAGTGTGATATGTCATGCTAAAAAAATAAAGCCTAAACACCATACGATCATCTCACAGAGGCAGAAGAAGCATTGACAAGTTCAACATCCTTTTATGATAAAAACTCTCAACCACGTGGGTACAAAAGAAACATATCAACGTAATAAAGACTACAGATGACAACCCCACAGCTAATATCATACTCGATGGAGAAAAACTGGAAGGTTTTCTCTAAGATCAGGAACAAGACAAGGATGCCCACTATCGCCACCTGTAGTCAGCCCAGTTCTAGATCCTAGCCACAGACACAGGACAAGAAAAAGAGAAAAAATGGCATCCAAATTGGAAAGGAAATAGAACTCTCGTTATTTGCGGAAATAGAACTCTCATTATTTGCAGATGACATGATATTGTGTATAGGAAACCCTATAAACCCCTCCACACACATATACAATTGTTAGAGCTAAAGAATGAATTCAGTAAAGTAGCAGGATACAGACTCAATATATAGAAATCCGTTGCATTTCTATACAGCAATAACAAATGACCAGGAGGAAACATTAAGAGAACAATCCCATTTACAGCTGCAACCAAAAGCATAAGATGCCTAGGAATGAACTGAACCAAAGATGTGAAAGACTGGTATGGTGCCCCAAAAACAAAAGACGTGAAATAAACTGAAGAAGTTACAAATAAATGGAAGGCTATACCCTTGCCCACGGGTTGGAAGGATTAACAGTATTAAAATGTCCACACTACCCAAAGCAACATACAGATGCAATGCAAACCCTACTAAAATGGCAACAGTATTCTTAGAACTAATCCTGAAATTCATACGGAACCACAAAAGACCCCAAATTGCCCAAGCGACCCAAGAAGGAACAAACGGGGGGTTATCGTGCTCCCTCATAGCCAACTACACTACAGGCTGTGGTAATCGAAACATCCTGGTACCGGCAGACAGACAGACACACAGACCAGCTGATTAACACAGCCCAGAAGTCAGTCCTCGCTTATACGGTCAGTTGACCTACGACAAAGGATATACAACGGGTAGAGACAGTCTCTTCAATACATGGCGTTGGGAAAACTGGTCACATGTAAAAAAAATTGAAATTGGACCACTTTCTTACACCGTACACAAAAACAAACTCAAAATGGATTAAAGTTGTGAACGTAAGACCCGAAACCAGCAAACTCTTAGAGGAAAACATAGGCAGCAAACTCTTTGGCAGCGCTCTCAGCAGTATTTCTTGGGATGTGTGTCCCCCGGCAAGGGAAACAAAAGAAACAAATAAGTGGGATTACATCAAACGAAAAAGGTTTTGTAGAGCAAAGGAAACCATCGACGAAAAGACAAGACAACCTGCTGAATGGGAGAGGATATTTCCCAACGACACATCCGATAAGGGGTTACTATCCAGACTATATAAAGACCTCATACAACTTAACACCAAAACCCCCCAAAGAATCCAAAAAAATGGGCGGAGGACCCGAATAGACATTTCTCCCAAGAAAACAGACAGGTGGCCAACAGAGATATGGAAAGGTGTTCGGCTTCAGATGCAAATCCAAGCCACAAGAAGACATCGCCTCACAGGTGTCAGAACGGCTGCCATCAATAAGTCAACAAAGAGCAAGTGCTGACGAGGACGTGGAGCATGGGGACCCTCGTGCACTGTCAGCGTGACTGTAGATTGGCGCGGTCACTATGGAAAACACCGGAGGTGCCTCAAAAAATTAAAAATAGAGCTGCCATATGATCCAGCAGTTCCGCTTCTGGGTGTTTATCCAAAGAAATCCAAAACACTGACTCGAAAAGATCTGCACCCTGGTGTCCACTGCAGCTTTATTTACAGTGGCCAAGACGTGGAAGGGACCTAGGTGTCCGCAGACAGATGACTGGATAAAGGCCATGTGGTACACGTATACGAGGGACTACTATTCAGCAATAACAGAATGAAATCCTGCCAATTGCAGCAACGTGGATGGACCTAGAGGCCTATGCTAAGTGAATATGTCAGACAGAAAAATAAGTCATGTGTGATTTCACTCCATGTAGGATCCTAACAAGACACATGAATAAACAGAAACAGACCCACCGACGCGGAACATGCTGATGGTTGCCAGAGGGGACGGAAGTTGGGAGGATGGGAATAAATAGTAAAAAGAAAATAATTTTAATAAGTGGTAAAGAAGGCAAGATTGGGTTATAGAACTAAAATAATAAAAATAGGCCTCACAGAAAAGCAGGTCAATTTGTTAAATGACTAATTTATACAAACACAATTAACAAGAAAAAGAAGACGGACGCAGCATCCTATAGTCTGAACGACTTACTTCCAAGAATTAATACACTACAGAGGGACAGACTCCACTGTTCCCATCTTAAATGGTGCTAACTGAAGACGTTTGCTCCCGTTTGATCGGACTGCGTCATCAGAGACACGCGGGGTGGAGGCACTCACCGAGCTGAAGCTGAAGCCCACAGAGTGGATGTGCACCTTGCCGTAAATGCCCAGTGTGTCCACTTCCTCCGGGCGCATCCTGTGCGCGTAGAGCAGGACGTGCTTCCCATTCACGGCCACCTGCGCAGACGGCCCCCGAGGGAAACTGTTAATAACCTAATTCAGTTCCTCACACTGAATCTGTCTACTCAGGTTTAATGTTGTTCATTTTCCCACAGGGCTCCAGAGTTCATGTCTGACCAAACGGTGACTGAAAGGAGCAGAATGTGTCCTCTTTCAACTTCCTGACCGGATTAAACGCCGTGGGTCCTCTCTCCAGAGCAGTCACACATGGGTGAACACGTGCCGATCCATGTGTTTACATAAATATGTGACATCCCGGGGTCCAGAGGCCTATGAACCCAGGGGAGAGACGCGCCCTGCAAGCTGCCACCCTCTGAAAGAGACCGCCTTGCACACGACAGGCACTGGAAGTATTTGTTGAACTTGCTGAATAAATCAACACAGTAAGTTTCCGCAACTTCTGAGATGCTACTTGTGTAGGCCTAAAGCTCTCACTCACAGGGCTGCTGCTGTGAGCCAGGGCCACTGGCGTGTGTCTGCCAGCACAGGGCCCAATCCTCCGCAGGTGGCCAGCTCACACGGTCCGTCTGCCCGCCCTCCCATGCCAGGTCCTCACTGCCGGGAGAACACAGGCAGGAGCTCAAACTCCCAGAGGCGGGCGAAGTGAATACAGGAAAAATCCCAGGGCACAGGATCGAGTGCTACAACGAACGGCACAGAGACAAGGGTGCAAGGGCCAGAAGAGCGGGGGTGACTGGAGTTCAGGAGACTGAGGAGATCAGCAGAGTCCTGGTGGGCGCGAGGTGCCCACCAGACATGGAGCCGGCCTTCGAAGGTGGTTTCCAGCCCGGGAGGCTCTGCAGGCACGAGGATCAGCGAGGGAAGCATCCCTGGGACCAAAGCCACCTCACCTGCACAGGTGCGGCACGCTCAGGGAGGCCGGCAATAGTATTTCCTACACGCAGGATCTGAGGCCCTTCTGGGTCTGAAATCTGGTCCTAAAGAACCATCTGGTGGCAGGACTTCAGTTTAGACCGGACTCTGACTTTTCCACTAGGGTCCCCATCTGTTAGCTCCAGATTTACTATCCCATAATACAGTGCTGGGCCCATTCAGAAATGGGCTCGGCCCTGCCAGGAGCAGTATGACCTAATGAAGAAATGTGGCTGCCCTAGACCTGGTTCCCCGTGGCAACGCCTCACATTCAGGTACCTGCCTGGCCTCTACGTCACAGAAAAGCTAGAAAGCCAAACTCTCTAGATTTAAGAAATGTCAGTGTGAGTTCACTAATGTGAAAAGCTTCCCATGTCTTATTCTCATGAATGAGGGTTTGACTTTCACACTCCAAACCCACCTGGAATTTGTCTTCCAGCACCAAAATCACAATTTCAAAAGACTTTTCTTTCTTGAAAGGCATGTCGTAGGTGATCTCTTCCCGTCCCCATCTCTCATTTTTCAGAGTATTGCAAACGATGCAGTTGGACCTTTTGAAACGTGGGTTGAAATGAAAGACCACGTCAGCCCGAGGCTTCACACTGCTGCCATTCTGGAGGTCCACCTGGAATCTGAGGACAGAAACACGGGTGACCCGAGTAGTCAGACAGGAGGGCGGCGAGCAAGAGACCAACAGCACGAAGATCCAGGCCGAGGGCCACGCGGCTGGGTCTCTGCTCGTTCGCCTGAGGCCGAAAGAGCTGGCTGCCTGATCTTCCTTTCCTTCCTCAGCAACTGCCCCCGAGCTGTAGCCGGGGCCACGTCTGTCTAGAATAGGATGCTCCGTCTCCAGCCTCCCCCGCAGGCAGACGCGCACGCGGCAAACCTCTGCCAGCCAGGCAGAAGCGAAGTGCTCGTTGCGACTGCTGGAGACTGCCTTCAAACCGCTGGTGTCTGCCTGCCTTTTGTCCCTCCCTCACCCTCCCTCCGGACACCACATGCACCCACCCCGCTACCCAGAGGGCCGGAGTTCCTGTTTCTAACAATTAGGAGAAAGGACGCGCCCTGTGAAGAGCTGGAAGCAGCCTGCTTCTTTAACGACTTGGTGGAGCTGCCTAAGACGCCTGGGCTGCCTCTCTCAGACTGGACGTCCACATCTTAAACCACTGTCACGTGGGCGTCAGCCACTCCGAACTGAACTCAGCTCTCTCACCGACACAGCCTCATCCACAGTCTGTGCCCGAAGCAGCATCAGGTCAAACCGCCTGAAACAGGACTTCGGAGATGCTGTGGGGGTGACACTTAGACTCAGTCCTCTGACCACAGTTCCCCTCATCAACTATACGTCTAATTCTTTATACTGAAATCAGACTTATAAAAAACCCAAATAACCTTTATTTCAGCCACTCAGCACCTGGGCCCTTCCAAAATCAGGCCTCAAAGCATCAAAATGTCTCCCACGTTATTTTCTGTTCTACAGTCATGGAGACATCTATTCATGTTCTTTTTTCATCTAACAGGAGGATTTTACCTGTCCGAGTCACCAGGAACATGCCCACGTATCACAATCAAAGTTCCAGGCTCCAACTGTTCAGGGATGGTCCCAACATAGGGGATTATCTAGGAAACATAATTTTAACAAATGCACTTTTACATAAACAAGATTGAAAGACTACATTCTTAAAGGCTGCACACAAACCTCAGAAGCCAGCATCACCCAAGCTGTCCTCACTATTCAAACAGCGACAGGGGAGCAACACGGCCAGGGTATTCGCAGTATCTGCAAACTGAGTTCTTTGGAAAAAGGCCCAAGATAAATACTACTCATAGTACTTTTTATGTGGCTGGGAGTTTCGTAAAAATAAAAATTCCACTTAATAGAATAATTCGGATAATAGAAAAACTTATCACAATGTCAGGCCCCCCCTCCCTTTTTCCTAAGGTTCCCTTGATGAACCAACAGCAGGATCAAGACCATGCTAAGCCCTGAGCAATGAGGACAGCTGCGGCCTGGAACACGGGAGCCTAACCTCTGGGCTTCCAGGCTGCCACCCCCGGGGCACTGCTGGCAGTCAGGGGCCTTCGTGGCCTCAGGGATGAGCTCCGGGGGGGCCTGGCGCTCTCTCAAGACATGGCGCCCACCGACCCTGGCCTAGTCTTGTGTGCAGGCTTGGGCTCCAACAGGTGTCCCATACACGATCCGGGTCCCACACACATCCGGGTCTCCACCTGCCCCCTCACTACCTGGAACCCAGCCCTTCTGTCTGGGGCCTGACACACTCAGACCTTGTCAATCCCCTTCCCCTGAGGTGACTCTGGTGGCTGGGGACCTGTGCTATGTGGCTGCTTCTCCTCCCTCTCGACCATCTCTCTCTTCCACTTAGGAGCACCTGGTCCAGCTAAGCAGGCCAGACATCATCACGCCTCACACCGAGCTCAGTCAAGTTACGGCATATGTGAAATCTGCCTGAGGTAGATCTGACTGACGAGTAAGAAAACAAGAGAGGCCATCTCAGGTAGCTGTAAATTGGTGGCTCTCAGGCTAGAAAGCTCAGCTCAAGCCCAACGTCCTCTGTGGAGCCCGGGCGGCTGACGGAGCCGGTCCCCCCGAGGGGCCGTCACAGCGCTCGGTACTCTGTCCGCTGTACACGCTCTGCCTAGACTGTGAGCCGCATGGGCCAGCCCGGGTCATCACCCTGCAGTCCCAGGACAGAGGGAAGACACAGCGGTGTCGTTACGTGGTGAACGAATGAGCTCTCGCCTCTGGAAACGGGTGCGGCAGGCCTCACACAGCGCACCCTGCTGCCTACAGCAGTGAGACAAGACGTTTCAGAGCCAGTGACCGTCTGGTGTCATGGCAACTGCTGAGGGCAGGGCAGGTGGGATGAAAGGAGCCCAACCCACCAGAGAAGGAGAAACATGAGGGACGCACAGAGTGTGGCTGGGCCGAGCGTGCAGAGATCGGGGGAGTCGCACCTCCACGCGGTCTCCGGGCCGAGGCCGACTCCCAGAACGAGGAGCCTCTTCCACCACGTAACTCTTAAGAAAAGGAGTTTTGGTAACTTCAAGTTTTATATGTTCCAACTGTATTTATGCAGAATATTTAATAACAAAAATGTGATATATCAGTGAGAAAGTAGCCTGCAAAACAATATACAGAATGCTCGTCACTAAAAACTAAACCTTACAAACACAAAAGACTAAAGAAGGAAGCCAAAAATGTTATAATAGTTTTTTAAGGGAGATTTTCATTTCCTTCACGTATTGTTATGTTTTCCAGATTTCTATAATGTGCATTTATGTTTTTATAACCACAGACTTTTATTACGTATTTAATTTTAGGGTCAGAAAGCTTTCTGAAGCCAGTGCCTACCCCCATCACTGCTACTAACTTGGTCCCAACTGCTATCGAGTCGCTGCAGTCTAACAAATGACCGTGCTGAGAATTCTGGCCATGTGCTGTTTTAGTCGTCGGGACGAATGCTTTCTACCTAGGAAAGTGCCCTAAACTTTATCAGTAACACTCAGCCTTTCAGACCATGTGAGTGACACAAATGTCCTGTAGTCCACTCATCTAACTCTCGAGTGTTTGCTCCTGTCAAAAGGAGGAGAACTGGCTTTTTTTTTTTTGGGGGGGGCGACTCCAAGCTTTGATGCTTTGTTTTACAATTAATCACTGCAAAAAACTGAATTATAGATATGATCACATTGGAGACAAAACCATAAGCTTAAGCCCTGGTTCGGCTGGGTGCTGCTTGCCAGAACTTCCTAGCTGATTCATATTGCTTTGCCTTTGTTATGATTTCCTATTAAACGTCTGCCACATACAAGGGTCTCTATTGCGTAGACTGTGGCTGGAAAGAAGGAGAGTTGTCCACAAGGAGCACATAATACAGTTGGGAAGAAATCAGACACCCAGGGAACTTGAGGAGAGGGGAAACACGGTATTTTGTCTGGCTGTTCAAAATCGAACCTCCTTCCCTGTCTGGGGAACCCTCTACCTCAGGCCATCAGGCCTTGTCTAGACTGTGGCGAGGGCGAGGGCGAGGGCGAGGGCGTCCAACGGAGCTCTGGCAGTCAGTGCCCCCGCCCGGCGTGGAGTTAGAAGTAATGGCAGTAAGAAGCTGGAATCATGCTGTATTCACTCTGGCAAGGCAACAGCAGCTACATCCCGGGTCAGGCAGCGGTGGCAAGAGACGTCCCTTTGTGGGGACACAGCATGCTGCTGGGCGCTGAGACTGTGCAGTTGGCAAGCCAGGTTCTTAAGTCCTGCTAGAGATTCTGAGAACTCGATATCATTTAATAAATTCCTTTTCCCCTTAAATTAGAGACTGGCTTCGGTGCCTGCAACTACAAACCCTGACTAATACAACACGTAAAAAAAACGGAGCAGGAAGTGTCAGATGTGTCAGAAAAATATATAAAGAATTCTAAATGAAGTGGCCAAAGAAATTTTACGAAAGAGATGTGGTATGAGCTTGGAAAACACACTTAAGCAGAGAGGGGGAGGAGGCCAGTTCAGGCAGAAATGTCAGTTTACAAGAGCCATGATGCAGGAAAAGACAAATCCGACCTGGGAGGCAGTGAGCGGACAGCAAGGCGGTGAAAGACAGTCAGGGTCAGAGTCCGGACCACAATGAGACTCGGGCAACAGTCCAGTGGTATGGATTATCTGGGGGACTGACCGCTTTCCAGTGCCAGGCATAAGGAGATAAGGATATAATCCAGGCTGGTGGCGGCCGACATGGGCTGGGGGCGGGGAGGAGACAGATATAAGAAATATTTCAAAGTAAATAGTCTGTATAGAACCACCATCTAAAATGATTACACGGGGGAGGAAACAGATTTCTGAAGGAAGATGATGGGTTTCGTTCGGAACGCTTTAAGTGCAAAGAGTGGTAGGACATCTAAGAGCAAACATACTGAAAGGTACGGGAGTCCAGACTGCGCGTTAAGTGAACGGCCGGAAATCCTATTTAAAAGTCAGAGCAGAGATGATTATTAAAGGTATCAAAGTAGATAAATGCAGAGAGAGGAAAAGTTAGGGGCAAAGCCTCAGTGGTTTTTAAAATTAGGGGATGCGTAGAAGAGTGAACAAAGCAGACCTGACCGCTGTCCTTGAAAAGCCTCCTTACGAGGTTCGCCCCTGGCTGGTGTCTACGAACTTGGATTTTGGGAGAACACCCACCACCCTAACCGACAAGGATACCTATAAACTGTCTGTGCAAACAACATGATTTATGCTAACACCTGCTTCCTTTTGGGAGTCTGGAACTTTCATACATGCTAGGCGGAAGCTATCCACACGACCAGCCTCCAGTAAAAGGCCTGAGCAATGAGTCTTCAAAATGAGCGAGCTTCCCTGGCACCTACCATTTCACAAGTGTGCTGGGGTTTAGGCACACCTGTGTGACTCCACTAGCAAAGCCCTGCCACGTTGTACCTGGTTCCCCTGGACATCGCCCTACGTGCCTCTTCCCTCTGTGACTTTGCTCTGTATCCTTTCAGTGTAATAAATCACAGCCACGAGCATGACTACATGCCGGTGAATCATAAAAACGGGGTGTGCTGGAGACCTTGATACCGGGGTCAGAAGAGAGAGAAGAGCGAAGGGTCAGCCAGGGCAGCGTAGGCACATCAAGGAAGTCAATTTCAGTAAGGGAGGACTGGCAATATCTTTAACACAGAAAAATGAGGAACGTTCCAAATGAAGAGATAATGAAATAAATGGATATCGCATCTTTGATCCAGGAATCCCGCTTTGTAAAAAGTACAAGATTTATCTTATAAAATACTGGACATGTGCACGAAGAGTCACAAACATGGATGTGCAACACAGCTCTGATAAAACCACGAAAGGGGACAGTCCTTTAACAGGGGATGGCGAAGTAAGTTATGCCCCCACGCCACGGACTAATGAGTAGCCATTAAACTAAGTGAGGAAGTTCTACATGTGCTGATAGCTCCAAAATGTGTCAAAGAGGAAAAAGCCAGGTGTAGGGCAGACTCTACGCTATGACATATGCACGTAATGAAACGGGGTATGTAAAAGGTGAGTCGTAACACACACTCTCTTGGACATTCACGTATATTCTCAGGAAGGACATAAAAAAAAACTGGTAGAAAATGAATGCCATTAAGGAGGGGAAGAGCACTAGGGTAGGAGAAAAATTTATGTTTTAATGAAACCCTTAAATACTGTTTGAATTTTTAAAAGTGATTTACATAAATTATCTTTATATTTTAGAAAACAGTAATAAAAAAGGAAACGCCACTGAGTTTGACATAAGTGAATTTAAAATTCTGAAGAGAGATTATCTTCGGGCGAGCGAGGGCTTGGCCGCCTGGGAGGAGGCGCAAAGGGCAGAGAAACGCTGACGGAAGTGGAAAATCACAAAAGCAGGAAGGAAGTTGCAAGTTCAGTCCTGAACTCATAGTCCTGAAGGGCTGGCAGGGCAGCTCAGGGCTGGAGGCGGGAAGGCCAGAACTGTACGCAGAGAGCAGACACTCGAAAGTCTAAAGCGGATCAGTAAGGACATGATCGAAAGAGATAAAAATAAAAAAGCAATTAATTAAAGGTATAAAATCAGAGGGCAGAGCTGTGGAGAGAAAACCAAGACGACAGACATCGACTTACTCTCAGCAAGATGGCCGAAGAACAACAAGGGAAGAAGGCTGGAAGGGGCCTCGGAGGTTAGAAAGGAAGATCTTATCGTTTTGTTTTCAGATTAAATTGCAAGGCTGACAGGGAGGTACTTAGAATACTAAAGAGAAAGGAAACGAGGCTCCTAATGAAATTGGCACAGAGCTTTTTGGCACCAGATGGGATTAATGCTAACAAGAGGTTTATGAACTAGGAGTAACAACCAATCTGTTCAAGTTCTAAACAACTTAACCAGCTAACACTTAATCACATCTTAAGAACCCTATGAACAACAGCAATAATAAATATTTAGGTAGATACTGAGTTGCCAAACCATACACTTCACTGAGGGCATTTCTGGTATGAAGTGAAGATAACTATCTTCCAAATTATTCACTGAATTTAAATGAAAAGAAAAGTGAGCCCGGTTATTGAAAACCTTGGAATTCCATCAATTGAACTAGTCGGTGAAACATATTAAATATGAAAAAAGAAACAGGCCAGATATACAATTACTTTATCTTTTCCAAGAAGAGCTAATATAGACAGAATCTGTCGATCACCAATGTAACCAAAACTTTAAAAACACTAATAAAAATAAAAAGTTGGCAGTTCTGTCTTCACAATGCTTAATAAAGAACAGAAACTCAATAAACACTTCCCCATTGTTTAAACTGATCACTAACAAAATGACCATAATGCAAGAAAATAGTTTAAGGCTAGCCTGCACGATATCCTAATTAACTTAAAATATCTAAGTTATTTGTAGCATTACTGCTCCAAGCCCCTTTCAATCAGAAATGGACATCGACTGATTTTTGTTTCAACTCTACAGTTTAGGGTGCTAACCCCAGAAGTTATAGGAATCGGCACTACGCTGGTGTCAAGATATGCAGGGATCTTGACCTAGAAAAATTATTTTCTAAATAACTTCAAATCTTCATCTTGCGCATGAAAGGGGTAAACTGGACAGTGCGGCACAAACGCCCGGTCCCCCTCCTGGCTTGAGCCATGACTACAGTTGCCCTCGGCAGGCAGCCTAGATAGATTTTTTTTTAATCTCTGCAGAAAGTCAGGCTACAACCTTAAGATGTTTTTAACTCTAAGAGGCTCAAAATTATTTTAAATGTCTCTGACTTCAAATTCAGTAAGTCTTCCTTTTTAAACCTGTTGCTACTGAAGGCTATTTCCTCTGAAACTGAGTTAGCGCGACATGGTGGTCATACCTTATTCTTGCGCAACGTTAAAACTTAGGGAAAAAGGAGTTACGGCTACAAAATAAATAACGAAAACACCGAACCCACTTATGCCAATGAGGCTGGTCTGCAGCCTTGCTTCGAGGACGCTCACATCCCTGTTGCCCAGGAGTCTCCAAAGGTGTTTACCAAAAAAGCAGCGACTCTACCTCAGACCTAAACTCAGGATTCAGCTCCAGGAAGGCAGAAAGTACATTGCCATAAAACAGACACAACTTCGTTACTTCCCAGGACGTACACTGAAATTTCCAGCAATTACAGTCATTCAGGGGCTCCTGAGGCTGGAACGAGACCCTTCATTTTTCTCATTCTCCGTCTCATTAATTTTTGATGTTTCCTGCTCTGGCACCGAGCGGTATTTGAAGGGCAAAGGGAAAAACTGACACATGAACAGGTCTAATCAAAAAAGAAAATTAAAAACTCGTAGAGTAAGAAATACATTTTCCTTTTAAAATTCTGTCTTACGATTATCTGTACCTACCTACCACCACCAAAGCTGGCGGTCGCTCCACTGTCCTCATGTTCTCTGTTCTCAACACTTCTCATCCCTTTGTACTGTGACTGTGACCTGGTCTTCCACTAGGCTGAGCTCCAAGGGCTGGATCTGTTTTTTAGGCAGCACCCACCACAACCCCTATTACACACTGGGTGCTTTACATATGTTTACTGAATTTCCTTCTTACACCCCCACCCCAACAATAAATCATTATCCAAATGGATTTGCTCTCAGTCCTGCCACAGGTAAAAAGTGATCTCACAGGAGTCAGTTACCGGGTTATAGGTGACATTCTGTAGGTTGTTTAAGGACATCATCTTTCTTTTCGACCTTATTGTTGATCGGGGTCTCTCTTCTGTGTACGATCTAAGATTTTAAGCAAGTTTCATTTAAAGGCTTCCCAGATTGAAACTGAGGCACTTGCCCTGTGTAAAATCAAAACAGAGGGAAAGAAAATGCATCATTTTTCTTCATAACTATTTTAAATTTTAAATTATAAACTATTTTACTGATATTTACCAAATAACAGATGCTATTACAATCCAAGATCTGACCCCAATTCTTACCTCGTGTACTTACTACTAAATAATTTGGGATTAGTGCAGGAAATATTGATTTAAAAATTACAACAGTAGAAAATTTCCAACATGGAACTTATTATTAAAAACATTAAAATAAAATATTAGCAAATACTCTTGTACAATTATCAGAAAGTCATTTAACTTATCTGTAAATTGAGAATAACAGTATTCACATGTTTGTTCTGAGGATCAAGTGAATTAATAAAATAACAGATAAGTGCTTTATAGGTTTTAGCTATTAATAGAAGGGACTGCTCTTCCTCTTTTAAAATGAAACAAGTCAAAGAAAAAAAATCTTTTAAATATTAATGAGAGCATTCCCTGTGGCTAAAAAAAAGGGGGTGGTGACATCAGCCACAGTTTTAAAAACAAACTTCTAGTTATAAAATAAATAAGTCACGGGGACGTAACGTAGAGCATAGAAAATACAGTCCATTATATCATAATAACTTTGTACGGCGAGATGGTGACGACCTAGGCAGCGATCTCTTCGTAAGGTATATAGGTGTGGAGTCCGTGTTGCACACCTGAAACTAACACGAGGTTATACGTCAATTATATATATATATATATATATTTTTTTTTAATTTATTATTTTTTTTAAGTGCCCATCGATACATTTAATAGCTCCAGGGAAGGCTTGACGGCTTAACCAAGAGAAACGAAACTCATCGCGGTTCACTTCCGCCCGCCGTCGGGACTCCGCACAGCGGCCCTCGGGGACCACAGCCATCGCTTTGTCTCTAGTAAGAACCGCATCCCTCTCGGCTTAGCACCTAATGCGACCCCGACCCGGGTCATAAACTTACACGTTAGCAGTACGACGGAGGGACGAACCAAGGCCCACCGCAAGGCCGCAGAGAAGCCGGAGCCACGCTCAGTTCACACCGTCCCCAGGGGGGTTTGAGCCCCCGGCCTCCGGAGCCCGCGGTCCCCCGTGTCCACGGGACAGGCCGCGCCGTCACCAACACCGCCCGCCTCGCCGACCGTCCGTGCAATTCGGATAACCCGCGTCGCCCGACGTCTAACGGGCAGTGCAGTGACCGGCCTCTCACACGGCGCGTTCAGAGCAGCCGGGAGAGCCACGGGGTCTGTCGCTAACGTAAGATCCTGTCACTTAAACGGCCCGGGCGGGCAGCTTCCCCAGATCGCAGGCCTCGGCTGGGGGCAGCAGGAGAGGCGGCGGCCGGGCGGGCGGCTTTGCGGCGGGACTCCCGCGACACAGGGGACGGGCTGCCCGGAGGCTTGGCTCGCGGACTGCCGACTCTTCTCCCGGGCCGGCGCGCGCCACCCCGCTCGCCAGAGGACCTCGCCGCGCACTCGCCGGTGGCCGTCGCGGGCGCTCGCGCAGAGCCTGTGTGTCCGCCGCGGCGCGCCGTCCGCTTCCGGCGCGGCGTCGTGCGCGGCTACGGGGCGCGAGGGCGCTCAGTCCGCCGTCACTTCCGCGTTCGCGCCCCGGCGCCCCCGGCAGCCGCGTCCGCGGCCCTGCGGCTGCCACCCAGCCCGGCAGGGGGACGGCCCGCGGCCGGCTCGGTGTGGGGCGACAGGGCCGAGGCCAGAGAATGTTTAAGAAAAAACTCTGGGCGGTCCTGGCCGCCTCAGCCCCTTCGTTGGGGTGGCGCGGAGGAAAACAGGCAGAAGCGGTAAAGCCAGCCGCCCCGGGCCAGTGCGGTTACGCGGGTCCTGTGTCGCCGGCCGCCGGGCTCCGAGGGCGGGCGCGCAGGGCCTCCGCGGACCCCGCCCAGGCCCCGCCCGGGCCGCAGGCCGGTCTCTGGCCTTCCCTGGGCGCCCAGGACGCCGGCGTTTCTCAGGTTCGCTTCCTTGTCTGCCTGAGATCAGAGTCCGAGCAGGGCGGACGAGGGTCACCCGACTGCAGGCGTCCCCTTTGTGCCACACCTTTGGGTGCAGGTGCTACGGTGGGCACCTGGTTTCAGTTCAGCAGGACTTTGCCCAGCCCAGATCCCCGGCCACTTAGTCTAACCTGGACTTGCAGCCACCGCCCTTTAGGCACCAATTGTGTTGGGGGTTGGTGTTCGCTAAGTTGTACGCTTCCCTGGGGAAAATGTGAGCAGTTTGGAGCACAAGTCTGAGCATATTACATGTTCGGTGAATTCCCGACTGCTCAGTCAAGGGCCCCCACCGACTGCTGGTTTGACCTATTGCTGTTCAAACGTCAGAGAAACACAAAGATAAGGTACCTTGGACAGCTGGCTGCTTGCAGTTCTTTTTCTGTTAGGGAGCACAAAGTTCTCACGTTCCTGCTTGTCTCTACTCGATTTTTATCCAAGTTTCCTTTGAAAGACACGTTTTGGTGCCGCTGCTATGGGCTGTTCTCTGTAGCTTTTGTTTGTATTATTTGTTATTTAAATTAAGGAATTCATTACTCATCTCATACCCGTGAACTCGGGGTCTAATTCACTATTACTGTTCTCTCCTCCTATTCATATTCTAAGTTTGATTCACTCCAGAATCCAACTTAAATCACTGCATTTAACCCTTGAGGTAGCACTGCATTGGACTTGTCTTTCTGTGCATTGTTTTATCTGTCCAGCTCCGTTGTAAATTGAGAAGAGCTTGTCTATCTTCCCCAATGCCTGTGCGATGCTTTGCAAGAAGGAGCCATTGGAAATATTAGGTTGAAATATTAGATTATTAAAGTGAGGAGCGACTGAATTTGCCTGCATTTAGTCCCTCTCCTTTACAAAATAAGTTGAAATAAATACTCATCTATGTTCTGTTTCTTTGGTACATGGGATTCGGGTGCAAAAGGAACTGAGTAAACGGGCCAGAAATCCAGTGCTGGTGAAGTAAATCCAGATTAAAAGATGCACCAACCCCGAGAACTTATTCTTAGAAATAACCTCTCATTGGTCCCTGTTTTATTAAGTGAGCTCAATATGTTTTTGTCATTTAAAATCAACAGATACATACTGAATGGCCACCATGACAAGGCACAGCGATAAGGAATATGAGCAAACAAATGGCTTTATAGTACAGCGGTCCCCCTTTACCCGAGGAGGACATGTTCCAAGTCCCCTCTGCCCCATGGATGCCTGAAACTGCAGACAGTACCAAACCCTAAATATACCGTGTTTCCTATACATACCTATGATAAATTTAAATTAGGCACAGCAAGAGATTAACAACAATCAAAACGACGACTCTAACAACATGTTGTAATAAAACCTGTGTGAGTGAAGTAAGGGTGACTCGAACGCAAGCATGGCTGTCACGAGATGGCCTACGTGATCCGTGCCCTGGGCGGGATGGAGCAAGACGACGTGCGATTTCCTCGCGCTCCTCAGAATGCCACACAACTTAAATGTTTGTGTCTCGAATTTTCCATTTACTATATTTGGACCGCAGTTGACCGCGGGTAAGTGAAACCGCAGATAAGGGGGTCTGCTGCACTTGTCCTCACGGGACCCTTCTACATTCAGGAAAGGGGCGTAAGTATTCAAGAGCCCCACGCGTCTGCCTTGCATTATTGCAACAGCCCCCTAATTGCCATCCCTCTTTTGCCCTTGTCCCTTTGCAGTCCATTCTCAGTCAGCAGCCAGAGACATCATAAAGCATGATCCAAACACTCCTGCTAGAACCTTCCACTAGCTTTTGCTCCTACTTCGAGTAAAGATCTGAGTTCTCACAAGAACACCCCGTGCTCTGCCCCTCCCCCCACACGCGCTGACTTTCCTACCACCTTCCTCCCCGTTCCGAGCAACCACTCCGGCCTTCTCGGTATCCTGTGGCAGGCTTGTCACAGTCCCACCTCAGAACCTTTGCATTTGATGTGTCCTCTGCCGCCTTCAAGTCTCCCCAAATGATCAGCTCTCAGCGAGGCTCTTCCTGACCGCCGTATTTAAAATCGTAAACGCCCTCCTGGAACGCGCACCGTCCCCATCACTCTTCCTTGCTTTATTTTTCTTGAGCACTTTCACATTCTAATTAGTTTTTTGACTTCATCCTCCAGAGTATAAGCTCCATGGAGGCAGGGAGTTGTGACTGTTCTTGCTTCAATGCAGCTCACCTCGCAGTAGGAGACACAGATGATGATGTGTTTGGAACAGATTAAAATTGGATGATATAATTGGGAGCACCTGGGGGGCTCCTTTATTTGGATGCCAGAGGGAACCTTCCGAAGAGGTGAAGTTTAAGTTGCTGGTAAATTGAAGAAAGGAGGATGCCAAAGGAGGATCTTGGGGAAGAGCATTCCAGGGTGAGGGGACAGTGGACACAAAGAACCTAAGGCTCCCGAGGACTTTTAGTGTCCTCGGGAACAGGAAGGCCAGCAGCATGGCTGGAGCATATGAGATAAAGGCCCGGAATTGGACGAGGCCACCGAAGCGAGAAGCTAGATGGAGGTGGCCTAGAACATAGCCCTGGGGAGCCGAGTCGAGAAAAACCAATAAAAATGTGAGAAGGGGCAGCCATGGACACCCACCGAGGGCACAGAAACCAAAGGAAGTCATAAGAACAGCCGACTGTGCCAAATGCGGCGGAAGGTCAAGGAACAGAGAAGCACCCAACGGATTCAACAAGGCAGAGGTCATTTGTGACAGACCCTGAAGTGGGCTGAGAAATGAGAGGTTGACGAAGTGGTAGAAATAATGACTAAATATTTCAAGATGTTTTGCTGTGAAGAGGAACAGAAACTATGGAAGCCAAGGAAGCAATGGGACAAAGTGAAGATTTTGATTTTGTTTCGTTTTTATTTTTAAGACAGACGATACCACAGCGGTGCCTTTTAGACTTTTTTTCAGGTAAGCACAAGAGGACTGTGTTTACATTGTGCCGACTTATATCCGTACTTAAAATCATGAAACAAATTTCACAAAACAGTAATCTCATTATGCACAAAACGTCCTCTAATTTTTCATTGAAAAAGTGCAGCTTATAACCCACTAATACGTTTGAAGACCCACCAGTGGGTTTGTGACCTGACCCAAAAAACACCTGCAGTGGTGTACAGGAGCAGCTCATACCGCCTGCAAGAGCCAAGTACGCACATCGCTTCCATGTCGGCACCTTGAACTTGGCCAGGATGGAAGCATTTACACCATGGAAATAGACAACTGCTATGACTTAGCCCCGCCCCAAAGCCGGATGTTATAAACATTGACCAACCCACTACCGACTGTACTCGGTGAATGATCCAGTAGAGTCGGAAAGGGTGATGCAGGAGTGGTTCTTGAGATGATTTTGCCCCAACACGGGAGAGTTGAGAGTATTGGTTCAAAACTGTAATGTAGATGTAACAAATTATTTGCAGACAGTTGCCTTAGAGTTCCAATGATCATTTCTGGTCGGATCAATCTCTTTTTCATCTATATTGTTCTCTTTCCTCACCCTAGAAGCCACATTTATACAGCACAGTGTAGATGCAAATTTAGAAATAAAAATATTAGCTCTTATAAGCAAAATGCGAACGTATGTATTGCCCAGATTTTTGAAAAACTAATAAAATAACACGATTTTACTCTTAAGAATTGAAACTGTGTATCCTCTTGCTACTTGGCAGGGCCAATTAAAGAAAAATACCTGCCTCGTTTCGTCAGCGATGTGAACCGTGTTGTTTCAAGCTAGGAAAAACTTCTGGTGGTGATTTTGATTATTGCCGTGTTATTTTTGTTATTATAATTAAAACACGTTTTTGACCCTCCATTCATGAAATGGTGGTGCAAGTGCTGGGTCAATAATTGTGGAATACGAGTGACACACGATAAAACATGCTAAAGAACGTGAAATAATGGTTTTGATTTTTTTCACTGTGAATTTGGGAGCCAGAACTCTAGAGCCTTTAGCAACAATAATAAAAAAAACAACATTAAAGTAAAAATTTGCCCCAACTGTTATAGATTTATGAGCTCTGAGAATACATATCCTACTTTCCATGTATTCCATGAGAAAATCAGTCTTGAATTACTCAGGTTTTAAATTATAGTCCTCGGGAGTGCATTCTTTACAAAACCACAGCATCCATATTTCTTACACATTTATCTACTTTCCCCTTCCAACAAAAAAAAACATCACGGTTGGTGTCATGGACCTCTTCTGACTATCCTCCCCACTCCACGTGGACATATTTTCTCTTTGAATCCTCTTGTTTTGAACTAATTTCTCCTGCACCCCAATACCAGCACCTCCCATGAACGGTTTGACCTCTTTTTTCAGCCTCTAGACCCACTGTGTTCAGATTCATCGGGCTTACCTCTTACGTTTTACAGGATCATGTCCCGAACCTAGTCTTTCCAGGTGTGAGAAACAAGCTTCTAGAACTGTGGTTTTGTCATAAAATAAAAGAATCTTGGCGGCGGGAGAGAATGAGATGCTGTTCTATTTTTAAAATAGTTTTCTTGAATCGCTTTGGCAGAATATGGTATGTTAACCGAAGAACGCCATATTGTTATTTGACATGAGAAAAATATATCTGAAACTATGTAAATTGAAAAAGTCAAAATCAAATACTTTAGAATAGAAAAAAAAGTTTAACTGTATTCTAATATACCAAGCATGTTAGGTACTATAGATACAGTAGGTAAAAAATAAGAGAGCTTTCCTGGAGTTTAAATCTGGTGGGAGTAAGACTAAGTAATTACGTATATGCATTTAAAAAAGCCACAAAAGAATGGTGTTAGGAACGGTTAATGCCACCAGGATCTTTGTTCCAGCAAAGTTGCTGAGATTCATGACACCATTCAAAGGCCGTCACAGTGCTTCGCCAGCCCTCAGTGGGCACAGCACTCTTCTGCCAGCCTGTATTTGCATTGTTCGTTACAAAGTGACAAGCGAAACCTCAAGGGAAGAATTTCTGTGACAGGTTGGAGCAAGCAAGCACTCCAGGTGGTTTTAACAAATAGAAAAATGTTATCGAGTCCAAACACTTTTTAAAAAACTTTTTATTTTGGAAATTAAAATATACACAAAAGTAAGGGGTGTGATGAATCCCGATCTGCTCATGTCCGGCTCCAGCCACAAACGACGTGGCCCGTATGTACTGTTTCATCTACGCCCCACCCCCACCCTTCCACCACGGGCTCATTTTGAAGCAAATCTCAGACTTCATTCAATTTTCAAAAACTTCAAAACTGCTGGTTAGACCTAAAGGTTAAATAAGATGCAGGTTCAATTTTTTTTGGTCAAATGCTTTCACAGGTGGTACGTCCTTCCAATTGCAAGTCATCAGGAGGCACCTGAAAGTCCAGTTTTTCTTTGTACGACAGCAAGACTGGTCAGTGGTTTCAGCTGTGGTTAGCCTGGTCCACCTATTACAAAGATGCCATCACGTTTGATCGAATGTTTCTAGCAGCTAGTTACTGACGGTCATTGCCTAGATGCATTATTTCATTAGGAACTGATATATCTATTCCATCATTCCTCCTGTGTTCATGAATTGGAATTCCGTAAGGAAATACTGCTCCTTTCATCAACTATCCGGCGACTCCAGGGTGAAGGTTATGCCAGAAAGGCAGGGCGCTTGACAGGGTTTTCCCAATGAGTTGGTTTCCTAGCTCCCACAAAAGGTAGCCAATGAGTTGGTTTTAAAAAACATCATTATGAATTTGTGAATATCAGTATATTTGATGTAGGGGATTTTTGATGCTTAAAATTATCCTATTTTTAACCAGAAGGAACCCTTTTAATTGGCTTCCGTGTTCTTTTGACACTAATCTTACATAGTTTCTGGTAGGACAAGATGTCCCAAGCTATCATTTTCATTACCTGCCAAACCTGGACTTAGCACTTTCTCCAATTAAACGTTTAGTGGGAAGTGGTATACAGGGACTACAATTTCGACTAGTGACGCTGGTGGCAACTCGGTTAGTTTCTAGACTTCCTCAGCAGGTGGAGCCAGGGAAAAATTTTTTTAAATATCTGAATTTATACTTATTTCTTTGCATTCAATTTAGGGTTACAGTGTTTTCATTTAGCCTTTTAAATTTTACATTTATACTTCATTTTTCTTATGAAAATCTTGCTTTCTAACAACAGTAACAATTACTTATTTGCTTTATCCTGTTATATATGTTTCAGGATTAAAAAAAACAAATATTACCATAACAGTATGATTACAAAAGAAAACCAAGTTTTATTTGCAGTTTTTTTCTGTCCTGAGGCTGGCTATATACCACAAGCTATATAATCAAATGTCTGTTTTAAAGCAATATGACAATACTCCAAAGCAATCTATAGATTCACTACAATCACTATCAAAATCTCAACAGCAAATTTTACAAAAGTAGAAAAAAAAATTCTAAAATTCATACGGAATCTCATGGGACCCTGATTAACCAAAACAATCTTGAAAAAGAACAAAAGAGTTGGAAGTCTCACACTTCCTGATTTTAAAACATATTACAAGGTGAGTAAGCAAAATAGTGTGGTACCGGCACACACAGACAGACATCTAGACCAACGGAACAGAAAAGAGCTCTCAATGCGCCCTTATGTCAAATCGTCAACAAGCGTGACACCACCACTCAATGCAGAAAGATGGTCTCTTCAGCAAATGATACTGGGGAAAAAAATGGATATCCACATGCAAAAGAATGAAGCTGGACCCTTACCTTACACCACATGTAAAAATTAACCCCAAATGGGCTACAGAGCTAAACATAAAACTATAGTATTTCCAAAAGAAAGCATAGAGGGAGAAGGAGAACTTCATACTGGATGTTGGCAATGATTTCTTAGCTACGACGACAAAGATAACAAATTAAAAAATAGTCTAATAGGACTACGCCTAACCTAAAAATTCTGTACATAACGAACTCCATCAACAGAGTGAAAGGGGAACCTACAGAATGGGAGTAAACATTTGCAAATCATCTATCTGACAAGGGATTAATATCCAGAATATACAAAGAACCACTATAACTCAATAGCAAACATGTATGTGTCCTTGTGCACCAGACGCGCACTGAGCATTATTTATGGAATTGTAAAATGGTGTAGCCATTGTGGAAAACAGTGTGGAAGTTCTTCAAAAAATTAAAAATTGAATTACCAGTAGTCTGCTCCCACTTCTGGGTATACAACTAGAGGAAATGAAGGCAGAATCTTGAAGAGATTTCTACACCTGTGTTCACAGGAACATTTTTCACAATAGCCTAGAGATGAAAACACCCAAAGTGTCCACTGACAGATGAATGGATAAACAAAATGTGATATATACATATAGTGGAATATTATTCAGCCTTATAAAGGAAGGAACTTCTGTCACACACCACAATGTGGATGAATCTTGAGGACATTATGCTAAGTGAAATAAGCAGTTACAAAAGAACAAATACTGTCTGATGTCACTTATGTATCTCATGTACTCGAATTCATAGACAGCCCCGTGGGCTGGGGGAGGGGAAATAGGGAGCTGTGTGATGAGCACAGAGCCCCAGTTTTGAAAGATGAGAACGTTCTGGAGATTTGTTGCACGACAACATGAGTGTACTCGTCAGTGAACTAGACACGGGAGCAACCCGAGTGTGTGGTCATTCTCCCGAGTCCACAGGCTCCCGAGGGTAGGCGGTGCTGCTCCCCTCTCCATCCCCCGTGTCCAGGGCACATTCTAGAAACTCACTAGGTTCCTGACTGATGACTGACCGACAGAACACACGAATCAATGGCTGTACTGGAATCTGCACAAAAGCAGCAATTAGAGACAGTGGTTGACTTCAGCCTTTAATTTGGTAGCACCCATGATTATAGACAAAAATAATCTTTATTTCTAGGAAAAATACAAAACCGTACAGAAGAACAAAATGAAGGCAGTTTAAAATATAACATTAAGATCTATAAACAGAGTATCACAAAAATTCAGTAGTTTAAAAGCATTGCCTTTATCACCTGAATGTCACCCATGAGGCTGCTGAGGAAAATGGTCACTAGCTGTCACATACAACAAGGAGCATGGCTGGCTTGGGAAGTCATAAGAAGCTACCCTCTTGCATTTCCAAGAGGGTTGGTAAACTCAGTCATTTCATTTCAAGCTACACAGTCGACCGCTTTGATCTCTTCAGCTCCACTGTGGGGTTGATTCCCAGGAGGCATCGTCGGCTAAACAGGCCCCCCCGGGGCTGTGGGTCTTCTTCTAGGTGGTGAGTGCCGCCAGGTAGGGCACCCGCTCACCTGGAGCTCGGCACGTGGCTTAGCGTCATGGCCACGACGCTCTCTAGACACAAGGGACGCGAGATGCCTTCGTCCATTCGAGCCACGTGCGCAGGGTTCAGAAGGTGGGGCTCGAAGTCCCAAGTGGGAAATCAGCACGTGAGAGAACATGTCTCACCCATTCTTCGGGTGCATGCCGTTAGGCATGTTGCAGTCACAAAGGTAGAAAAAAGTTTTAACGTTATTAGGCCCCAAGTGTCATTAAATAGGAAAGATAATCCCACGGGTTGCTTGTGTGCGTGTAAGTGGACAAAGGGAGATGTCAGCCTGCAGCCCGGAGAGAAGGCCTGAGGCACACAGAGGAAATCGGATTCGAGGAATGAGTGAATGGCTCTGAAACGAGCACCACGAAGAGCAGAAACACAGACCCGAGGGAGAGGAAAATTATAGAACAGGGAGGGCAAAAGTGGAAAAGTGTCATAAGGAAAACAGTCTTGGCTCAAAACTAAAGGAAACGTATTTATTTATCTAAAAAAAAGAAAGGGAAAGAAAATCTGTAGACCTTAGCTATTAATATTGTATTCAAAAGAACATGTTCTGATGTATTATAGAGGGAGGGGAAAGGCTGGACCAGGTAGCCACAATGGCCAACCCTCACACTGCATGGAGGAAGTTGAGAATAATTCCTAGAGAGAGTGCGGGACTGCTCTCCGAGTGGACTGTCACATTTATCTGAATGACGAGTGAGGTAATGACAGGCACTTTCGGGGACCCAGAACCCTCAGCTCAGTGACGTCCCTCATCCTGCTTCCATTTGTCCATTTGCAAAATAACTGTGCTCTTCTCTCTTGGCGCTAGGGCTACTTGTAAGGGTTCTAACATACAGCCAGTAGCTCAAGAAGGTTGGTTTGGGGCGGGTTTGGATGGCAGCCAAACCAAAAGCGTGTGTGTGTGTGTGTGTGTGTGTGTGTGCAGGCTTTATTCTCCAGCAGAGGGCAGTACCCCATAAAATTACTATCAAGGAAAAACCGGCACCTTGGTCCATTACCACGAATTTCCTATAGTATCGATTACTATTTAGTGTCACAAAAATGGGTTATCTTGAATACTGATGGTCGATCCTGGCAAAGAGTTTAACTCTAGCAATTTGAAATCTCACAGCTTAAAGTGACGTGCCTTATTTGAGTCCCCCTCCTCTAATCTGAGTCCTGTGTGTGTGTGTGTGTCCTGGTGTGTGGAGTCTAATAAGGCTTTGCTCTCAATCCCCTGCGTATAGTAATTTTCAACCAAAATTTGCGTATAGTAATTTGCAACCAAGTTAGATGGATATGACACAGAGCCACATCGCGTACCATTGCAGATGGGAGTTTCCTTTAAAAGAGTATATCTCAGAATTTAGCTAAAGAGATTTCATTCTAATAGCAAAAGGATCTCACCGTAAGCAGTTTAGTTTATAATGTGGTTATTTTAACGTGGATTCCTACAGACGGAATGAATATGAACAAATCTCTTAAATACTAATGAACTTAAATTTGAATGATTATTTGATCAATTAGTCATAATTTCCTTCCTTTCCACTCTTGTCTTTGTACAGTATCAGCATGTTTATCCTATTATAGTATTTATTTGCTATAAATTGACTTTAAAAAATATTTGGGTCATTACATAATTGAGTTATAGTTCTATTTCAGTTGCGAATTACTCTTTGGTATTTCTGCCTGTAACATGGATAAAAGCCATCTGACAATTAGTCGAAGCACCGAATGAACTTTAAGAAATCTTTTGGTTAAATTTCTCTCTGCTAATATTGCACTCCTACAACTTTTCATAAAGTAAATGTCAATCAATGCAGATGTCGGCATATGCAAATAATGGTCAAGGTATGTGCCCGCTCTCCTGATCTGCCTCTCTTCGGGGAAGGCCGGGTCCCAGCGGTGGGAGGAAGGAGCAGGCTGAGCAGAGCGAGCTGAACGGGGCTCCCCTCCCGCCCTCCTCTCCCACTGCCTCTTCTGGCCACAGGCCCTGCAGACCGGTGCTGAGTTGAGGTCACAGGTCTGCTTGGGTGGAGATGGGGGAGGGACTGTGAAGGGAAGAAGTGGAGGGAGTTCCCCAGCAGCAGGGGGAGGGAAGTGACCTTCCGGTGGCACCTGGCCAGGCAGCGGTCAGCAGGACATCTGTCAGGCTGCGACCCACTCCTCCTATCCCAAGGGGGTGTCAGACACAAGGGCATCTGCTGCTCTGCGTCTAGTACATGCAACACCGGACAATCGCGACCCTTCACACCCCATTTCCCTAAAATGTCAATAAGGAATGCCAAAACCTCATCTGTTTCCCACCGTGAAATATGAGCTAACATGTGAGAACATGTCACATGTCCCTTCATGACAACATGGCACGTAAAGACAAAATCCTAGAAGATTAGAGCCCCTTACAAGTCTGGACACTGCCTGGAACGTGACTGGCGGTAAGTATTTATTTAACCACCACCACATTAAACATCAATTTGCAAAAGAATCAATTTTTTTTTAAATCTCTACATTTCACTACTGGCTGTCACTTTAATTACAGCCTGACATTTACCTGATAGATCTGACACGGGAAGATGAGCTGGGTGCCACAAACCCTGAATCGGGAGCGATGAGTCTCCAGAGATTTCTGTTTAGAGTTTACGTTATAGGGAGGTTGGCCGTATGTTATAGGAACCCAGTAAACACCGCTAGAACCAGTAGTGGAAAAAAACATTGGTGGTTTAGAAAATAACTTTCTTTTGAGTTAATACTAACCTTTCTTGTTCTCTAATCAATGTTAATTTATCATTTTTGCTTATTTTAGTCAGAGACTTATACAGAATTCCCCCCGAATTGAACAAAGTGCCTTAATTTTCTAAACCCACAGCCAAAACCAGATAACACTTATGAAATTATCAAGCACACCAAGGCTTTGCCTTCGATCTCCCTTCCCACCCCCCGATGAAACCTAGACACCCTGGTCTCTCCATGACAAATCCTTCCCTCCCCCACCAGCAAATGAGAACATTCGATTCTCTCCGGTCCCCATTTTTCATTTGCTTTAAAATCCGGATTTTAACGTGCCTCTTGCCTCCCATCACCATCAAAGGTGCCCGACTCCCTGGCCAAGCTGCCACATGGCAGAGTTGACTCTGTTATAAGCTGGGATCACGAGGGCCACAGGTGTGTGATTTTACCTGTGGGCCAGGTGACTTGCATTTATTTCTTAACAGAGCTTCATCGCAGGGTGAAACACCCAGCCTGATATAAAAGATGTAAAAGTAAATTTGAAGTTAGTTTTTAAGACGTCATGGGTGACCAAAGAGCATCCTGTGTCCTCACTTTGTCCAACAGCAGTCCCACGGTCTGCTCATTCCTGACTCTGTCCTCCCAATAACCACCAAAGTTTGCATTTCTTTCAAAAATACTTGAGCGAATGACATTTTTGATAGGGCACGGATTATAAATGCATTTGCATAAAAAAGGGAGCACGTGTGTTCTGAAGGGTATCACCACCTAATACCAACATCCTGCCAATTCACCTAAATCCTCTGTGACAAAGAAAGTGCCAGACGCACCCGACAGGCCAGCTTCTCCGTGCTGTTGGTCACCTGAGCGGTGTGAGCGCCGCTGATCGCGGAAGAGTCTATGGGCGACGCGTGCTCGGGGCCACCAGTCTGCGTCCCCCCGAACCCGCGGTGGCATTCAGGGAGAGGATCGCCTTACTTTCCTCATGTCACGACTCCACTCCGATGGCCCCGGTCCCTCTCCGAGCCTCCACCTCCAGATTCAAATCTTAGATTAAAACGTGTGCAAAACCAAATGAAAATCCGCCACCAAAACATAACCCACTCCTCCCCCGGACCACCCGCCCGCTGTGGTGGGGGCAGAACCAAAGTCCACTTTTCGCTGTCTTCATCCTAAACCTTAAAGAAGAGCAGATGGACGTCGCTGCCTGGCCTGGGCGGGTTGGACGCCCGGGGGCCTGGTGCGGGGGCCGTGGGGCGCTAGGAGTTCCTGGGGCGGTCGCCGCGGCCCCTCTTGGGCCACTCCTCGTCCACCCACCGGCGCAGGACCTTCTCCACGTCGGCCCGGCGGTACAGCCGGCACAGCTCCATCAGCTGGCCCACCGTCCGCTGGCCGTTGCGCAGCAGGAACTCGAGGGTGGGGCTCTGCGGCCTCTGCTCCAGGAAGCACAGCTCGTCGTAGGGCATGCCCCACTTGCTGGCAAAGTTCCTCCAGTTTTTCACCGTCGGGTGACACGGATCCAGCTTTATCCTGATCACGTCGAGTAAGTCCTGGTCGTTGAGCAAGTCGCTGATGGTGGGGGCCCGGAGCGAGCAGGAGGGGCAGCCACAGTCGGCCCGGCAGGACTGGTCCTTGCCTGCACCTGGGGAGCAAAGAGCAGAGCCCACACGTCAGCGACTCTTCCCTTCGCCTGCCACCTGAACAGTCGACAGTGGCACGGGGCACCTCACAGAGGGGCTTCAGGTGCTCGCTCCCACACCGCCAGCAGCGGGAGGGTCTGACGAAGCCGGCTCCCCTCCTCCGAGGCTCCCCGTGTCCGTCCCGCAATGTGAGCCGCGGGCCCGGGTGCGGCTCGGGGGGGCAGAGCTCTCTGCCCGCACGTGGCCAGTCCAGGGCGCGGACCGCCGCCCCGAGCAGACCAGCCCACTCGCCCGCACCTCAACCCTTAACCCCCGCCAAGTCCCACGCCAGCCGACAGCTCCCTGATGCCAAACACAGCACGTGAGGGCGCAAAGGACCACACAACTCTTTTAAGGGTCTTTAAACACACACACACTCTGGAATCCGGAATGTCCACGCGCACGTATTTGAAAAGGAGTGATAACTGATAACGCCAGAAAACTTACTTTTCAAACGTATGGCCACCTTATCATTCCTTTACCTCTGTCTGTGTTTTTTCACCCACGGGGCTGCCTCTGCAGTGGGGCCGGCACCCCGAGGTGTGTGCTGGGGGGGGGTGGACCAGCAGGGGGCGTCTAGGCTGAGCCCCACTGAGCAGAGCCTGGCCGAGCCCAGAGGGCAGGGAGCACTTTCCCTCCATCGGGGTCCCTGGCCTTAGCAGGAGGGTGGAGCTGGCAGGTGAGAGGTGTCCTGAGCAGCTCACCTGCCCCAGTGCGGCTGACCCCTCTGACCTGGTGGTTAACGGCCAAAGGCTATGCAGGCCCCTGGCCTGGGAAATTCTAGAAGGTTACAGTGACCCTTATCACACTAAGCCCTGGATGTCCCAATTTGGGAAAACAAAGAATTTGGGAAAAGTGATCGTTTCTGATCGTTTAGGTTGAAAACCAGCCACTTGGGGGCAAGGACGCATTACAAGGTAACAAAAGCCATGCCATGAAAATCACACTCGTTGCCTTTGATTGACTAACGTAACTCTCGGGAGTCCAGCCTGAGGAGGAAACCTAAAACACATATATACCTGAACAGTTTTATTAGTCTTATCCATGTTATCTATTTTTAAGCAACTTAATGTCAAAGGCGACTAGTGAAATAAATTGCTGTTCTACTCGATGGACTATTATTTAAGTAATTACGAAGGCGAGGCAGCACCTAGAAAATGCTGTAACGTTAAGTGAAAAATGCCAGAAGTAAGGAACGCATGTACTCGATGATTAGAACGATGTGAAAACTGCGTGAATACTCCCATGGGAGGAAATGTACAAAAATTAAAGCTTCTGTGCTGATACGGTGGGGCGATGTTTCTGTTTCCCGAACTTTCTCTGTATTTCTGTTATGTTCTGTGATCACCCAGACGATGTGTTGCATTAACAAACACACTGTTCATTTTAGCACAGGGATGACTTCTCCCTGCCAAGCCTGTGAACCTGCGCTGCCTGCCTCTCCGTGACGGTTCCCGAGTAGCCCCCGTCCCCTCGTCCCCAGTCGGCCATCGACCGACTATCTTTCCTTCATATCTGCCAACAGGTTTGGGGGCTCCTCTGGCATAAGAATATAATCCTCAAACCACCCTCCACTGGCTTCATAACTTGTTGAAGCCACTTCCTCTTCCTTTTATTCTGTTAGAAACTTCTAGAAAGAGAATTCAAAACTCGCTCCCTCTGATGCCTCACCATGTTATTCATCTGCATCTTCTTTGGCTTCGATCAGCAGCTGACCCGACCTCGTTCCCGCCAGACCTCATGGAGACTGGGCCCCGCTCCCCGCACCCCAGCTGCTGGCTGGAGTCCAGCTCTGACTGGGCAGGAAAATCCGGGACAGAGCAGCAGTCGCCCACCTGACCCTGAGGGTCACTGGGCCTACTGCTGCCAGCACATGTCACTCGCTCCCCTGGCCACCGGCCCACGACTCCTCTGTCCCTCTGGACACTACGTTCTGCACGCAGGCTGCATCGTCCCTGAGGCTCCTGGTGACAGCTGCGTTCCATCATCGCCAGGCACATCCCTTCCTCCGTCAGCCCGATGAGCTGAGGTCCCAGCCTGTCCCACTGCCGAGTCCACAGGAGTAAACGGGGGTGCTCTAGTCCTGCTCTTCACCCCACGATTTCTCTTCCACGTCTGCTCCCTTTAGCCATCTCCCCACAACCTCTCCGAGGCTCCCCCACTACGATGTGAGGGAGGCTCCTTCTTTTGCATCTGCAGAAGCCGGTACAGCCCTTGGCAGAGAGCAAATGCTTAACCGACGTTCACTGAAGGGCGGGTGGACGCACGAGGAACAAACCAAGGCCCAGCCCCACCCGCTCCCCTGGGCTCCACGCCGAGCAGGGGACATCTCCTCCTGATGTCCAGACGGCCTCTCTAGCCCAGCGGACCTCAGGGAGAACTAAGCAGCTCCCCCTGCAACGAGAGCACCTGCTTACACTGCGGTCCCCGGCGTCCTCATAGATCCCGCCGTCTACCCCGCCGGCGCCCAGAGCCACAGGCCCCTCTGGAAGCTCCCCGTGCCACCTGCCCTTCCTATCTCTCTCTCCGGCCTCCTTCTGCACGTCCTGTGCTCCAGACAAGCTGGACGACTCGACTCAGCTCCCTAAACACATGACCTGTATTTTTTTAAGGCTTAATTAGGTTAAAAGACAAACTAGTATAAGCTCAGTGTAGAAAACTGAGACATTATATACGATTACGGATTCTGTATAAACTATTGAACACCTCGGGTTTTCCCAAATTTTCATGATGATGAGTAACGATTTGATGCAGACCGCGGCCCATAAATTTTAGCCACATCTTTAACCATCTCGCCAGTAATGGAATTATTAGGCCGAAAGGTATGCGCTTTCTAAGGCTTTCGATGCACGGGTCCATCGATTCACACTGCACCGGTTCACACTCCAACCAGAGTATCTGCGGTGCTCATCTCACTTGGCCTCTGTCAGCACCGAGCACCAGTTTTAAAAAAAATCTGTCGATTTCACAGGTGGAAAAGGACACCTGATATTGTTACCTCCGCGCCGTTTCTGGTGTTCTCTCTCTCATCGGTTTTCTCTCCTTTCCCTCCCCCGCTTCCTGAGCGTCCCTTCCACTCGTGAACTTCATCCCTCCTGTAAAACCTACCTCTGATCCGCCCCTCCCACGAAACCTTCCCGCCCACAACACCGCCCATCGTGATGTCTGCATCTCCGCCATGTTCGCTCCGCCTTGCAGTCAGATATCCTGTATGGCTTTCTCATTCCCTATTTCGCCTTAAATGCCCCGAGAACAGGCCCGTATCTTCCTGCAGTGTGTGCCACATCTTAAGAGCGCAGAAGAGTAGAATCACATTTCTGTGACACAGGGAGAGCCCGTCTTCAGCTACATTACTGATGGCGTATAAAGCTTTAGCGTCGTGGTGGGATAGAAATTACTTTATCTAAAAAAACACCCTACGGTAAAGGCAGTTTCTCACCAAAAGAGGGATTTCTTAGGAAAATTCTGCCATTTTCTTTGCCTTCGTTTAAAGGCGGGGACAAATGAACAATATTCTGCCAAGTGGAAGAGGAAGCAGGCTGCCAAAGAGTTACGCATACCTGTTTTTGTAAAAACAAATAACATTCCTGTCCGTGTAAAGTGTATTATATACACATTCACGGGCACAGAGAAAAGTCTGGAAGTATATATAACAAAAATGGCTATTTCCCAATAATTACTGTGTTTATGTGGACGCCTTAAGAATACTTTTTAAATTTCACAGAAACACAAAAGTAGGCTGTAACGACCAAGTCCAGAATTAGATGCTCTGGTGTCTGAGGCCTTTTGTGAGATTCAGCCTTGGCGATGCTTTCTCCTTCGGTGTCAAGGACAGAAACATCGGTCAGGTGTCTGTGGAGCTTCTGTCACCTTCTAGAGCGTGAGAAGGTTGTATTTCTTTGAACAATGACATTGACCAATTATCAATTTGTTTTCAAAATAAATGATGTGCCAGAAATCTATTGATATTATTCTTTTGTATTTTCAGTGACGCAAATGACAAACAACTCATTAAGCTGGAATCTGCACAAACTGCCAACGTTAGTGAATTTAACGCTGGCTTTAGAATGATAAACTATAATTAGCTCTCTGGGAACTTAAGCAGGAAAACGTTTTATTTTCTCATCAAATGCATTTGTCTAGCTCTGTTTTAAATACCTATCAGGCCACGATGCACATGGAGGGACAGAGTGGGCAATGCCTTGGAGAAGAAACAGTCGCGGGGAGAGAGAGACTTTTAAGACCAAAGAAGTTTTCATCAGAAATGGGGGGGAAAATGGGATTCTGATTTGCCGCTTCTCAAATGAGAAGCACAGGGTTGCTGCGCAACAGAAACCCAAAGATTGCTCCTTGAATGAATGAATGAATGAACGAATGAACGAGAAGTGGGCTGTCTCAGGAGACAGAGCAGATTTGTTGTTATTACTTGATGAGTTTTAGAACCTGATTAGAGAACTAATGGAAAAGGAAAGAACGTTGCTGGTGTCTGCTGTCAGTGAACGGATAGTGGTAGAAAACGGTACTGAACTGGTCTTAAAATACAAAAAGATTAATCAATCCTAGATTTGGGGAGGTAAAAAAGAAGATAACTATATATAAAAATTCATTTAGATTCTCTAAAACTCAGGGCCCTCACTTGCTGTATTTTGACACGTGACTTGTGTGTTTTCCACTGATGCAAACAAAGCAAGAACGAAACACACCCTCAATTTACGACTTCTTACTTGAGAGGCCGAAACGCTGGAAGAACCTGCCCTCTGTGAGTCCAGTCTGAATACTGCCTTATACTAAGGAAGAACTGACCAGCGCTGCACTGAGTCCTTCACTTGCATGACCCTCAATCACCCCCCGCTCTGGATCTGTGTCCTTGGGGCTCATCAGGTCCCAGAGCCCCAGCTTCCCAGAGCTTGACTTCTCACGGCACTAACGTCTGCGGACGTCAGATCTCTCCTCTATACTGACTCCTGTACCTCATCGATTAAATCAAATGACGTGAAAGCATTTTTGTCAAGTCACGTACATGTTATGTGAAGACGTGAGGCTTTGCATTTCCTTTTAGGGAGCCTGGGAAGATGGGCGCGCATGTCGTCTGCCCTCTGCGGCCACCCCCAGCTCACCTCCTTGACTGCTCCTCGCGGCCCACACTGGTCCCTGTGACACTGGGCTCCGCTCTGCCTCAGGACCTTTGCCCCAGCCAGGTCTTCTCCCTGGAGTCTCTCCACACAGCTGGTTCCTCTGCATTATTTTGGTCCCCGTGTTCCTTCTTAGCTAAAGCGGCAGCCTCTTCCACCAGGAAAATTCCCATTACCTTCATCTATACTCAAGGCATCTATGGCCATGTGCAATTCCTTACTTATTTGCATTTATTGTCTGTCACTCCTAACTAGTATATAAGCTGCAAGAGGAAAGGGACTTTGACGTCTGATGTCACCATTTCATTCCAGCACACAGAAGGCGCTCAATAATATATGTCGAGTAAATCAAATGAATGAAAAGTGTGACACAGAGAAACATCAAATCAGAAAACCCTGGGCAGCCTGGGAGGCGCTATCCAGAAATTTTCAAACTAACTGAAACCGAGTGCTGAGCACACACACGGCAGAACGATTGCGGGTCACAACGGAGAAGGGCACAGCGTGTGCCACCCAGACGAACATCGGGACCTCCGGAGGCATGTCGGCCGCCAACACCCGGAATGCCATGCAGGCGGGCGGCTCGGACAGGTCACCGAGCTCGCCAAGGCCGCATCCTCACTCTGAGCAGAGAGATCGACACCTATTTCACATGGTTGTTGACAGAATTAAATGAGGTCGCCCACCAAAGCCTCACCCTAGTGCACGGTGAGACGCCACGTCTGCCGGACAGGTAACACCTCCCCGCACTCACAGGCAGACGAATGCGTGTTGCTATTGGCCGTTTCTGCACGCGCACGCACACACCCCCCCTTTTCGTTATACCTTAGAGGTCGGGAATCAAGCACAGTCTCCGACCAGGTATGTCTAAGTCACTAAAACAACTGTGACAAACAGCCACATCCAAGGGCGCGGTGTCTAACTAAAGTGTGGGGCTGGTAGATTATAAACTACCGGTCAATTAACAGTTAATTGTGGACTGGAACAAGATTCAGAATTCACAGGGGTCATGATTAGTTGAGCCTAGGGAAGGGCTCCAGTCAGGGTGCTGGCAGTGGATCAGAGGCTGTTTAATGGGCCCCCCTGCAGGGGAGGCGCTGTTGTATCTTGTTCACCGGGTTTTTCGAGAGCTGTTAGCACATGGTGTTTTCCTCCACAGGGCTCAGCATCGTTCTTCGCTGTCAGATCATTTATAATAACGTTCCCCAGGACAAACAGGTCTCGAGTTAGTTCAAACAATTACACAATAAACATTTTCTACTGGCAACTTCACAAATAGCAAAACGCTGTGATCCTGAATAAAATAATTCTATCAGAGGCGTCTATAAATGATCAGATCTGGAGCCGTGAAATACCGAGTGTCACGGTAGAGTCAAATACTTCTGCAGTTTTGTTTACTAAGGGTATAAATTCCTATTTCTCTCTGTGTGCTTTCCAGTGTGGTTGGAAATAAGTTGAAAATGTCAGTTTGTGGCTTTGACAAATCATTGGGGCGCATTATGCATCAGAGATCGTTAGTTAATGTTGGGAACTGGAAAATGATGAATTAGTTTTATCCACCCAGAAAGTGACCTAAGAGTTTTTGGTGGGTGTTTGATCTTAACTAACGGGGAAAACAATACGATTTCATTTTCTCTCTAAAACACCCTTTTAAGGAGACATCGAGCTGGCGGCAGCCCTGGGCAGTCTGACAAACTGGATGGCTGCAGGCTGCTAAATCAAGCTGGGTCTCGATTTTGCCATCAAACAAAACTGGCGTGTAAAAGGCACATAAAAAAACTCGTGAAAAAAGGACCCAGGTAAAAATTCAGCACAGAATTTTACGCGAATTGTGAAATTATGCGACACAAAGATATTAACAAAGTGTCACTTTATGGACATAATTGAAAAAAATGAAAATCCTATTTTACATTCATTTCAATGGGGAAATTAGGTTTAGATTGGCCAGTGCTGAACTGTGCAAGGTGGTCAGAAAGTCACTCCCGAACAACTGGCACCTGTCGAGAACAGGTGCAGAAAGCGTCACGGTCCGTGTGACGCCCATCACACCAGCTGGGAGTACGAGAGGAGGGAGTACATTTTCCACTTTGGTACTGAGCCTTATTCCTTCAGTGCCCAAACGTTTGCATTTTGAAATTCTGCACGAAAACACTGTCAAACGTTAACGTCTCCTGTAACACGGTTCGCTGAGCATCACTTGGTGGTGGCGTCTGACTCTGAGGCATCACTCTGAATATCTCTGTGGCCTCTGCCCCCAGGGCCCTGGCTTCTGCACCTACCACAACGGGGCTTTGCTTTCCGGGTGGTAGGTAATCCCGAACTGCATGCTTTTGCTTCCTTGACTACACACGATCGGCTGTCATTTCTAACTCCTACCTCCCCATCCTGCTTGTCCTAACCAGCGATAAACTGGATCACAGGTAACTTCAGGTTTTCAAACTACAAGACTCAATAAAAGCCAAGCGGAGTTAGGGCCGAGGGACAGGAGCGAGCTTTTGTGAAAGGTTGTCCGGTGGCAAGGTGGATTCTGGCCTGCTCTGGCTGAAGACTCAGTCCAAACTGGCTGGAATCTGACCCTCGGCCCCTGAGGACACTCCGGCATGTGGCGAGTGCTGCACGCGAGGTGCAGTGGCCAGCAGAAGCGGCCTGGGAGGTGGCTGGGTGTGGACCCGGGTGGCCGAGCTCCAGACACGTCGCCCCACTCTGCTTCCTTCGCACCCGCCTGGTGAAGGAAACGACTGGGCCTACGCACAGGAGCACTTCTTTCTAAGCACGTGTGCAAAGCGCTTCGAAGACACCTGCTACGTGGCAAATGCTAAAACGTGTCTGTAAGTAAAACAATAAAACAGAACTAAACGTGTCTGTAAGTGAAACAATAAAACAGATCTCAAGTCGCTACTCTCGTTCAAGGACAAAATACACACTCTGCTTTGCCAGTGCATCCAAAAGCGATGCCATTAAGTCAGCGTCTCTCATTTACTTGTTTATGAAAAACAAAATCGCACACCCAAGCCACCGAACACCGACCGCTCCTGCGTGCAAAGCACAGGCTAGGGGCTGACGGTGATTCAACAGCAGCGTCTGCTCCCCACGGGATCACCTGCCGTCACTGCGAACGGCGTGTTCTCTTTGCTAGTCCTCCGTTTTATTGGGACACAGGTAACATTTTTTAGAGACACCCTGAAATCTGGTTGAAGTTAATTCATTAATTAATAAGCGTTTATAGATAATCCTAAATACCTCACTTCATACATTTTCATTTTAGTTGACAATTCGCATCAGTGTGTGGGGTTAGCCCTTAAAAAGTTTAAACACGGATTGTTTTAAATTAGAATAGAAATATGTGCTTGTCACAGAAAATCTGAACATTCAAGTGAGCACATGGGGAAAAAAAGGCATGCCCTCACCACCCAGGCAAGTCACAGGCTGTAAGGACGTCCTTAGTCACTGTCCCCTGACATCTGCTGGCAAGACCCCATCTGAGGTCCACCTGGCCCAACTCGTCCCTTGATTTTTCTCATCACAGCCATTTAGTGGCTGAACTGAAACCAGAATCCCAACTTCCATCTCCCACAGCTGTACTTTTGATACCAGACCTTCTTAGAGAGCCCGGCACACGCCGGGTCTTTAATAAATAAAGAGCTGTTCGATGAAAAAAAAAATCAGCTAGGATCTCACCACCCAGAACTAGCATCCTGTTTCTATGAACAAAACAGGTGTTACGTACCATATGTCTAATTTTTAGCACAGTTCCCCGGGTTGATGACGGATTGTCTAAGGGTTTTATGGGTCCCCCACCCCTCCCCTTAAGGAAGAAAGAAACGAGGCCCTCACGACTCAGGTCATTCAATACGTTATTAAAAATATAGAAAATGTGGGTAAGGTTTATGTTTTTCTTTTCATTATTATGTTGGCAGTTTATTTTAATGCTCACTGCATATTTTTCCATGATCAATAAAAAATCTAAACATTGCCAAAGGGCCTGTCTTACGAGGAAAAAAGTGGGGACACATTTAATGCTTCTTTGGCTAAACACACAAAAAGCAAAACAGGGGTGGGGACCGGCACGTGGCCTAGCGTCAGGCAGGCGGCTCTGGCCGGCTCAGTGTCCGGGGCAGCGGTGCTGGGCGCTGGGCTGGCCCTGCCCCGACTCGCTCCGCCCGCACCCCATTGCTCTCTCCTTCCTGGCCGAGTCACCTGGCCAAGCTCTCTGCCAACGCCATGGCACCCAGAACTTGGGGTGGGGGGTCGGCCTGCCCAGTTCTGCCTGATGCCACACCAGGCCAGATGAGAACCATGCTGGGCCCCTCACGAGCAAAGCAGGGTTAACTCAGAGGAAACACTTCGAAGGCTTTTGTGAAATCCTGTAAGATTTCCTTACAGTTCGCCATGGCGTGTGGTTGGAAAGTGTCTCTGGTCTGTAATACGGATTGTCACAGTTAATGGTACACAGACTGTCTGTCATCTTTCACGCAGCCACGCTAGCCAGCGTGGAAGCCCAGACGGCCTCAGAGTCATTACCTGGAAGGGGGTCTCCAGGGCCGTCCGCGAACCCATTTTCTTCTCCCTAGAAATCAAAAGGCAACAATCGTTAAAATCACACCTATATGCAATTGGAGATGTTATAGATTTTTCAACTTAGTTAAAGCTCCACCCAAATCTGGAGGTGGGACGGACCTCAGGACTGGCATTTTAACGGGTAGTGAGCGCCATGTCTCCTTCTGGAGGGCAGGGGCTTCTGTCCACTTGCTCCCTGGGCTGGGCCCTCAGTGCCCAGAACTGTGCCCGGAAAACAGACGGCACCCCACAAATGCTTGTTAAATGAATTACTGTCCCTGAATTTTTTTCAAAAAGTATCGATGCCCACGACGACGTGCTATTTCTTTATTTTTATTTTGCCTTATGGATGACGTTCCTTCTTCTACTCCCCATCTACTTCTCGGTGGGCTTGCCGCTTGTCAGTCCAGATTGTAACCCCTTCCTTCATCCCTTATGCCCTTTAAGTACATGTTACAAAGCAGCAAAGAGAAGCTGTTAAAAAGCAGTGTCCAAACCTCCGGACAGATGAGCGTGTCCCTGCCCGTTTGTCTGGGGCTACATTTTCACACCAAGGCCATGCCCCACGTCGGCCACATGGAGGGATGTACTCTGATCTTGGGGGGGAGGGGGGTGTCGATAATGAAGTCGGCAGAGACCAGCCCCGGTCTGTTCTGGCTTATGTTGACTCCATCTCTGCACCACTGACATCTCTCCGGCAGCCACCACCACCCCCTCCACCCACGGTATCGCAGGAGCAGCCCTGCAGCTGGGTTGAAAGCCGGGTTCTCCCCTGGTTGGGGGCGTCATGCCAGGCCCCGCTCCTCGTCTGCACGCTGAGATGCTCGACAGGGGAGCGCGTCCCGAAATGCTGTGCGTCCTCAAGTCTCTGGGAGTTTCACCCATACAGATGAGCTAACTCCCCGCTGTCAAACGTTATACACCATCTTTTTCTCCTAATCTTCTAGAAAGCCTTTCTCCGCACTCCAAGCTCGTAAACACTCACATCTCAGCAGCGTAGACATTTGTCTAATTACAAGTCTGATTTTGTTTTCCACACACAAAGGCTTCCTATGTCTCACCAGCTGGATTTCCTCCCTAACTGATCTCAACGTTTCTTGCTTCTGTTCGAGTCTCATTTCTCGCCAGTCTTTTCTAGAACAAAAAAGCAACCTGCTGCCCATTCGTATGTGTAGTTTGTAAGACTGATAGGAAGCCTCTGAAAGAACCAAAGCTTGTCCGCTGTGCGAGGGGAACCCCAAGGCTCCGGGGTGCTGGGCCCCGCCCCACCCTGGTACCCAGCAGGTCGTAGAGAGACCCCTCTCCCCACGGCACGCCTCCGGCAGCGGGCAGGTCGGCTGCTCTCAACAGCCACGGTTCTGCCCCCCGACAAAGGCACCGGGAAGCGAGACAGGAGCTCTGGGGGGTGGCGCAGGGGGGGACACGCAGGCGGTGAGCGCGACAGGCCCAGCGGTGGCCTGAGGTCCTGCTGAAACGTGGACTCTGAGACTACGCTACACGGCCCAGTTGACTTGATTCCTCACAGTCTGGAGAAAATTGGTACCAAAGCGAGCGTCTGGCCAGCACCGTCGCCGTGATGTGGACGAGGGCGCGACTCGGAATGACGTGTGAAGGCCGACGGAGACGGAAGGCGGGCTCGCAGCTACGACTTCTGCTCTTGCTCCGCTGAGCAAGCTACGTTTCAGGCTAGTTTTCTAAGGAAAGACTGATTTTTGTGGTTTTTAGGGTCTTGCTGGAACCACATCCGTGCCTTTATCCATCGCCTCTACGGAGCAGCGAGTACGGACAGGCTTCCGGTGGGAACCCACAAAGGTAACAGGCCCGGCACCCCGGCCTCGCGGCCCCCCCCCCCGGGGAAACGGAGACACACGAGAAACGAAACGACAGGCAGAGGGGGTGAGCGCCAGCGGCGAGGGGCAGCGGGGCAGAGGGAAGAGGCTTCGTGGGATCGGAGACGTTTGAGAGCCCTGCGGAGGACGTGGCGTGGGGACTTGGGGGGAAGGCTTTGGCCAGAGGCCATGTGCGCCCGCGAGGAAAGCCTGGGCCCCGTGGGGCATTGTGTCCTGAACACGGCAGTGACAGCGAACCAGGGGGATGAGACGGGGGAAGCGGACTGAGGCCAGCTGAGCTGTGGGGTCAGAGCAGGAACCGCGGCCGGGAGGCAGCGTGCGACACCTCTAGGTGGTCCCTGACCACCGGGTGACTGGGGGTGCGGTGGGGAAGGCAGGACGGGCGCGCAGGCCTGAGACCCCACACCACCCTCCCAGGAGAAGAAGGGCCGAAGCCAGAGCCGCTGCCAAGGACCAGCCGCGAGCGGCACGAGGGGAGGAGGCGACGTGAGTGGCGGAGTCCGGAGAGGTGACGGGCGCGATGTGCCCCACAGTCGGAAACGCGGTACCGGTGCTGGCAGAGGCCGAGGCGCGAGAGGGAGATGAGGAGGCGGACGTGACTGTGGAAGGGGGGACGGGCGACGGGAGCCGGCGTGAGGTCGCGGCCACGAGGTCGGCTGCGTCTCGGCGGCGGGGGAGGGGAGGAGGCGGGAAAGCAGGGGGGAGAAAAGGGGCGACGCTGTCGACAGCCTGGACAGGTCGGGGGCCCCGCGGGCCACGTGCGGACGAGATTCGCTGAGGAGGCGCGAGGCCACTTCCGAAAGCGGGTCCCGCGCTGGCGGACGCTGGCGCTGGCTTCTAGCCGGTGCGCGGGGACACGGCGGTGGCCGGAGCACACGCGCGGCTGCGTCTGCTGCACGCGCCCTCCCCCCCCCAGCCCTCCTCGCCGCTGAACCTCCTCGCATCGCTGAGGCCTCAGCTTAGACACCACTTCCTCCGGGAAACTGTCACCAAACTCCCTTCTGGGTCACATGCCCAGGGGCTCCCACAGCACCTGTACCTGCCGCCGCACAGGGCTCTGCCCCCACTGACCGTCTCTTCTGCACTAGACTCTCAACTATGAGTCCACGCTGCACCATGGTGATCCGCACATGTGACGGACGGTACCTCCTACCTGCAGAAGGCAGGTAAGCGGGAGGCGGGGAGGACGGAAGACAGACAGAGAACCCAGGGAGGGTTCACGACACCCTCCTTCCCTCTGACGCTGCTCCTTGCCCTCAGCTCCTTGGTCACCGGTTACGTGGCCTCCAACGCCACTCCATCCTTCTGGTCCCCTGTCCACTTACTCATGGTCAAGCATCTAAGTGATACGTCTAAAAGCACCCGCGATCTGCCCAGCAGCCGAGGGCCTCGCTCTACCGGCCTTGCTCTGAGCTGCTGAGTGTCGCGGGCACTCACTCACGCACACACTCAGGCGCTCACGTATCTGATCTCGGCTGGGCCCCACCTCGTGTGGCAGTGTCTGGCCACGGTCGGGTCTGTAAGCCAAGGGAGAAAGGTCTAGATAAGAAACGGCCCAGACGTCATCGGCAGACGAACGGGGTAACGAAATGTGGACGGCGTTCAGCCTTGAGAGGGACGGGAACTGTGCCCACGCTCCCCACAGGGATGAGTCTTGAGGACATGATGAGAAACGAAACAAGCCAGACTCAAAGGACAACTATTATGATTCCATCTGCGTGAGGTGCCTGGAGGAGTCAAAGGTGAAGAGACAGAAAGGGATTCCCGGTGGGGGGGTGGGGCACGGCGAGTTGGTGATCGGCGGGTTGGAGGTTCGGTTTGGGAAGATGCGGCAGCTCTGGCGATGGCTGTACTCAGGACTGGTCCAGATGGCAAATATCCCGTTAGGTGTATTTTACCACAATGAACGTTTTTCACCTTAGGAAATTTGAGGGTCCCGCAAAGCTGAACACCAACGCTTTACATATTCCAGTAGGCAAAAGGCAACCCCCATTTTGTAAAATTTCTCATCGCAAATACGGGGGAGTTACCCGGTGTTTGGGGAAATATGTTCACTGCGGCCAGGAATTCCTGGAGCGGAACGGAAGCTGGCCGGGCCTCGGGTTCTGACCCGGCAGTCAGGTTCCGTGTCTGCGTGGGGAGACCCCACCAGGCTCCGGGAGGCCCGGGGCCGGGAAACACCCGGGGACAGCACTCTGCTCGCGGTGACCGCGGCTCCACGTGCGGCCCACGCAGGGGCGGCTGGCCGATCGAGGGGAAGGCAGTCACCAGGCCCTCGGCCGGTTTTCTGCGAAACGCGCCCTCCTGGACTGTCCAGTTCCACCGAGAGTCTCTGTGCTCAGCGAATCAACACGGGGTTCCACCTTTATTACTTCGCATACTAAGGGGAGGACGGCTGCGTGGGAAAGCACGCCGCAGGCCGGTCAGCCCGACTGGAGCTCACGTCTGGCTGGAAACCACCAGGAAAACCAAAACCAAGTTACCCCGGCTCGGGAGACGGCGGCGACGGAAACAACAGGCCCTGGGCTTTAAAACAGCACTCTGGTTAGTCAGTGGCTTTTGCAAACAGAATTCGAAATCCTTTGAAAACAGGGTATTTTAAAAAGTACATCTATTTAAGGGGTGACACTGGTTAATAAAATGATATAGGTCTCAGGTGTATAATTCGATAATACATCTGTATACTGCGTTGTGTGCTCAGCACCCAAAGTCACATCTCCACCCATCACCATATATTTGCCCCCTTTACTCTGATCTACCTTCCCCTCCCCCGCTTTCCCCCCGGAAACCACTAACTCTTGTCTGTGACTATGAGGTTTTATTTGTTTGTTGCTTTCAGTTTTATATCCCACATATGTGTGAAATCATATGGTTCTCAACTTTTTCTGACTTATTTCGCTTAGCATGTTGATTGGGTTAAAGGTGTGGAACATATATACAATGGACTATTACTCAGCCACAAGAAAAAAATGAAATACTGCCATTTGTGACAGCGTAGATGGATCTTTGGAATACCATGAAAACAGGATTTTAAACGCTTAGGTGTACAACAGTAACAGGGCTTGGGTACTAGAGTGTCAACGTTCCCAAACTCTGTCTCGGCACGTGGCCAGTGACTCAGCAGCTGTCAGCGGGAGGAATTCCCGAGACAGACCTGGTATCTGCGTGACAATCCTGGATGCGTTTATCGATCATCCACTTCCAGACTTTAGGACTAGACTACGTGTCTCCTGTCAGGTTTTTCTAAAGCAATTGATAATCGGTTCTTCTTCTGTGAATTAATTACTATTACTGTAATAATTGTTTACTTATTTTTACTTTTTATTGAAGTATGATATACATATAAAAAACTGAACAAACCTATTTATTTGAAAGTATATTCCAAAAACTGGTTTTTAGAAATGTATTTAATTTAGGATACGTTTACTGAACACATACTCCGTGTAAGGGACTATTCTGGGCCTGACTATGGGGACAAAGGAGACCGCGCCCTGCTGCCTCGGGGTGACAATCCATTAGCGGAACAAAGACATGTGCGTAAAGGCTGATGCCACAGGGAAAAACGTGTTAAAAAGGCATGAACAGATGCCAGGGAGCACAGAGGTGGGGGCCAGAACCCAAGCGCGACCTCAGGGAACAGGTTTCACCGACACACGGGAGAATGGGAACTTGAACTAAACGCTACTACGGCGCTCAGCTCGGATGAGCGCGAACCTGTGGGTTTGCGTACGGTTAGCTCTTTCTTCTCTTCTACGAGCTTTCTATCGGATTACAAGCTAGGCCTGCTACTTCTGGAGGTGAAGCGGGGGTCAGGGGCTGCTCCAGCTGTCCCGGGGCCGTGAGGACAGGCACTCAGGTGTAATTTCACACCTTTGCTGCGGTTCCAAAGATGAAAGGGGGAGCGGTTTCCCCTTTGTGTATGAAGGACAGTTGGTTACTGTTCAGAACCATCAGAGGTATTTCACGGGGGATTACAGTTTGCACGTGCAGACGCAGCAAGGAGTTTCTGCCTGAATTTCCTTCATTCCACGTCCGTCCGAGGGCGTAGGATGCAAGCACTGCCCGAGCCCAGGCCAGCCGGGGGCTGCGGATAAGGACGCAAATCCACGGACTCCTCATTGCCGTCTAGACTCCTGAGCCGTGTACCCATGTGTTAGCTGAACAAAGACACCTGGTTTCAAGCGCGACTATATGAAAAGTATACGAAGCCTAAATGCCATCTAAATGTTTGGATAATTTATTCCACTGCTGCTTTTTTAATTAAAAAAAAAAATACCCAAAACACAGAAAAAAACCAAAAAGTAATCAAAATCATACCGTTACAAGAGATGTGAAAATCTCTCTCTCCATCTCTGATCTCATTCTCCATCCCATGCCCTCTCTCCACCCCAGAAGTTACCGGTTACAGGCTGGGGCACAGCCTTCCTGACTCCTTAGTCACAGAAACCTATACAGAAATATTCTTTAGCCCCAAATCATACTAGTCCACAACTTGCTTCGTTTGTTTCATAATATAATAATGATAACACACTGCTTTTTAATCTAAGGTCGGTGGTCTGTGCTCCTAATGGTTTAATAGTGTCGCATGCTGTCTCAGCACCAACCCGTATTCATCCAGTCCCTACTGGGCACGTCGGTGATCATCTCTACCACGAACACACCCTGCCACGACTTCTGCAGGATGCACGCAGTCCTTAAGCAGGATTGCTGGATCCACGACTAACAGAAGCTGCCGAATAAGTTCCCGAAACCTGTATCAACTTACGCTCTCCACTGCCTGTAGAGGTGGCTGCCCTGATCCCCACACCAACTGGAAGCGTAAATGAAATTCTAGCCCACCGATGAAGTTCAAAGGCATTACCGTCACAGAGCACTAAGCGAGACTAGACGAGAATATATATGCAATGATAATACATAACGAGACTAGAAGCAAACAATGAGAGCTAATAAAGTAGGGGACTCTGCGATGCAATGATCACTAAACCAGCCTCCCACACGCCGTTCGTAGGGGAGTAACCCCCAAGGGTGAGAAAGCGGGCGTCTGGCCCTTCGACGTGCACCTGTCTTACCACAAAGACTGCAGTTTGCCCCGACTTAACAGTAGAAATAAATCAAAGGCAGAGGCATTAGCAGACTATGCCAAATCAGAGTACGATGATTTTTCTTTCCAAATTTTATTTATGGAAGTTCATTATAGAAAAAGCTACTCAAGGCCCTGAAGTGGTGACTCTGGTTGGGGGGCATGGATTTATAGTGGGTACAGCCATTCGCATTTCATCATTTTCTCTAGCAGTCAGAAAAAGAGGCTGCAGGTGGCCCCAGCTGACTGAGCCCAGGGCTTGGCAAGGCAGGTTCCACCGCGAATCGAGAAGACACTGCCAAGCTCATGGCTGGAGGCTGGGGTGGGGGTATGATCCAGTGATGTGAGGCGCTACATCCCACAGAGGACGCCAGCAGAGGGGAGGAAGGCCATTGCAAGGTCACCATCTGAGACAAGTCAACTTAGTCTAGAGAAAGGAAGATGACACAACTCGAGAAAAGTACGCGCCAAATGGGAGACAGAATCTGATCATCTGCTTTAGGCGAAAATGTCTAGGGCTTCAAGACGCAGAAAGAAAAGACCTACAGCTTTTGAAGACCCCAACCAAGTTCACCTGGGCCTGCTCGCTTAATTCTCAGGTTCCAGTGCTTAGTGCATCCATTCGCCTAGTCTAACGTGGCCCCCTCCACCGTCGGCCTAGAGGTGAGACAGGAAGACGGATGAAAGGAGGAGGACCGAGGGAGCACAGGCCGGGGGACACTGGTGACACGTTCGCAGAACGGGTGACTCCCATCCCAGTGGAACCAACCCCCGAATTCCTTCTCCCCACTCTAAATGGCCAGAGGGCTCCGGACCAGGAACCTTCTCAGTCTATGTGGACTGGCAGACGGAGACTGCCAGGCTGGAGCGCGTCCTTCTCAGCACAGCTGAGATGACCACGCGTCGGCTCTGGGGACGTTTTCTAGTCCCACTGGAAGCCCTGGGTCCTCGTTCTCCAAACCTCACGTCAGGGAAGGAGGGAGGAACTACCCAGAGTTTCTGGAAGCCAGAACCGTCTGACTCTCCCTTGCAGAACAAAGGGAAGGACTCGCCGATCCGTCACCCGGATCTTGTCGGCGCTGGAAAGGACGGCCGGGCATGGCGAGGAGCAGGCCGGGGCCTGCTGGGCTGACGCGTCGGCACCGTCCAAGGCAGCGCCGGCCGAGCCCGCCTGTGACTATGGCGCAGGTAACCGCCCCTGGTTCGTGGCTGGCCTGGCGGCCGGCTGCTCTGCCAGGGCAGGGAGGCAGTGGACCAACCGCATTCTGCCCACGGCCTCCTGGTCCAATTTAAAGACAAGAGCGACTCTCATTTACCAGTTTTGTTCCAGTAGCTTTTACCCATGCTAGCCCACCAGAATGGTATCATTTAGACCGTGGAAAAGACTAAAATCTCCCTAGATTTGGGCAAAGCAAGAGGCCCCAGCAACTGCTGACGCCGACTGCTACCGAGAAATGCTAGGCACCGGGTGGGGGAGTGGCACTGGACAAGTTCCGAGGTCCCCACTCTGCCACCGATAAGCGCCCTCTGTTCCCTCCTCTGCGAAAGAAGACACGTCACGAACAACACGATTTCTATTGTCCCCTTCAGCTCTGAGGATGCCACATTGTCACCCTGGGTGTCGGGGCCCAAACCCACTTTCTAAACTGTCAGGATTGGTAACGTCACACTGACCCTCTGATGCAGCAGTGGCGGCCCCAAGCCCAGGAGATGAGGCACCACAGACAGGGTGCCCGCAGGCCTCTGTCGAGTGTCAGGGCATGCGGGGAGCTCGGAGGAAGGGGGGGTCCAGAGATCCTGGAAGAAGGCACAGATGGTGTGCGAGGGCAAAGGCCATGGGGAGTCTCACCACGACACGACACTACGTGTGTCCCTGGAAACAAGAGTCTGTTTCTCAGTGAATAAACAAGATACGAAATTGGTCACGATGTCTTCGGCCGCTCCTTCCTTCAGCATGGGTCACTGAGACTGTCTTCGGGACTACACGGGCCTGAGACCTTTGGTCTCGGCCTCTGTGAGATGCTTTCTGTAATACCATCAGTGGACCGGCATGCTCGGAGTTCCACGGCTTAAAACGTCGTTTACTCTGGATAATGGAACGTGGATCTCTATTTCTGAAAGACTCGATTAATTTCAAAGTAATCAATTAGCTGTGAATAGACCTTCAATAGATAAAATGGCTTTTTTTGTTTGTTTTTTAATTTGGTGGCATTTGTCACCAGGATTTGACTCTGAACCCTTACAACTTGCCCAGTGGAAGAACGACCCGGCTTTTCATACCCCATGGCACAGCACGTAACCTCACCAGACGCGCGATGGATGTTTTCCGAATGTCCCAACAGTTTCGACTGGGGATCCAGGCTCAGGACAATGGTTGCCTATGTTCTGCAGAGAGGGGCTAGGTAAACCCTAACAGACCAGCTAAGTGGGGGCCAAAAGGGGCGCTATCACCCTGCCCCCACCCGCCGTTAACTTCCATAAGACGAAGAGAGTTCTTTGAAGGAATTAGTGGGAGACGGGAGAGCTGTGACTGCTCGCCTTCCTCTGCCGTGAGGAGGAAGGGGCGGCTCTCTGCCCCAGCCTAGCCAACGGAGGGGCGCTGCAAGCGCACACTGTTGGAGGAGCACACAGAACGGGGAGGTGCCAGCCAGAGGAGGAGGTGCCAGAAGAGGGAGGAGCCTGGAAGAGTGGGAGGAGCCTGAGTGGGCAGGGCCAGAAAGGGGAGGTGCCTGATGTGGGGGGAGGAGCCAGAAGGGGAGGAGCCTGGCAGAGTGGGTGGTTCAGAATGGGAGGACAGAAGGGAGGAGCCTGGCAGAGTGGGTGGTTCAGAAATGGGAGGAGCCAGAAAGGGAGGAGCCTGACAGGGGGAGGTGCCAGACATAGGGGCGGGGCCAGGAGGGAAGGCCAGCCTCTCACTCCTCAGCTGGATGCCTGCTCATCAGTAGATACCCAAGACTCAACCCTCTGTCATTGGGGGACCCTAACCTGTGTGTATGAGGAAATGAGAGGCCAGCTGGCATTGTCCCTGATGGCAAGTATGGGCAAGTTGTCCGTGGCCAAGTGGACCAGCGCCATCTTGAAAGGACCCTGACGAAATGTCCACCTGTGCGTCTATGCCGCTTCTTAAATGCCTACTGAGCATTAGCTCCCAAGATAAATGCCGCAGTAAATCAGCACCAAATCATTGCACCCGCTATGGCATGAAGAGTGTCCCCCCAAATTCATATGTTGGAGTCCTAACCGCAAGACCTCGGAATGTGACCTTATCTGGGAATAAGGTCTTCACAGGGGTAATCAAGTTAAAACCAGGTCACAGCCTGGGCCCCACTCTACCATGACTGGGGTCCTTATCAATTGGGGACGTTTGAGACCGACACGCATACAGGGAGTCGGCCACATGAAGACAGAGACAGAGGTCAGGGTGACACTTCTACAAGCCAAGGAACAACACAGACTGCCAGCGAGCCACCAGACACTGGGGGAGAGACACGGAACTAACCGGAGCCAACCCTGTGACACCTCGACCTTGGAAACTGGCGTCCAGAGCTGTGAGACCAGACATTTTTGTTGTTTAAGCCACTCGGTCTGTGATACTTTGTCACTCTAGGAGACTAATACACACGTTATGTTCACTGCTTCTACAAGTGAAAGAAATCTCTCTGGGCCTCTGTTTTCATAACTGTAAAGTGAGAGACGGCCCAAACAACGGACCGCTGACAGCCCACAAAGGCCTGCACGCTCTCTGCACCGACACGCACCTCGGCCAGGGGGAGAGGAGTCGCGAGTGCAGAACGCGTGCCGTCGGCACCTCCCAGTGTGTGCTCCTCGGGTTATGAGCCTCGGAGATGGAGACTAGGGTTTTGGTGTCAAAGAATCCCACCCCCCCCCGGCCCGCACTCTTCACCAGCAGCAGGTACTGTCCACTTGCACCTGCTCTGACCACAGCGGGGACTAGCTCCAGGATCAGCCCCACCAGACCACCCAAATTTACTTCAGCACCGGGTCATACCTGGTGGCAGGTAGGAGCAGCCGGCACGTATAGCAGACTCAGTGCTCTGGGTGTCTCTGGATCCTCTACCCTGAGGACATAGGGTCCAACCCTGCCTTCATCACTCTGGCTGCACAGGAATGGTCCTGGACACGTAAGAGACATGTGCGCGGCGCCCACCCCAGGCCAGCAGCTCAAATCTGTAGGGGTGGGGCCCAGGCCCCAGGACCACTGGTGTGAGCAGGTAACAGCTGGACACTAATAACTTTTGGTAGAAAACTTAAAATCTGTTTTCTGTGGGCCACTAGGAGGTGCTTTCAACGTTTTTAAAACCTGTCCTTAAGGATTCTCTTTACTGCCAGTAGCATCAGATCACATAGCACAAAGGACCCTGCCCCTTTCCAGCACCTTCTATATGAGGCGTGAAGTGCCAGGCTCATGGATTATCTAAAAAGGCCAAGAAGGGTAGGCTGGTGAGAGGACACAGCAGATGAAGACAGATGAAGACAAATCTTAGAACTGCGACCATAAATTTACGTTAACAAACTAAAAGCATTCCTATGTCCACTCGCTGTGGATGGGTGACTTTAACTCATGGCATATGCTTTACCCCTCCCATTCGATGATTTATTTGGGGGAAGGGAGTGGGGTGCATCAGAGGCACCTATGAGGCTTTCGAACGACTTCCAGGTTTGGGAAGGTCCTGCTTTTCCATTTGCCGCTCGGGCAGCTCAGAGCTCCTGCAAGCTGGCCCACCGCCCATCCCCCGCCCCCTTCCGGCCTGTGTCTCCGCAGTGACGGCCACCTTGGGGTACTCTATGCCTCTCCACTCCACGCCCCCGCTGTCCGTGCCTCGAGCTGTGTGTCCGGTTTGCACGTCCTGCCAGCTCAGCTCCCCTGTGGGTTTCTGGAGGGAGGAACCTGGCCTGCGGGCCCCAGCAAACCACACTGGCAAGCAGGGCCTGAGAGGCGGAAGCAGCCAGGCGGCTGGGCCCAAGCTCGACTCCTGGGGACTCTGCCCCCACGGCCTGCGCTGCTCCAACGCTTTCCAAAAACACATCCTGTGCTCCGGTACCTGGGTGCAGCCTCAGTCCCCTCCCCTGCTACAGGTGGCGATGCCCAGCTGCCCTGCCCGCCCCGCCCGCTCCACTCTCCTGCCTACACTGTCACCGTCAGACACGCTCGGGCTCAACAGGTTTGTCTCTGTTGCCTTATTGATTCATCACAAACCCATAAAGCATGCTGGATGCGCTGGATGACTTTTTCTTCCCACTGCCCTGATAAGCCATTTTCCTATTTGTGACAGTGGCCCCACCAGGCACCTGGTCAGCAGCTGGGACCCTCTGAAGCCGAAACTGGCCCCCTCCCTCTTCCACTCCCGAGGCCTGTCAGATACCGAACGCTTTACTCTCTCCTTTGAAATGTGCTGTTGCTGTTTGGTTCTTGTTTCGTTCTGTTTTCAAACATCGGGACCCCCCGCACCTCGGAGTGAGACCGTGAAAGCCAGTCAAATCGAGGTCACGGCGGGGCCCTAACCCAACATCCCCGGTGAGAAGAGGAGGCGCGACACTGAGGCCTCACGCCCACGAGGAAGACGTGTGAAGAGCCTGGGGAGAAGGTGGCACCCACAGGCCAAGGAGGGAGGCCTGCAACAGGTGCCGCCTCCGGCCGGACACCGCGATCTCGGACTCGTAGGCTCCAGCACTGGGAGACAGTAAATTTCTCTTGCTTGACGCCCCCACCCCCACCCGCTTCTGTGGTCCTTTGCTACAGGCCCCAGCAAACGAATACAAATGGTTTTCCATCGCACTCCACCCTCTCCCATCCTCCCCGCCACGACCTGCATCCGGGCCCCTAGGGTCCTATTCCCCGGCGACTGCCGTAGCCACATGGGTCTCTGGGCCTCGGTCTTTCTTCCTACCCATCCCCTGGACAAGCCACTGCTAGGACCTTTCTAGAACTCGGTTTTGAGCCCATCGTCTATTCCATGGGAAGACTCAGGAACTCCCTGGGGCCTGGGGATCCAGTCTGTCCCCCCGGGGGCCTGGCATACGACACTTCCACTAGACCTCACTTCCGGAGGATGGGTTTAGAGGAAGCGCAGAATGCAGGGGCTTAGAGGGACCCCGGTGGGAGAAACAAGTCTCTCTCTTTTCCCAGAAGTCTGCTCGCCTGATGAGTGGGTTCAAGTGTCTTCCCCACTTTTGCCCTTTACGTAGTATGCTGAGATTCCCCAGGAATCTGAGGGAGCGTTTCTGAGCCTACGGAGCCTCTGTACTCGGAGGAGCCAAAATGACCCTACCCAGCTTTCCTGGCCGGAGATTTTAAATGCTCGCTTGGACCACAGCGCTAACTAAGCATTCACTGCCGTGGCCCTGCCCCCCGAGACAGTGACGGGAATAGATTCTTGGCACTCGACTACTTGACAGATGGATGGAGGAATGGATGTTTCCCCATCTATCCCCTTGTAATCCATTTCCAATTTATCGAACACGGTCACACCACCGCCTCGTTCGAAGGCCTGCGGCACAGACACTACCACTCTTTACCCGCATCCCTCTGCTGGACGTCCTGCCTTCCTGCCCCACCCGAACCATCATTCAAGGCTCAACTCCGACCGGACATCAGCTAACTCGGCTTCTTATCGCTATAGCTAAAAAGCATGTTCCCGTCGTGACCCTCAGGCCTTCTGTCAGTCTTGCCCCTGGAAAAAAGCAAAGGTTCTTACTTTCAAAACGCTAACTCATCTTTCTGTGCCTCTCGTAACTTTATTTATCTGACATTTGGGGGCACATATCTGATGTCCCTGCCAGATTCCTTGGAAAAAATGTGTTGCGTGTTCTCCACAAAACATTGCGAAGTCCGTCGTCAGGGAACATTTGAACCCTCTCCACCTTCGACAGGGAGAACGAACCCCACTAACTATTCCGCTGCTCTCTCTTCACCCTCTCGATTTTAATCCCTCCACACCCGGTGATATCTTACCCTCTAAAATCTGATGATTCCCATCCTAAAAAAAAAAAGGAAGCTTTTTCTGTATTTTCCGACACCCTCAAATAAGAGGTTAATATTTTTCCCTGCGTCCTTGATGACATTGACAGAACTGCATGAACTTTGTCAGCCGCTCGCCCCTGATGCCTTGCAATTACATTTCGTCCCTATGACCGATTTCCTTCCTGAAGGACCCCAGTGACACCTGAGCTGACAAATCCAGTGGTGTCTCTGTAGGTCTCGACCTGGACCACGCTGTGCTCCCTGAGGACGGTGACAGTCCCTTCCTTGGCACCTGAAGCAATGCCCAATCCTGGCCTTTTTCCTTCCTTATTCAAATCTATTTATCGAGACTATGTACTAGGCAGTGAGGAAGCAATTATGAGCATAAAGACCCGGCAGCCCTGCCCTTGCGGGCTATGGTCTGGTCACTGGGAGGGACGACGACATCGTCAGCAAACATATGACCATAACCTGGGACAGGCACTATGAAGGGAAGCATAGCTGCCCTCACCACCGACAGCTTTGCCCTCGGGCCACCCCCGCCCGCTTCTGAGCTCCCGTCCTCCTCTGGCCTCTGCAGGGAGACGTTCCTCGAGGTCCCACCGTTGATCTCTCGGCTGCATCACCAGGACTCTCTCCCTGATGGCCTCAGCCACTCCTGGCCCACGGGCCCTGAACCAGCGCCTGGGGCTGCCCTGCCTACGTGGCTTCACCACACACCGGAAATGCCCAGACTCCAAGGCCTTTATTTCCTCTCCTGCAACCTGTAAACAAACAAAGCACAAGCCTAACAGCTACGCACAAAACAGGCCTTCTTCTGGAATTCGCCACTCACGTACTTAGTTGCGACCATGTCCCAGTGACAGGCTTGAATCTAGCCTCATCTTCTCTCCGGTCCCTCCGGGGTCCCAGGTATGGTCATGGGACTGTCACTCAAAACCCCAGTACCTCCCATCTACCCCTTGCTGGCATTCAGGGCTCTGGGGCCCAACTTATTTTTCACCTACGCTCTTCCAATCCTTCAGCTCCAAGCGAAGCTTGGTCTTTGTCACTGACTGTCGTCGGGGCCATTCCTTCTACCAGGCGTGCCCTCGCCTGCCCTCAGACCCCAGAATCTATTTCTGTGTCAGAGAGGATACGCAACCATTCAGACTGATGGGAAGGCCTTATAGCAAACTAGGCAAAATGTTTGTGAGATGTGTTTACACAACAAAAGCAAGTTATACAACTATTTCCAGTTTTTACAAATAGCCATAGAATATATAAGGGAATACATCAAAATGGCAAAAAAAGTTGTGTTAAGAGTGGTGAAATTGCGGATGAGTTTTTTTCATTTTTCTAGCTTCTTAACATTCTTTATGTGATTTTATAAACGAGTTTTTATTTTTGAATAGTTTTAGATTTACAGGAAATTTGTGGAACTAGTATAGAGGTTTCCTGAATACCGAACACCCAGTTTCCCTTATAGCATCTTATATGAGTATGGTATTTTGTCACAGCTAAATGAGCCAATAATTTAATGCGGTTTTTAAAATTTAAAAAAAACAAAAAACAACGAAAAAAACTTCAGTTTGGTAAAACCGAATAAACAACATGAATAGAGGAAAATGTCGCCCCTTCCATCACCTCTAACTCTAACTTAGCATCCTAGTATTGACTGTTTGTCTTATAACTCCGGCCCCTCCTGGCATGGATGCTGGGCTACAACAAAGCTTGCTTTGCCATCACTCGCCATATATTTGTGCATGTAGTTAAAGCAGTTCAAACTTGACTGTTTGAGAAAAGTTGCAATAGATTAGAGTTGGATATCCCCAGTAGATGGGCTGCTGATCTTACATCAGTGAAAGGAAAGGTTCTTTATGAAATTTTGTCTGAGGAGCCACACTTGAATTCTAGATCCCCGCACATAACGGTTCTTCCTGTGCATCGCTCAAACAAGGCAGCTAAACTTCAGGCTTCGTAGAAGAGGATCTTAGTTTTTAAGTTATAAAAATCACTAACGTGGCAAATATTAAATATTCTAAAGAACGTGTTTTTGGCTTACTTTTAATGTCTGGGCTATAGAAAATGGAGTTTGGGGTTTTTGTTTGTTTGTTTGTTTTTTAACGTTTCTCTCCTAGTGAGCTTTCCTTGTTCTATCTGCCAAGGTGGTTTCAAAGAACCTTTCTGGCTATCTAGTGGTTAGAATAAATCCTACAGATTATGCGAAAAAATAACCAACTGAAATAGCTGGGTACAGGCCTACTTTCTTTTAGGAATATAAGACTTTCTATTTTAAAACATAACTGAAAAAAACTCAAACAGGTTTTTCCCCCTATTTTTAGTTGATGACTATATTTTCATCTTTTAGGATCGTCTCTGCTTCACATAGCCAGAACTATAACACTCAAATTAGAAAAAACACTAAACAGTATCCTAACGCATATCCTGTACCTAATTTCGAATGGTGTTGGAAAATCCTCAAAAACAAACTAAACGATATAGCATTCTTGTCCCTTCAAGGTAGCCTATAACACATCACAAAAAAATGTGGAGCAAAACTTTGTTAAACGAATTAAAAATTGTAAGAAAGGAAAAAGGTACACATTAGGTTTACTAACATAAATCAGTCTCGAAGTCAATCAATAGATTGTAATTCCAAGGAAAATGCTGAGTATCGGATTAACAAATAAAGATATGATAGTCACGGTGGGTGACTGAACACCCCCAAATCAAAGTTAAAGTAGCACCAATGACGATTTTAAAATATGTTTATCAATCCATTACCTGTTTTATCAACTGTATTATATAACTTTGCTTTATTATAAAAGTGATTGACTATCCAAGAATATCATTATTAATGATTTATTAAGACTGGTATTTTAGGGGCTAATAGGCAAAATTTATAAAGAACTCATACAACTTAACACTGAAAAAAAAAAAAAAAAACAATCCAATTAAATGGGCAGAGGACCTGAACAGATATTTTTCCAAAGAGGACATGCAGATGGCCAGGAGACATGAAAAGATGCTCGACATCACTAATCATCAGAGAAATGCAAATTAAAACCACAATGAGACATCACTTCACACCTGTCAGAATGTCTGTCTTCAATAAATCAACAAACAAGTGCTGGCAAGGATGTGGGGAAAAGGGAACCCTCATGCACTGTTGGTGGGATTGCAAATTGGAGCAGAATGGCAGTTCCTTAAATAATTCAAAACAGAACTACTTTATGACCCAGCAATTCCACTTCTGGGTATTTATCTGAAGAAATCTAAAAAAAAAAAAAAAAAAAATAGTTCGAAAAAATATATGCACCTCTATGTTCACCGCAGCGCCATTTACAATAGCCAAGACAGGAAAGCAACCTAAGTGCCCATTGACAGACGACTGGATAAAGAAGTGGTACAAACATACAATGGAATATCACTGGGCCATAAAAAAGGATGAAATCTTACCATCTGCAACAGCGTGGATGGCCCTAGAGGGTATTATGCTGAGTGAAATAAGACAGAGAGACAAATACCATATAATCTCACTTATATGTGGAATCCAAAGAACAAAATAAATGAACAAAATGCAAGCAGACCCAGGTACAGAGAGCAAACTGATGGTTGCCAAATGGGAAGGGGGTGTGGGGGGCTGGGTGGAAAAGGTGAAGAAATTAAGAAGTAAAAATTGGTAGTTACAAAATATTCACATGGATGTGAAGCACAGCATCGGGAATACAGTCAATAACATTGTAATAACTATGTATAGTGCCAGGTGGGTACCAGATTAATCATTGGGGGGATCGTCTCACCAATTATACAAATTTCTAACCACTAAGCTGTACACCTGAAACTAATATAAAATAATACTGACCATCAACTCTGATTGAAAAATAAAAAATGAATTAAAAAAAGACGGATGTTTTAAAACCAAGATTAAGCGTCAAATTTGTCTTGTTAAAAATTAACTTATGGAAGGAGCAGGACCAGTCTTGCAGCAAGGCATGCTTTTCAAGATATTTAATCCTCTAAATGTAGGTCAGCAGATGCGATTTTGCTACTGAGCTTTGAGTGAGGGAACGATATGGACTGGAGAGAACAAGCAGTAACTGAAGCACATGGCGACCCAAGGAAGTTTCTGGAAGAATGTACCTCGAAAGGTGAACAGTGGAAAGACAGGTAATTCTCATTTTTTCAGTACATTTTTGTCCTATCTGAAGTTTAAAATAACAACCATTCGTGTATGGCCAGAAAACAATAAACGTATTTGCTTTTTGGAAAAAGACAATGAAAATGAGATGTTAAAGTTTGACTTCTGATACCAGAAAAAAGCGAAAGTTTTATAAAACATTACAAAAATGGTATTAGACTATTTGGTTATGTTGTAGCTTAATAAAAAGTTCCCATCTACAGCATACCAACTACATGGGGAAGAAAACAACTTTCCTTTTTAACTCACTGACACTTATTGTCCGTTTTCGGCGCATAGACAAATATTCACTTCACAGAATGGATTCAAGCTACCAGTTACTGGAAGTAACAGAAGTTCTATGGCTCTGCTACATTATTGGGATGCTTAAAGATCGCTTATTTTATTATCTAAAAATCCTGTTCCTTATTTTTAAAGCTCTAGAAGGTAATTTCTTAAAAAATCTACTTGGATTAGCATGTATCCTCAAGGTAGAAATATAACTGAAATGATTCTTACCTGACGTCGCACATCAGAATTGGTTGGGCGGTTCAAAGTCACTGGGTCACATTCCTCGGCTAGGACAGAAGACGGAGAGGTTGATGAGGGAAGCGCACGCTCTAGTGGAGGCCGAAACGAAGACCCCATGAGATGCGCTCACTGCCCGGCGGCTGGTGACACGGAGGGTCGCGAACGGCACCCCTCCGCGGAGAAGGCCCCCTCTCTGAACGCCACCCCTGCGTGGTGGGCTTCAGGCCCCGCCAGCCCACAGAATTACTCATCCCGGCCCATCCTGCCTCGGGCACCAGGATCGCCACCCTCGTTGCTGCAGCGCCCACCCCCCACAGCGCCTGGAGCCCCACGGGGCCCTGCAAGGCGTGGTGTCCTCTGCTACCGTGAATGTCATCTGTCCAGTGTGAGTATGCTGTGTTTGGCCACCCTCACGACCCCAGGGCAGGCTCCCTCCCTCCCCCACCAAGGGGGTGAATAAAAGGCGCTCAAAACCCATTTCCCTCAAAACCCATCTCCCTCTGGTTGACATTACGTCAAATTCCACATTACGTCAAATTCCACTGTGGCATTCAAGCCTTTCAGATACAGAGAGTGGGGTTAGCTTGCCTTGCAAGCTCCCCCTCCCGAAAGCGACACCCACACCATTTCAGGGATTATGAAAGTGGGGATTGCCGGGGAGGTCAAAGGGGCACCATATGCATGTGACGTGTTTAACACCTTTAACAGGAACTCCCCTCCTTCCCGGCTGACGTGTTAGCAGCTCCCCAACTGCGTGCTGAAGGCTGTACGAATGCACTAAACACGGATTTTATTCTGTCAGATTTCAATCTTTAACCACAACGTCGCCCTCTAAACTTAAAACCAGACAGAAGTAGCGTCATGAAAGAAATGTGTCTTCTCGTGTAAATTTTTACTTATAGAACCTTCAGTGGAAACATCACTTAACTCAGAGTTCGAAAGTTAAGAATGAACGAAAGGTTGACTTATCTATTTATTTTTTATATTCGTTAACATTCCTTCACGTACTGTGTGATGGGCTGAGAGATGAATTCAGATAAGGGGGTACAGTCATTGCCTCCTACACGATTGTGACAAAAGGACCTGAGAAATTGTAAGCATGATCAGTTACTGAGATTCCATGTGATGTCTTTCCAAGCCAGCGCAGTGGAGACCTTGCCCGGGCTTGCCGTTCGCGTGGGCCTGAGTCACCCGGGCCGCTTATTAACAATGCGGGCTCCGGGCTCCACCCCAGACCCCTCGACTGGAATCTCAGGGGCCCAGAAATCTGACACCCAACAAGCACCCCACAGATCCTGATGCTGACGAAAGTGCGAGTCTTCTCAGCAAAAAGTACCGGACCTGTAATTTCAGTCATACGACTTCTCACGATGGCTAGCGTCCTAACTGTCAACCCAGCATTTCTGTAAAAGTGGGATTCTTTCCCCGCCCCCTCCCCGCCATCATCATGGTAACTTGAACAGCAACTTTTTTTATGTGGTGCCGCGAACAGTCCTGTGGTCATCTCCCTCTCTCTCCCCTCTGCCCTTCACGAAAGCAAAAGAAATTTGCAGAATGGTCACCGTTGTATTCGTGTCATAATTCGGGGGGTGAGTTTTGGTTTATTACACCAGAGATTCCTAAGAGAGTCTTGGCCAAGGTCGGTGGGAGCGAGTGTACTACGGCATGAGCAGGACCCGGATGCACAGCAAATCATGCAGGCGGTCGGGTGTTTAGCTTCATGTTTGAACAAGAAAACCTATTAACAAAACACTGGCAACCGGCAAGGTGAGAAATCTATAACACATCAGCTTGCTGGTTTTAAAGCAGACACTTTTACTTCTGAATTATTTTAGTATTTGTTTATTCTCGCCTATCTTTTCCGAATTGAACTACTATTTCTAAATTTAGTGAACAACTTGTTTTAAAACGCCCCCCCAAATATCATCTACACTTAATTCCTCAAAATCATTAATAATAGAATCAGTCGACTTTAGTTTTTTAACTTCACTATACTTTAATTTTTTAAATTCGCTATAAAATTTTTTGAACCATAAAAGGAAAGAGTATTAATACCAGAAAAAATTAAGATGGTTAATCACCTGATTAATCATCTAATTGATTGATTAATGATGTATTTATGTGCATTTTCCCCTCACTATAAATAGTGGCTCAAAACTCAGAATTCTTTTTCCAAAGATAGTTTTCTCTCAAAATGTGAAGTCACATCCCTTTCAGAACACCTGAGCCAGTGTCTCCTATGCGATCTCGGGAATTGTCTAAACTCCCACAGCTGATTCACGGTAGAACTACATGATTCAAACCAACTCTGTTCGGACCCCACCAAGAACTTCGCTTTCTACTGCCCAAGAATAAAGTAAGAATATACAGAAGTATTATGAAGATTCTGTGAAACAAGCTTAATTTGCTTAAGAAAATGAATTTTGAGGACTCTTCAAGCCATGGAAATTGCTTGAGCTAATTACAAATGACTCGTCTGCTAAATAAAGTAGGTGCCCCTAAAATTCACTTAAATGTTGGGGTCTGAGATTGTGCTTAATATAATTCGATTACTTTTACTTTTAAATCTATAAATTAGTCTCTTCACTAATTCGTAAGGGTTTTCTTCCCTTAAAAACAACTTCAATAAGAAAATTACCATAAACATTTAATGATGATATTGTGTCCATTAAGGTATGTTTAAAAAAAATACTAGCAGACATTAAATTGTTATATTATTAAATGCAAATTTGGAGGTGTCTGAACTTCTGGACATGGTTCATCACATATAAGGTGATGCATTTTGCTGGTGATGAGAAATTATGTGCTTAATCATACTATTCCCATGAAGAAGCAGAGAAGAAAAATCTAGCATAGGGTTTTAACAGCCACGTTACCTGTCAACTCATCACCATTTTAACTAAGGTTTCTAAAACTCAAATTCTAGGAGAAACCCAACAGTACCAGTACAGTAGTATCCGGTACCTAAGCAACAATCTTTTTCTCTGCAAACAGGAAATCATGTGAAAGGATGATAAGATCTTTATCATCTTTAGTTAGCTCGAACCATGACTCTGCATTACAGAGTCACTGCAGCTCTGTCTTTGTCTAAAACAGTCCCACTTCTGCGGCTCTGCTATGAAAGCTTTCGTTAGTCCTCAGCCCTGATTTTCAAATTCTTTGATCAGATTTCCCCCCACCTGTCTGACACTCACACGCGCCAGGCGCCGTCCCAGACTCAATCCACTGAATTCTCGCTAGCGCCATGGGAGGTGGATGCCGACGTGTCTGCCCTGCGCTGCAGACAGCAGTCTGAGGCCCTGAGACCTGAAGTCACCGCCGAGTCGCTCGAAGCCAGTGTGGCTGCGTTCAGCTCTATCTTCCACATGCTTCTCCAGCAGACACCCCAAGTTCCTGAAGCTTCTTATCCTGGCTCTCAAAGTGAGGTCTGCATCCCAACCACTCAGATGAGCATTAAAATGCAGGTTCCCTGGCCGGACCCCACACCCACCCATCAGGGTTTGGGGGCGGCTGGGCTCAGAATCTGCGTGTGAAACAAGCTCTCTGTATGATGCTTGGGCCTTCACTGCCGCCCAAGACTCCTCTCTCGTCTGTGCCTGGCCACGAACTGGGGGACTCAGGACACTCAGAAGCCATTCGTGGGGAGCGGAAAGGGGAAGCGAGCTTACCAGAAACCTGCCCTAGAGCCTGGATCGGGGCTCACACCTGGCCTTCTCTATGTCACACCCATCCCTGGGACAAGCTCAGGAGGCAAAAGGAATGCCGCTCTCACGGCGTAATCTCAAAGAGCAGTGGGGAGTCTGATGAGCAGGGAACCAAGGGCGGGGGTGACTCGGCAGAACCTGGACCTAAGCACAGGTGGGCCCGGAAGAAGCCCCCGTCCACCTCCAGTCAGGGACCCTGGGACACCCGTGACCACAGGCACTGCCAGGAAACCCACGCAGTGTGAGCCGGGAAGTCCTGCCTCCCCAGGAAGTGCGGGTGGGGACGGGGGGTGCCAGCGCTGAAGCTGGTCAGATCTGACTGTTCCCTGCCCCCACCCCACCCCACCCTTCCTCTCTGGGTTGTCGGCTGAGCACAAGGTAAATGCCCCAGCGTGACAGCCAGCAGCCTGGCCTTCCCGAGGAACAAGGAACGCAGCCCCATGGGCTGCCCCACGGGGGGCCGAGGACAGGCAAAGGCCTGGTGACCTTTCCGGGCTGCAGCGTGCCCCAACGTCCCTGCGTGGGTGAAACAGAGCTGGTTTCGCTCTGGGGCCTGACAAGCCTCCCTGGACCCTCTGGTACCAGAGCCTGCTTTCCTGTGTTTTGGATGGAAATGACTGTGTGCCCCCTGCCTCCCCAACAACTGCAAAGCTCACACCAATGTCCTGGTGACCAACTGATTCAGCTACGGCCATAAGGCCAAACTGCTCATACCACAATTGTCCCTCAAACTGTGCCGTGGGTGCTGCGGGAAAGGCTCCTCGCTCTCCACCACCTCTGGCAGCACCAAGTGGACCTAGAGGTGTCAGGGACCATCCGTCCCACCCCGTGGGGAAAGCCTGCCGAGAACGGGGCCGCCACAGAAGACAGAGCCACGACACGGGGGAGATGGAGCCTGGGCTGGCTCGGGTCCAGCAGCGGCCAGCGAGTCCCTCCCTGCCTTTTAAAACGAACTTGAGTTGGGTTTCTGTCACTTGCAACTCATTTTATGCATGTTAAAAACACCCCAGGTATTTGATGTTTAATTCGTTATAAAGTAATTTCTAGATTTTAAAAAGAAAATTCATGTCTGAGATCATCATCAAAAAGTCATGAACGAATGGACCGGTATGTTTCTGTTTTTCAATTTTAAATAATGAAACATTACTCTGACTACTGCTTTGTTCAAGATAGTAAAATAATCACAAGTTCAAGTAGTTATAGTAACTGTACGTACCTTTAGGGAGTCCCGTATCTTGAATGGGATATTTGTCTGACTGGAGAAACCAACAAAAGAGGAAAGTTATTTTTAAACACCATAGTCAATTATAAGCCTGAAGTGAAAAAGGAAGCTTTGTCTTGGGAAAGGCACGATTTTAAAACATCGCAAGTTTTCCGCTTCGGCCATCATTAGGGCTGACCCATAGCTTGTTTCTACCCTCGATTGACAGACACGAATTCGAGGTTGACGAGACATTCACGTTGGAACACAAAACAGAATGAGACCTAACTTCCTCGGCCCTGACCGCCAGACCACACTTCCTCTCCTGTCTGCAGGGCCAGTCTCCCCATCTCCTTCCAACAGTTTAGAAGTGAGGTGCATTTGTGTTCGTGAACAGTGAGGACGGACCCATTTCTGTGACAGTCACGGGGGTCCACACCGTGCATGCTGGGCAGCACTCACCGCTGCACAGCTCTGTCCCGGGCTGACTAGAACAGATTCAAAACGGGACCATCCTATCGGTCGCACGGTTAAAGAGCTACAAATCGGTTAGTCATCACGCACGATTCGCACAGTCTCCCTGGTGCAGGAGCTGAGTGCTGTCACGGAGAAGCTCTTACGGTCACATGCGTCACTGTTTGGCACCTACGAACACGCTGGTATCTACTGTTCTGGAAACACGGACTTCATCATACAATGAGGTCATTCTCTGAAGACTTCCATGAGAGGGCTGAGGATGGGCCCACTTCCCCATCCTGTTGCCTAACCCAGCTCAGCTCACACCACCCCCTGGTCTGGGCCTTCGCGTCCACTGCCGCCAGCCCACGTCTTCCTTGGAGAGAGGAGAAAAAGAAACAGACGTGGAACCAAGGATTTTGTTTTAAACCCCTTTCCCTGGAATTTCTTTGGGCCTCTAAAAGCCTCCCAACCTCTTCCACGGAAGAAATCAATCCTCGATCACAGAGAACGTAAAAGTCTAACATCTTCCCCCCCAGACTCTGCTCCCCAGAGCACGGAAAGGCCTGTAGCGCCTCACTTACCAGACTCTTTGTAAAGTACCTGTCTGCTTCCTGGGACAGACTGTGAGTTTTTTGAGGGAGGGGACTGTGATCTCCACGTCCCAGATTTTGGCTCAGTGTTAAGTAAACATCTACAGGGTCTGCGTGGATGAACACACGGGTGGGGGCAAGACCAGGTTTCCTGGAGGGACTGACATTCGAGCTGGGCCTAGAGGGTGCCAGGGCCTCGGAGGACGTGCAGATGGCAGACACGGAGGAGCAAGACCAGGTAATTGGAAGAGCGGCTCGGCAGGTGAAGAAGGCCCATCAGCCTCAAGCAGGATGCGTGATGCAGGCGGAAAGAGGAACACAATAGAGACAGCGTGCGTGAGAGAGCCTGGAAGCGAGGCGGAGGGGTTTAGGTGGGGTGCCGTTCCAGGGCCTCGAGAAGCGGGGCACACCCCACACTGCTGCCTGCCTGTGCCCAGCTCCGCGTACGGAGAGATGGTCGACACAGCCTGGCAGGTGGTCGACGAGCAAATAAATAATTCCAGCACCGTGTGACGGAAGCGGGGGCTGGGCTGTGGGAAGGGTGTGCCTGGGGGCCCCAGGCAAGGCGGAGAAGCTACATACGTCGAGGAATGTTTGACCTGAGTTGGGAGGGAGCAGGGAGGGACCGCCACTGACCCTGTCCCAGGAAGGTGGGAGGGTGGGGCTGTTAGAAGGGCAGCAGACAGCTACACGTGACTGGCTCGTCAGGGGGTGCTGAGGTTGGGTCACTGAGGACTTCCTCTGCCATGTCAAGGGCAGGATATTTAATCTTGGAAGCAGCAGAAATGCTATGGGTTGAACTGCGTCCCCCGAGGTATGTCGAAGTCCTAACCCTCAGGACCTCAGAATGTGACCGCACTGGAAACAGAGTTATAGTCGGTTCAGATAAGGTCTGAGTGGAGTGGGGTGGGCCCTCAGTCCAATGTGACTGATGTCCTTATGAAGGAAGAAGAGACACCTAGTCACAGACAGGCAGGGAGGAGACAGCCGCATGCCAACAGGGTGAGGGGATGGACGGATGCCACCAAGGGACAGTGAGAACTGCCGACGGCCAGCGGGGGCCGGGCGGACGAGGCCAGATTCTCCCCTGTGAGCTTCGGATGGAGCCCGGCCCGGAGCCCGGCCCCGAGCCCGGCCCTGCAGACTCTGGGCCTGGACTTGCGGCTCCGGAACCGCGAGAGAGACGTCTCTGCAGAGTCGGCCACTCCGGGGCACCTCGCCATGGCAGCACTAGCAGACTAACCCGGGGATGCTTCCGAAGGCGCTGTGAGAAGCCGTGAGAGCTGACCCGAGTGAGAAGCATGGCCGTGAGGAAGGGCGGCCTGGGCTGGGCAATGTGGGGACACCGAGGTCATCGCAGGCGGGCGGCGGGAAGGGCGAGCTGAGCCACACCTCCTGGAAACCAAAGGCTCTGGTGGCGGACGGCTCCTGAGGGACCGTTAAGATCCGACCACACGGCCACCCCACACTCTGTTTTTATGAGCGTGGAGAGATGGCATTTGTTCCTATTAATTTCTAAGGGAAGTCAGAGCTTGGTCCCCTGCATGGGCCACACCTGTCGGACTGTGCAGCGATGAACTAACGGCCACGGACACACACACCTCAGGTCTTCACGACACGGAGGGGCCTCGTGGACCACCACCGACTTAAAGACGCTGCGTCTAATTATGTGAAGTGCATTCAATGTCATTGAACTACATCGGTTCATCAGAACTTTTCGTGGCTCAGGAGGTCGGATCCTCCACGCACTTTGGAAAAAGGACCACACCTCACACCGTGCCACGGCCTCCCGCAGAGCTGTCACAGGCACTGATTCCACGCAAGCGGCAGAGCCGCCCAGGAGAGCTGGTTTCAACCAAACCAGCCAGCTCCCACGTCCTCAGCCGCAGAACGCGGATGAAAATCCCTGCCCCACCGTCTCGCAGGTCACGTGGAGGGTGAAGCGTGACGTCTGTAAGACCTCTGGCCGAGCTGAAGGCAGCGACAGGCAGAGCGGCCGGAGGGGCAGGGGTCTAAGGCCGCGGCCGGGTTTGAACCCCACCTGGCTGCTCCCGAGGCGGGCAGCTGACCTCGCCTCCCGTGTGCCTCAGTTCTTCGTCTGTAAAACGGGCAGGGCCACCTTAGAGGGCTGTCGTGGGGACTAAGTGCGGTGACAGGCAAATCAACAGCATGGCGCCGTCCGGCATGCAGCCGGCTCTCGGGTACCACGAGGCAATCCCATTTTTTTCCTTCAGTCTCAAGTTAGATATTTTGAATGTTGAAGAAGGGGCCATTAAACACAGATGGTATTAAACATCGACAAGCAGATGAGGACCCCTTATAATCTCAGATGGTGTCAGCTGTGCACAAAAGGAGACCAAGTCCATGCCATTTTGGCCTGGAGCAACCCCAGGTCTACTCTCTCACAGGGATCACCATGATAAAGAAACTCATCTCGTTAAAATCTTATTTTGGGTTTCCCCATCTTCCTGTAAATACTGAGTAATAAAAAACATAAAGCCATAACAAAGGAAAGATAAGAAGCCATCACCATTACTGTAAAATTTGTACCTACCCCGTTGAAGGATAAAGTGCTAGGGTCTGTGTCTTCCACTGGCTCCTTCGCCATGTGATCTGCAAAAAAAAAAAAAAGCATTTGCTTAAACTTAAAAGCACAAATGTGCCCTTTGATAACTGTCTTCATGTGGATACGAGCTGCCATTGTCAGGCCGGAGGAAACTTTCAATCATTAGGGGAGACAAAATGAGAAAGGATGGGCTCAGACTCCATCAGGAAAGAGATCAAGACAAACTTTACTTTTTAAAAAAAACCACATTTTGGAACAGTTTCCTTATCAATATCAACAAATACCCAGAATTACAAATTATGCAGACACGATACTGACAATACTTTCGCAGGCTGGATCTGACTACACTTCAAGCAGGAATGATTCAATTCTGACTTCTGCTTATTTCCTATTCTTCTGCAATTCATTTTCATCATTTTAGAATATTGTGTAGATGTGGTTCCTGTGAATTACTAGAGTCAAAAATATCTCAGAACATTTATCAGAATCTTTATCAAACAGAAAGTAATCCTGATTTCTCGAAATTTGCTTATGTTTAATCACATGCTGCGTTTAAGGAATTTAAAGAGAAAATATAGAAAAAGGAACGGGCTCCAACTAGATCTCATGGATTTATACACAAAAGCTCCCCTTTTCCAAGACACTACAAAACACCTGCCAGAAAACTGTCTTCATAAATAACCACGTATGTCCGAGTGGAACCTTCTCGGTTTGCTGTGTGTGGCCTGCAAAACCCGAGTCGGCAGCCGTGGTCCAGCCAAGATCCACTCCCACTTCCCGCCGACCCTCACTCGGCCACGCTGCGGACCACACTCCGGGTGCTGCGAACCAGACTCCGGGTGCTGCGAACGCCTCTGGGGACCCAACGGGAATGGCCGGGCAGTCTGCGGGGCTAGTTTGCCTGTGCTCCCTGAGGGCTCCCACCTGACGCTGGGCTGTCCCCTGCTCGCTGTGACGCCTGAAGGAGCAGCTGTGTGGCGGGAACGTCTCTGCTGTATGACAGCCTCGTCACTGGCAGGATTAAAGGCGGTGGCCGGAGGAGCAGAGAATGGAGCCCGCTTCGCCAGTGTCCTCCCATGGAGCAGGGGCAGGCGTCTGAGGCTCCACGAGACGGGTGGCGCCCTGGTCTCTGACAGAGCCCAGGTGGCAAGACCACACCGGGAACACACAGAAGGGGCCAGCCCCTGGGTCCCACCGTCCCAGCCCCAGCAAGGAGACCCGTGACTCGTGCCTGGCCCAGAAACACAGGGCTGCTGCATTCCGAGGGTCTCCTCCGCCTCGGACAGGGAGGACACGGACTCCCACCAGCCTCCCTCACTTTCCAAGCATGACGCCATCCTCTCGGATTCCTGTGTGACCCCAAGGCGGGGCCCCAAGGCCCAGTTCGGGCTCAAACGGGACTTCCTGCCAGCCCAGGGGCACACACACTAAGATACAGAGTTAAATCCGCATAAAGAAAAAAAGAACAGACTGTGTTGCTAACATCGCCCTGAGTTTCCGGAACTCCTGCCATCAGAGTGACAGGCAATCGCAGCACAGGGCACTTCCGGTCAAGGCCGCAGAAACACACAGGAAGCGTGCGCGCCAGCTGAGGTGCGTGGTGGCGGGGGGTGGGGGTGCAGGGGGGCCCGCAGGGGAATTCAGATCTGCGTCCACGGGGAGCTGAAGCTGGCCGGGAGGGGTGGGGAGGGCCCAGCACTCCAGGCAGAGGGAGCGGCGTGGGCAGAGGCCTGGAGAGGAGCAAGCGGCACACGGCGGTGTGTATCGCACGGGTCCAGCTGCACACACCTGCGCTCGGTGTTCCAGGTTCCCCTTCCCCGACTCTCACGTTCCTGTTCCTGGCTGGGCGGAGGGCGGTGGAAGCCACCACTACGTAGCCTTGAGTCCCTCCGTCCCTCCTCTTATCACAGCCTCAGCTCAGCTGCTTCGTTCCCACTGAAGTCCACCTGGATGGCGACACCTTCAAACGTCACCCCGGTGGCGGTGTGGTACCCGTAACGGGCATCGGCCATGGGATTTCAGGTGGAAGGATGGCGTGCTGGGGGCGGGGATGGTGACCCTGACAGCATCCGGGGCCGACATACATGCCCGCTAGGTCCATGACAACGTGGTCCATGACAAGTGAGAACGCGCGGAAGGAAAGAGCGACAGACGGAGAGGAGGAAAATGGAGGGCGGGGGGTGGGGACGGCAGCGGCGGAGGATGCGGACGGGACAGTCAGCAGGAAGGAAGACCGTGCAGAGCTCGCGGTCTGGCCTTGGACGAGGCTAGCGGTGTGTCCTCGGATGACTCACGTAAGCCTCAGCCTCGGGGGGCCCAGGTCCCTGGTGCCCACACTCAGCTGGTCACCGTCGTCTGGTCGGGCCAGGTTTGGGAACCACCACTCCCCAGGAGCGGACCCAGCTCTGAGACATAGCTGAGTGTGTCTCAGGGTCCCGCGGTGAACGGGAGGACACAGGCAGACGACGGGGTTTGGAGGCACCGACCTCCTCAGCACCGACGCTAAAGGGAGCCGCAGCTGGGACGGACGCACGGGATCCGGGTTTTCTGTCCCGAAGCAGGACGGAGAGAGAGAGAGGGCGACGGGGAAGGGCGCGTGTCCAGGCATCAGAGACACCTTCGGGCCTTCCGTGAATCTCACTGCAATGGCCACGGCTGGGCCACCTCCACGCGGATCAGGCCGTGGCTGCGTTTCCTCCACATCTGTTCTCACCAAACGCACGCCCGGACCGGCTGCTGTGGCGCCTTCTCCCTGGCTGTCCCCCACGCACAACCACCCTGCTGTCCCCGGCCACCGTGTCCCTACGCGGCGACGCGGAGGATCCTGGTCATCTGAGCCTAGTCTAGAAGGAGGAAGCTGCCCTAAAGCATTTCTGAGAGCTTGGAACGGCATGTTCATATGATTGAGTATAAAATACGACCGTTTAATTAGAAGCTCTATATAGACCCAGGTAACCAGCTGAGCCCCGAGGCAAAGCTCTGGTACCAGATGGGACATGAGGCTCAGAGGAGCCGAAACAGAACGGGGACCATGTGAGCTCCGAGGTGGCAAGACCCACAGCCCCGCCAGAGCCAGTGGGGACCTTGCCCCTGCTCCTGGCTGCACCTCTACTGTCTGGGGCAATGCTCTGACCCTAAGCTGCCTCGACTCCCCTGGATGGGTCACTCTAAATAGGTAAAAAGAAAAACACCCCAAATTTGGAGTAGGATTAATGCGGAGACTGGGAAAAGCGACTATGGAGCTGAACTCACGCCAGCTCCGGGTCTGCTGGAGGCGACAGAGGGAACTGGTGCCGAGTCGTGGCAGCTTTTTCGGAGCGCCATTGACATGCCAGAAAAATGGCATGCCTAGTCTTGGTGAAGGAGAGTAAACCTAGAAAGGCGTCTTTTTACACCAGCTTGTAAATTTAACATGTTTGCCACTGTGCCCGGCAAGAACTACATGAGTAAGTGCCAGGCAGAGAGGCAGATACAATAAAAATGGATTTTTATGGTGGGGGTAGAGAGAGATGACGTTCTTAGTTTATTTGAAAAAATAAACCTACAAATTTCTCAAAAATAAGCTACAATAATTAAAAATTTGATGCTAGCATAGATTGAGTAATCAGAATGGAGAATCTAGAAACCAACCCAAATATTTATGGAAATAAAGAAAAAAAACAAGGTAGTAAGGCATAGATCACCCCAAATTAGCTGGCAACTGGCCAAAGGGGTCTCACTGATGGCAGTCGGAACGTTTCATCTGCAGGAGCACCTTCTGGGGGGTTCCTCAAGAGGCGTGAGGGAAAGCCCCGAAGAAGGCCCTGGGCCTGGCTCCGGGGCCCCAGGTGACAGCAAGGAGGTGGGCTGTGGTCATTCGTTTCCCCGGACAAGTCCCTCGTCTGTAATATTTTGGGGTGAACAGAGCCTCCGCGTGCCCTTCAGCTTTAAAAGTCTGTGAGCGGTGGAGAAGGAGGGGCCCCACGGGTAAGGGCACCCTCAGGCCACAAGGTACTATGACATTATGACATGAGAAGCCCTGTCCACAGCACTCGAGGACCCAGACTTCATGGATAACGACTAAAGCCCCATATACGTGGTGCCCGACTGTGGGGCATGGTTGGCACAAAGCCTCGGCTCGTCCTCACGGTAACCCTGAGAGAGGTGCAATGTCCCCTGTCACATATCGAGTGCCCAAGGTCGCGGGGTAATGGAGGAGCCAGAATTCAAATCCAGGACTTTCTGCCTTCAAAGTGCCTGTTTTCCATACCTTCGGAATTCAAGAAGTGGTTCCTGCGTCGACCACCCGCCAGGCTCTCCCGGGGAGAATCTGTGTCTCGATTTCCCCTTTAAGGATCGGAGCCCACCGTAGGACCTCATTTGAACTTGACTACGCCCGTAAAGTCAGGTTCTAAGGTTTTGGGGGTCAGGATGCCAACAAATTTGGGGGAGAACACAGTTCAATCCACAACAGTCCACTCACTGTCCCCCCAAATTCATGTCCTTCCCACGTGCAAAATGCATTCACCCGACATCCCCAAGTATCATTCCACATCAACTCTAAATCCGAGATCTCATCCAGTCATCGTCCGTGCAAAGTGCCACGTCTCATCTGGGGAACCAGACCGTCCGGGACCCTGGGGAACGCGCTCTGCACCCGCGGCCTCTGCAGAAGGAACGACCACACCTTGCCCGACACTGCCCGTCAGCCACACTGTCGGCCGCTCTGTCACGGTCTGACGCCTGCCTTTGTCCGTGCCACCGGATAAGGGCCAACGGTTCCCGGAGACAGTTCTCCAGGGAAGGTCAGAGATCTGCTCTAAGGATGTCCTTTCAGAGAAGAGAGAGGGGGGTGCTCCGAGCTTCCCAAACTCCCAGCGCCAGGGGCCAGAAGGGTGGGGTCTGCGGTGCTTCCTAGCGAATTAGCGAATTAAGGCAATCCTCTGAACTTGTGATTTCATTGTTGACTTATTTTTCATGCGTTATTACTTTTTGTACCATAGCTTTTCTCCGGACCTCGAGCTGTCTGCGTTACTGATTATAAAGATGAGGCCGAGCTGCACTCAGGACCGCTGTGGGCGGTGCCGACACGTCTGTCACTTTAGGTTCCTCTGTCTTTTCCCGCAGTTCCCCCCCCTCCGCCCCCCTTCATCCTCAGACCTCAGTGCGGGGGCTGAACAAGCTATGAAAGGACCAGGGATCCGCATTACGTGTCAGTCACGTCAGCCAGGCTACTGTGCCTTACAGAGGGGATCCAACTGAAGAGGGACAGAGGGGAGGGGAGGAGGAGGGACGCGACGGAACAGAGGGACGAAAGAGGAAGTGCAGGTGAGGGCAGAGAGGAGGAAACTTAGAAAACTAGCATTAAAAGAAAGGAAAAGAAATGAAATGGGCTTTGGAAAAACCCACGGGGAGGGGAGGGGAGGGGAGAGGCCAGGAGGGAGCACAGCCAGCTGCCACCCTCCGGTGGGCCCAGGGAAAGAACTGGCCGGTCCAGCTTCCAAACGGGGGTGCTGCTGGCAGGAGTCCCCGGGGCCTGGTTCCGGCCCCCAGTCCTGGTGCTGCACCTCGGCCCTCTAAGCTGGGAGGGGTGGTGGGGGCTGAGCTACCACCTACGGGCTGTCCTGAGCTGGTCTCTGGGGGCAGGGCTGGGGTGGGGGGAGTTGGCAGGGGCCGCCATGTGGTGTGACCCCGAAGACAAAGGGAGAACGTCGCTGATGTGCCGGGTGGCCGTGGGACTTAGTTCACCGCAAGGACGCCACGAACACCACCGTCCCCTCGACCCGGCCTTCGAAGTTCTTTCTTTGTCTTAAGATCTATATGAACATGCACCAGATTTCATTCACACATGACAGGCAATTCTACCTCATTCCATGGTCGACTGTCGACGAGTTAGGGGGAGACGGGGTGAGACAGCCACACTGGAAGCAGCATGACTGTGTTGCTCCCATGCGGCCTCGGCAGCCTTGCCAACTGCCTTAATGTAAAAAGGTGTTTATTTAATTAAGCTCGTAACAGAGAATAATCATATATATACACACCTTTGTTACATGCATGTGGATACACAAACATCTTTTTTTAACTTTATGAGGTAAACTCGGTTCACATACCTAACTCGACGAATGAGTTCCTCAGATGCCAGTATGAAAAGATCCCACAGTTGGAAGCATGTGGTTAAAATATGGTTAAATTTTCTCTCATTCATTCACTGTGGTGTATTTAGCCGGCACTTACTATGTGCTGGCTACCGTGCAGGTGTGTGAAGTATTTGTAGAGCAAAGCAGATGTGCACGGTCCAAGAACTTGTAGTCTAACGGGGGACAGATGGTGGTGACATAATCATGGCCACAGGGACACATGCTCGAAAGGGAAGGTCCAGGGCCATGGGAGTGTCTTCCATGGGGCTCGATCTGCATTCCTATTGAGTGGGTAACTGGAGTCGGGGCAGAGAAGGGGGCCCTCCAGCAACAGGGGGGGCCTGTGGCGAAGCCTGTGGGCAGGTGCCAGGGCTCTCCCGGAAACAAGGGGGCGGCGTGGCTGCAGGACAGACAAAGGGGACAGAACAGCCACCCACCGGTCGCAGGGAGAGGCAGAGACCAGTGTGCCGAGTATGAAAGCAACGGAAGGACCGAGGACGTGTCGGGGAGTCAGGGCAGGATTCTGCGTAGAGGAAGGACAGGATCGGAGTAGTTTTTAAAAGGTCACTCTGGCCGCATTTTGGTGACCGGGTTGGTGGAAGGCAAGAGTGAATGCTGGGAGGTGAGTGTAGGAAGCTGGGCGAGAGAGAATGGAAACCTGGCCTGGGGTGCAGAAGCGAGAGTCCACTGTGGCTTTATTACAGAAACGGAAGGCGTTGGTGGGTGTGCCCCGGAGGTTACGGAAACTAACTGGGATGTTAGAAAGGAGACGTCATTTTTAAATCTCTTCTTTCTTATGGAGGAAGCTTCCTATGATTGATAAATTCCGGAGTGGGCATGGACATGAGGACAGCTTTCAGATGCCCGAATATGTTCTCAACATCTCTGC